>NW_016803982.1:877306-917543 GCF_001698545.2 Rhinopithecus bieti
TTTCCTTCTCCTATAAGTTCTCATTTTATATTTTGCTAGGGTTAGCACTGATGTCTTTATCCCCCCCATTTTTTTTTTTTTTTTTTTTTTTTTTTTTTTTGAGACAGAATCTCACTCTGTCTCCCAGGCTGGAGTGCAGTGGCGCCATCTCAGCTCACTGCAAGCTCCGCCTCCCGGGTTCCCGCCATTATCCTGCCTCAGCCTCCCGAGTAGCTGGGACTACAGGCGCTGCCACCTCGCCCGGCTAATTTTTTGTGTTTGTAGTAGAGACGGGGTTTCACCGTGTTAATCAGGATGGTCTCGATCTCCTGACTTTGTGATCCACTCGCCTTGGCCTCCCAAAGTGCTGGGATTACAGGCTGATGTCTCTATCCTTTTAAGCCATCCAGGGGGTAGTTGGAATTCCTAACAGTGCTGGGATTAATAGTGCAGTGGTATAATGCCATTCGTAAGTATTTGTGGGGAATACAATTTCTAGTGGATTTGATTTTTTATAAAACATACAGATATTTTAAACCATTGGCCCATGTATCAGTCCTATTTATTCTTTTAATTGACATTATTTTGGTGATCTTGGATCTGAATTTCCACTTGGTAAACAGTAATAAATATTAACTTCCAAAGTTTGTTGTAAGAATGAAAGACAACTCCGTAAATGAAACTTCTTTGAAAATAGTATTTTTGAAAATTGGTATTGTCCAGAAGTAGGTTGCTAATATAGGCTCTCTCCCACTTCAGATTTTTTTCTGCTTTCATTTAAATGATCAGTCAGAGTTTGCCTTTGTTTTTGGTTTAGGTCTTGTACTTGTTCATTATGTAATATAATGGAAAGTCGGAGAGTACAAAAGAGAGGACAGTAATGGTTTCATAAATCGTAGACAACCTAAAAGAGAACAGAATACTTTAGCAGATAGGGAACTGAAACTTGGAGTAGGTAAGTCAAACAGTTCTTAGCAGCACAGCTAAACTAAAACCCAGGTCACTTGGTTCCTAAGTTCAAATTTAATTAACACATAAATATGAAGAATTAAAATGTGTGTGCCAAATTGAACAAATGTTGGAAAATATGAGACCCTAGTAACATTCAGATAGTCGCTTCCCTTTGGCTTACCTCAATATTTGAAAGAGACTTTTTAGCACATCGGTAAGTTGTCTATTTATTCTTATGGCAAATGTTGTGTTATGACTTCTGTATTTCTGAGAACCATAAAGGGATGGGGGATAACTTGTTCAGCTCTCATCTGTGATCACAGATATTCGAGAAGTGTTTGTAGTTGTGCTTTAAAATAGCTCAGTTCTTTGTTCGTTTTAAATATCCTGTGTTACACGCTGTCTTTTTAAGCCCTTTGCTTTGCCTGACCCTTAATCTCTTCTGCTTACTTTCCCCTCCTCTCTCCTGTTCTACAGCTTTATTTTTGGTTCTGGTAGTATGACAGCACTTCTGAATTGTAATGGAGTGTTTTTCCGCACTTCCAACCTGTCCCAAATGCATGAGGTGACTTTTAAATCGGCCCGATTCAGTTGTGGGGAAGGATGGACTCTTGCCAGCAGGGGCATTGTAGCTGGAATTAAAGACACCGTTATTTCTTGGGGAGAATCATTGACAAAACTTAGTTTTACTTTGAAGAGCTCACATAGAAAAGCAGTTTTCTTCAGCACTTATCAGATAACTGCCCCTAGTATGTCATAAAGCTTAACTCCCCAGGGCCCAGAAACCAGGGCAAGAGAAACTCCTAATGCAATGTGATCTGTTCATGACCTTCTTAGAAAAGAACATCTTTGTTCTCCCTAAGGAATGCATGTCCAAATGCATCTTTCTTCACACCCTTAAGAAATAACCTTTTCCCTTGGACCACGCTAACGGTAATGAATGGAAGAACACTGAATGAGGGTGCAACGGAGCAGTCTAGCCTAGTTAATGGCTGACTGAATCCTTTTTAAATTGTGTGTGTGTATGTGTGTGTAAATTTTGATGCAAGTGGGCCATATAGGACACAGTTGGTCATATTAACAGAGGCAATGCTGGTGTGGTAGAAAGACACAGGCTTGAATTAGGTCACGCCCTGGATGCAGTTCTTAGCTCCTGAAAATGAGACCCTGGCAGTGACTTCCCGCCACCAAGGGGCAACAATCTGGTCTGGAATCTGGCCCCAAATGATTAGTTAACTCCTGAGACCAGGGACTTCAGACCTGGTGGTGGTCAAACTTCCTTTACCTAGACCTTGGGGCTGGCTACCTTATAGACAAAGGAAAGGGGAGTTTTCTGGCAGGTAAACACAGATACACATGCACGCGCACACACACACACACACACACACACAGAGAGAAGAGAGAGAGAGAGAGAGAGAGAGAAAGGAAAGAAGGTTTTATTCCTTGCCTTCTTCTATCTCCTGGCCCAGAAAGACACTTTTCAGTCCCTTGTGGGCACAAACTCTGAAGACAGATATAACAAAGATGCATATGGAAGCTCAACTCATACATAAAGCAAAAAGACTTCATTCTAATTTCAGAAAGTAAGTTCTCTTCTCCTTTAATATTTATTAGTTCCATTCATTCCTTGTGCTCCTCAAGGTCACTTCTATTTTTAAAATTCGGGAATTCTGCCTCTTAGGATTTCTCACATTAGATAGTTGGTGATCCAAACAAACAAACAAACAGTAAAAAAAGACTAAGGAAAGGGGGAAGGGGGGTGTGTGTGTGTGTATGCGCACGCACATGTGTTTCATTTTAACCAAGACCAAAGAGGGCAAGAGTAAAACTATGCTCTTGTTTTTCCTTCTTCTCATCTTCTGGGCTTGTTAGAATTAAAGCCTTTCCAAAGTTTTCCCAATTCACAGCCAAGCCATTTAAAGATAAACTGATGCCAGAATGACAGAGCTATTACAGAAGGAAGCAAACCTTCTCATTTTATAGGGTAAGATAAGGAGTTCTAAACTGGTGAAGTGACAGCTTAGAGGCACACAGAGATGTTTGTGGAAATGAATGCCTTCTATATTTTTAAGAGACATCTATGCATGGGTAAAAATCAATGAGAGGTCATGGAGACCCTATCAGAGGTTTCTATCCAGATGAGTTTGCTAGATTCAAATGAAACTTGTCCAAGAGTAACTGAGATTCAAAGTCTAAAGCAAATGCAGGATGAAGGTTCAGAGAGGTCCCTGCCATCATATATGAAGATGGAGGGGAAAAGAGCCAGGATATGTGCTCTAAGATGATTTTAAATTCTGAGAATTTTCATTTATATAATCCCTTTGATGGATAAATATGTAGCTGCTTCATCCTTTGCGATTTTATAATAGACAGCACTAATTTTAGCATATTGTTTATTTAATAATTCAGTGCTCATCTGATTTTTGCATTTGATTATTGAATTTACTTTTTCATGATTCAGTTCTTTTACCCAAATTGTATGATCCTTTCGTGCAAGAGAAATAACTTGTGGACAATAAAATGCAACTTTATCTCTTTGATTCTTTCCTAGCAGATCTAGGCAGAATTCCATTTGCTCTGTGGTACTCTGCAGTACCAGAAACTGTAAAACTGCACTTCCCAGGGCTGGCTAGTGCAGGCTGATAGCCCTGTCATTTCAGCCGGTGAAGTGAATGCCTTTACCTAACTGATGAAAGCATGGGCCTTTGGAGAAGTTCCAGAACCTCCTTTATGCTTGTAGGAGAACGTGGTAGCGTTTCCAGGCATGCTGTGCGCTCAGCAAGTTTGGTGCAGTGCAGCAAGCTTGTGTAATAGCACCATGTTGATTGGCTCAGTGCTCCACTTGAAGGACTGGGAGGCACTCACGCATTGCTGTGTGAGGAGATATGTGTGTGTGTGTGTGTGTGTGTGTGTGTGTGTGTGTGTTATATGCATGTATGCATTTGTGTGGGTGCATGTTTACTTTTCATTTAATCCCATTAACCAAGTATCAAGTACCTCGGCCATTACTAACATAGCAAGGTTACTATTTCTGGTGTCCCATTTTTATTCAGGTCTTGGAAAACTCACTACATTTCTGCAGATACTTTGGAGTGCTCTTTTTCTAGGGTCTGTTTTTTTTTTTTTTTAAATAAGAAACCCTCCTAGTTCATATACAAAGTGGCTCTGGAGTCTGGAGATTTGCTGTCTTCTGTCCCCAGTAATACCCCAGGTACTAGGTCCCACCCCAGTCTTACTGTTTAGCACATTGCCTGACTGTAACCAGTATCTTGTGTGAGGGCAGACTGGCAGATTTCAAAGAGCAGTATCACAGAACTCAGAAGATATTTGAAATATTGTAGACTGATCCTTTTATTTTGCAGATGAGGAAATGGAGGCAGACATAAAATGGCTTGTTCAGATCACTCAGGCAGAGCTGGGGCTAGAAACTAGGTCTGCTGCCTTTTAGTCCAATTCTTTTTTTCCTGACATAATTGCATTGAATTTCACTAGAACATTATAAGAAGTTGATGAGACTTCCCCCTTGTACATCCTGTAAGTTTCTTTAGGGCCATGGTGTTACCCAAATGTGTTACTGAAGCCCTTTTAACTTCTCTTGAAAGTTATGAAGTATAAGTCAGTACACCTGGAGAAATTATACCCGTTTGGATGTTTGTTGATGCTCATTATATTGATCTCCTCGTAGTGGACATCCAATACATGTTGAATCAGTTTTGTAATCAGGATTGAATTTAAAAGTGGGAAAGTGATTGAAACTTTTGTTGTTAAACAGAAATATCCTCAGTTGTCCACTTGGTGGATATGCAGCCCACCCTCTGCCAACGGAGAGGATCTTGAGTAATTTAGGGAGATATCTGGCCTGATTCAATGTCTGGAAATCTTTTAACTGAAATATTCTTCTTCAGGTTCTTACGGAAAGGACATCTTCAGGTAGCCACACATTGTTGATGCCTGCTCAGCCTCTGGTGTCTCAAGGACACGTTGGATGGCTGAGAGGGCCTGTTCTGAGGTCAGTTCTGGCTTTAGCAGCACAGTTTTTCATTGTGACACACCTTGAAAGTTATTAAACTTTTCTAGGCCCCATGTTTCTTATCTGAAAATGGGGTGCTATTGTGGCATTAGCATGCTAGTGAATGGGAAGTACTTGGCCTATTACCTAGAACACAGTATATTTCTAATAAATGCTTGCTCCTGTCAGAGAGCTGCAGTGGGGATTGAGTGACCGTGGCACCTTAGGGATATCCATTGTGTCTCAATTCCCTCATCTGTAAAATGGGAGTGATAACAGAAGTTACTTTATAAGAGTGTTGTGAAGATTAAATGAATTAATACATGAAAATGGTTGGTACAGTGCCTATCACATCCTAACACACACATACCTATCACATCCTAACACACACATACTTATCACATCCTAACATACACGTACCTATCACATCCTAACACACATGTACCTATCATATCCTTACACACACGTACCTATCACATCCTGACATACATGTACCTATCACATCCTATCATACATGTATGTATACTAAAAATATAAGTGATTATTATTGCTATGTGAAGCACTTAGTACAATAACCAGTACATGGTGTCTCCTCAATAAATGGTACCTCTTATTAGTCTTACTTTTGCTTCTTTTGTTTCAGAAGAAGTAGTTCATAAAAATAAATGGTACCAACATTTCTGGATATTATACAGAATTTAGTTTTATAAACCCAAGTTATAAGCCAGTCCTTGTGACTCCATTTTTAAGTGACAAACATAGTTGATTGGTGTATTAGTTTTTTTGATGCTGCTGTAGCAAACTCCTACAGATTTGGTGGCATAAAGCAGTACAAATTCATGATCAAACAGTTCTGCAGGTCAGAAGTCTCCTATGGGTCTCACCTGGCTAAAATGAAGGCATCAGGGGCCTGCGTTCTTTTCCGAAGGTTCTGAGACAGAGTTCATTTCTTGCTCACTTGGATGTTGGAAAAGTTAGGTTCCATGTGGTTTTGGGACCGAGGTCTCCACTAACTTGTTGGCTGTCAGCTGGAGGCCTCTCTTATGTTCTAGAAGCCTCTCTGCCATCCTTGCGTGTGCTCTGCTACATTGAATTCATGTCACACTGTCGTCTCTTTGACCACTGTTGGGAAATCTCCACTTTTAAGGCCTCCTGTGATTGAACTGGGCCCACTTTATAGGATTAGATTAGACCCAGAGAAATGCCCTGGGTCATTCAGGATACTCTTTCCATCTCAAGGTCCTTACTCTTAATCACATCTGCAGCACCCTCTTTGCCATGTGTGATAATATGGGCACAGATTCTGAAATTAGGACTTGGACATATTTGCAGGGGGTGGTCTTTATGGTGCATACAAGTTAGAATGTGAAAATATATGACTCTGGCCTTCTTCTGATAGATTGTGGATAGTTCCAATTAAGTATACCGTACACTCCAAATTTCATTGTTCAAAAGGTTAAAAGGCCTGAACACCTTGAGAGCAGGTATGCTAATTTCTTTCTTCATTCTTTTGGCCTTATGAGCCCTTGAGAAATACTTATGTGATTACTATTTTTTAAGCAGTATTTTTGACACACAGTCTTATTTTGCAGAAGCTCCAGCTTGTGGCGTAGGGCCCCCTCTTACCTTGTCAAGAGTTGACTGTCCATTGACGAGCTTCTGCCTAAAGACCAAACTCCACGGTCAGGATTTTCATGACATCCTTTTCTGTAATGCCCTGTTCAGCTGTTTGATATCCTACTTTTTCCAGAAGGCCTGATTCTTCTTTGTCTTCCCCTCCATCATCTGCCTTCTCTCAAGCATGATATGTTTTCCCTGCCCTGCAACATCTATGTGTATGCCTGAGTCTCCCACTGACCATGAGCTCCTCCACAGCCAGGATTGGTTCTTCGTCTTCTTGTATCCTTAGCACTGAATACAGTGCCTGGTAGAAGATAAGGATGCAATGTGTGTTGGTTGTATTCTAGTGTACTTATTAGAAGAAGAGTATTTGTCTAATCTGTCACTCAGTAGTGATCTATTGGCCAAAATCAGGATGCAAAACTTGGGGCCAGAGGCAGAGCCATAAATAGACACAGTTCTGGTACCCTAGGGGTTTACAGCCTACTTTCTAGGGAGGCATCAAAGTGGTACCTCTCTGACAAAATGAGTTGTATATTCCTCATTAGGGGATGAATGCTAAATGCTTTATTTGAGGGCAGGGCAGGCCATTGAAATTATTCAGCTTTTATCTCCTAAATGTTTCCCCAGAGCTTCAAAAGAGAAGCCAAATATTATCCTCATGTCTGTTGTCTTCAATTTTAGATTTACAGTAGTTCTTCTCTGTAATGTGTGATATATCAAGACAGAGTAAATACTGGCAACATTAGGTGCATGTATAAGTTGGGTAGACCCTATTTCCTCTGTTTACTTGAATACCTGAAAATTGACTGCAGTTGACAATTTGGGTTCACTTGGCTGAGTTCACTCTCTGCAGTATCACTCCAAGGAGGATGTTGTAAATCAGGAAGAAGAAAAATTAGCTTAGAATGACTGAACTCATATGTGGAATGATTTATGTTCAAATTTCTAGTTGGTTTAGCAAACTTATATAAGAAAGTAAAATACTGATCTAATTACAATGCTATTCTGATATTAACACCAAACTCTCATCCTTAAGGCAAATATTTCTGTTTTAGTCCTGGTCTTGATATTTTCTTTCATAATCACACCCTGACATTGTTTTTAAGCTTCTGTATTGTACATCTGTTACTATCCTAGGTAATCCACATTTGATTGGTTATTATTATATTTTAAATCAGGGCTATTGCATTAACAGCAGAAAATTACGCTTCTTAATTTTTTTTAAAGTTCAGAGTTTAAAGTTTAAAGTCACTGGAGTTCTGGTGTTTTTTAATTTGTTAGGCTGTTTGTGCTGTTATACAAACTTATTGAAATACTGATATTTAAGGCTCTACTGAGAGAAGAAAAGTCAGCTAAAAGCTTTTCATAAAGACTCATAATAAAACTCTAAGGTTTGTAAAAGACAAAATCATTATTTTATCTGTTTTATACACCCAACACATTTTCAGTGCTGAGTTGAATTTCTGCATAATTTTCTTTGTCATAGGACTCATGATTTCAGGTTTACTTTCCTTACAAATGGATTTTGTATGCACACTGTTTTAGTTATTTTTTGCTGCATAATAAATTTCCCCAAAACTCAGTAGTTTCAAACAGGAATAAACATTTATCATTTCACACAGTTTCTGTGGGTCAGGAATTCAGGAGTGTCTTAGCTGGATGGTTCAGGCTCAGAGTCTTTTGTGAGGTTGTGGTTAGAGTGACGACTGAAGGCACAGTCACCTGAAGGTTGACCGAAGCTGGAGCACCCTCTTCTAAGATGGTGCCAGCACTTGGATAGCAAGTTGGTGCTGGCTGTTGGCAGGAGGCCTCAGTTCTTTGCTAAGTAGACTTCGCAGGGCTGCTTTTGTATCCTCATGACATGATCACTGGCTTCCTTCAGAGAGAGTAATCTAAGTGCAAGGCAGGTAACCCAGTGTCTGTTATGGCCTAACCCCAGCTACACAGGTTATCCTGTTTGATGTGGGAGGGGCCCATAAAAGAATGTGAATATCCAGAAGTGAGAATCACTGGAGTCCCTCCTGAAGGCTGCTTATGACCAACGATACCTTTTTCTTACTTCTTAAGCCTGTCTGGCTGAGTAATGGTGATTCTGCAAAATTTGAAAGTACAATTTCAAAATATTTAGGCTTGAATAGAGAACCCATGTTAGGGAATAATCAGGAGCTGGTAGAACGTAGGGTTAACAGTATTGGATATAGTAGGGCTGAATTCAGGATCAGTGTAGCAACAGGAATCTGAGGCAGGAAGACAATTCCAAAATAGAGTAGGTATTGAACCGAGTAGCATCTCAGGTAGCTGCTTCCTTTAAGCAAGAAGTTTGTGGGGTTCAGAAGGAAGACGGGACTCTAGGGACTGGGTTTCAGAGAAGAAAGCAAGGTGTATACCTTGCTGTTTATCCTTAGAGAAAATAATGCAATAGATTTTTCTTGTTTGTGCGTATGATGATGCTGATCCTGATGCTGATGATGAATTGGGTTCAGTAGTGACTTGGCAAACTGATTTTAATAAGTTGAACATTTGCATCAATAAACACCAACCAACTTTTGAGGGCTAAACTGAAGATACGCTAATTCCAAAGTCACAACATCCATTTAGCAATGAATAAAGATATACTAAATGTCTAAAATTGCTGTTGGTAAATTTGTTGCTTAGCAAGCTATACAGCTTTTTGAATCTGGTAAGTTATCTTTTGGCGTTTTACCTACTGTGTGCAGTTTGAATTTTAAAGACACTAATTGCAGATGCTAATTAATTGTTTAATGTACACTAAGGTCATTATCTAGGTTCGTGGCAGTGACACAACCATAAGATACATGGAATCAATTTAGAAAAACATGGGATGTGAAGTGAAGCAGGCTTGAGTGTCTGTCTCAAGTCCACTGCATACTAGCTATAACTGTGGGACATTTGGTGAGTTATTTGATTTCTGTTAGCCCTAACTTTCTTATTTGTAAAATTGGGGTTTAAAAGAACCTACCTCAAAGATTATTGTGAAGGTTCAATAGACAGTACCTGCAAAATACTGAATGAACCTGATAGATGGTAAACACCCAATAAATGTTAGATTTTATTATTCATATAAATACCTTTTTAAAATTTCAACTCAATTTTCATTTGACAATTCTTTGTTGATTTCCTTTTATTTATAGTTTTGAAATCTGTGAAACAGAACTGAAAAAAATGGTCAAATCCCCATCCTCATGGTGTGTTTATAACCACAAAGTAAGCACAACAATACAAAGTGCTTAAGAGGGTGATCAATTCTATAAAGAAAACAAAACAGAGAAGGAGGAGAGCAAGTGCCGTCACTGTGGAGCAGATGCTGTTTTGTGTAGGATGGTTAAGGAAATCCTCACTGACATTTGCCCAGAGGACTGAAAGAGTGGCAGAAAGAGCATACAGGTGTCTGGGGAAGACACTCCAGGCAAAAGGAGCAGCCAGCGCAGAGATGCTGAGGTGGGAGCATTCCCAGCTTGGGTAACATCAAGAAGTCCACTTTGCGTGGAGCACAGTGAGTTGGGGAGAAAGTAGTAGGAGATTATGTCAGAGAAGCAGGGTGTTCTGTGGGGGGCAGCTCATTTAGGGCTTTGTAGGACATAGTGGGGGGTTTGCCTTTAACTCCTAGGGGACACGAAGACACTGAAGGGTTTTGAGTGAAGGAGTGGCATGATCTGACTTATGTTTTATAAGCACCACTCTGGCTACTCTGTAGGAATAGATGGCAGGGGCCAGATTTAGAATGAAATACTAGAGATTGTGCAGGCACAAGATAACGGTTGGGTGGATGAGGGTGGTTTTGGTGGAGGGAGTAGAGAGAGGTCAGATTCCGGACATATGCTGGAAGTAGACTTGACAGGAATCAAAGATCATTCCAGTTATTTTGGCTTGAGCAACTGGGCAGAGAGAGTTATCACTTACTGAGTTTGGGAGTTTGTGGGAAGATGGCAGTTGGGAGCAAATGTCTGGGTTCAGACATGCAAAATTTAAGAAGCTTTTCAGAGATGTCCAAGTGGAGGTGGTGAGCAGACAGTTGGATTTCTGAATAGGGAATTTGGGGCACAGGGTGAGGATTGGGGATGTAAATTTGGGAATTGTTAGCAAATGAGTCCATGGCTCCACCTGGAAATCAGTGTAGATAATGACGAGGCCTGGTTTGGAGCCAGACCATTGGGCAGGCTGATGTTTACAGCACAGGGATTTGAGGAGGAAGAACCTGGAAAAACATCTGATGGGAGGAATAAGCAAGCGTGATTCCTGAAGCCACATGAAAGAGTGTTTCAATAAAGAGGGGAGATTAATTATATTAAATGCTGCTGATGGATCAAGTGAGATGTAACTGAGGATTAACCACTAATGTATCTCCAACATGGTTAACTGGCACTCCATTCAACACTCTGCAGAAAACAATTCAATATGCTAGATACAGTATTTTAAAAACTTTTTGAATTCTCCTTAAGCTGGTAAGAAAGCAAAGAATACTCAAGGAGAAAAACTACTGTGGTAATGCTCTCAAACAGGTGGTATGAGGAAGGATCTGGGGTATAGGTGGAGGGGAGGCCCTATCTAAAAGTCTGGACATTTTGACAAAAGTAACAGAAAGGAAGACAGACTGTCTGGACGCAGAGGCAGGTGGCTGTCAGATATGGTGGTGGGAATGTGTTCTTCCAATGACACTTTCCTTCTTTCTCAGTGAAGGCAGAAGTAAACCATTATCTGAGAGTAAAGGATGTGTGTGTGTGTATGTGTGTGTGTGTGTGTGTGTGTGTGTGTGTGTATGTGTGTGTGAAGTACTCGAAGATACGAGAAGAAAGGAGGTATAGAATTATCTCCAGGGAATACTGTAAGATTGCCTTCCAGTACTAAAGGCCCACTTGAGGTTAGTCGTCATAGATTGAAGAAAAGTGTGCTTGTGGATCTGCCTGTTTCCCCCCAGGTGTGCTCATCTGCATGCATGCAGAGGTGGAGGATGGAGTGGGTCCTGACTGGTAAGCCCAAGTTCAAGAGGGAAGGGGTAAAGCAAGATGAGAGGGCAAGAGGGAGAAGACAGAAACTCAGAAGTCAAAGCCTTCTGTTTTTCCACTTTGTCATGGATTATAATCCACCTCCTTTATTAATTTATATTTTTCTCTACCTACCCCAATTGCTGAGGAGCCCGTGTTTTATCACTTGATGTTTCCAACATACTCTTAGCAGGTTTTATTGTCTGCAAAGTAGGAAATCCATAACTGTCAATTGAATTGTGTTTTCCTATTTCTCTTAGTCATTATACATCAGCTACATTATGTGAAATTTTGTTGAAAACTCTTTTTAAAAAGTCAGCTCCATATAAATATGTATAAGGAACTATTCTGTTCCAAAATGCGGCTTTTGATTATAGATATATCAGGAAGGCTGAGATGAAATAAACTTTTAACAATATGGCCAATTTTGTCAATTAAGTAGATGGATGAAACTAAATATTTCAATAAAGCATTTGGCCTGATCTGTTTCATTTGACTGTTTACATTTTATCAAATTGACACATTGCTTGCCAATTTTCTACTTTATTTTGAGGAAAGCCTGGAAGATGAAAAAAAGACCATAGCCTAATAGCCTTTTTCTTTTAAAAATAATTTCTATATAGTGATTATCAATTTGAAATGTTGTTAAGGTTAAACATGTGTGTGTGTGTGTGTGTCTGTTTGCATATTGGTAAGGACTTGGGGGAGTCAGAAAAACAGGGAATGTAAGCAAATTTAGATCAGTGTTCTGTGATGGGCAAAGGATCCTTGAAAATCCTCTCATGTGTAATTATGTGAAATATAAAAGGCTAACAAAATAATTGCCTTTAGATATAATAATATATAACTTTAGTCAACAAATATGCACTGTATATCTTCTTGTGCCAGATATGGTACTGAGTAATGGGTATAGTATTTCAAACAAATGTAATATTGTTATTATGATGGAGCATACAATCTGATGGGTTTGTAAATTATAGTCCTTACAGAGATAGATTGGACACACTTTGGTAACTGATTAGAGGTGAGGGGTCGGGGGAGAAAGGGTTATAGAAGATTATACAGAAGTGTTGCTCTTGAGCAGCTGAGAGGATGAGGTTGGCGTTAACTTCTTTAGGGAATACAAGAGGACTGTCAAATCTGAGGAAAGACACTTTTCAGATGTTGAATAATTTGCTGAGGGGTACATATGGACATTTGTTTAGAAATGTCCAGCAGGGATTAGGTGAGAGTCTGGAGGCATAGATTACATTTAACATGAGAAGAAGACAGATATGTATGATGATGCTGTAGTTTTCAGCTGGAGAGAAGGGAAGATTTGAGGAAGCAACAAGAAGGTTGGTGGGAGGGATGAGTTATGAGCCAGATTCTAAAGAGAAGAATGCTCACTGTTCATTTATAAAACAATCAGTGCTGGTATCTTTTAGGTATATAGTTGATTTTAGGCTTTGAATATGGGGTTTGTATTTTCTTCACACAGCTGATTTTAAATTATCTGAGAATGTAGCAGAAACTAGAAGTGTATTTTAAAACTAAGATTTTGGTGGTAGAACAGGTAGCTTAAAAATATCAGTTAAATAAAATTTAATTTCAAACACACGAATGATGAAATACACATATCCCAGAAGTTTGTTTAGAGATAAGATCAGTGAACTTTTAATGTTTCAATTCAATTTTTGTGTTTAGTTTACATATATGTTTTTCTCTCATATTTGTTTTTACTCACATTTTGTGTTACACAAGTTGATGTGTTCTCAAAAATCTAACCTTCCTAGGGCCTAGAGAATTTCTTCTGTGCTGCCCCTCATCTTGTTTGCTTCTTTCCTCATATTGTGCTTTTAGTCTCAAGGTTAATGCTTGTAGGAAGCAAAGAAAGGAAAAGAAACAGGGAGTCTGTGCTATCCTGAGACCTTGCTTCCGGGGCCTCCTCCTTCCTTCTGCCACCATCCCTTTCCTTCTCCATCTCCTGCTGTTCAGCCAAGTCCCCTTCCCTAAATCGGGAAAGGTGCAGGTAGAAATTCAGGCAGCCCCAGTGGTTCTACTCCTGTTTGATTTTCCTCTTGATCTCTTGTCTGCTTGCTGGCTGGGATTTCTGACAATAGTATGCTCATAATGGAAACAGAAAAAGTACAACCAAGCCACACACTGAAATTCTCCTAACCTCTAAATGTGCACATGGCTTAATCCTAAGAAGCACTGCTTTTGGATTGTTTGCACTGCTTTATATTCTTAAGGTTGGTTGCATCCATTTTGACTGCCCTGTATTGGTTTCTCAAGTATATTTTTATAAATACCCTCTTTAAAAAATCACTTCTCTAAACCATACTTCAGACTAAGCCACCCTAATTTTAAGAAGCTTTTGTTTTGGTGAACAGCTGAATTTGTAAATAACCATTGAATTTCATTCATTGTATCCTTGGAGCATCTTGCTGTTGTTTTGCTTAGAAAATTCTAACAGCTTGGAACTATTCAACTTCGATTAGAATGAGTTTTCTACCCATGTAGAAAAAACTGCTTTATCCCCATCATTGAGAAAGATAGATTCTGTTAAGGAAGGTGAAGTATGTCTTAGTGATCTTGCTCTCAGCATAAAATAAGAAACACATTCACATGTAGTGTAATCTGTCTAGTGCAGAATTTTTATTACCTAGAGGCCAAGAGAGAAGCACATCACATTTATTCAGTTCTCATCTTCATTCCTACTTAGAGTTCTTAGAAAATAGAGTCGCTTAATTTTGAAGAAATGATGTTTTCTCAGACACTAGATTTTTAAAAAATAAAACAACATTTTAAAGCTCTTTTTTCTTGGGGATATTTTTCCTGCAGCTTTCACATGGCACTTTGCAGTGTTCATCTAAGAAGCCACTTAACTAATTTGCTTCTTATAAGCAGCACAGTATAATTAGGCAATCACCCTTGTGTCTAGAGTCCACCAGGGAAAACAGGTGACAGAAGTGCACAACACATTTATTATAAAACAGTGCACAATAAAAACCAGAACTTACCAAATAAAGGAAATATGGTAAAAGACGTACTGTAAAATACTAACACATAAAAGGTAAAATGAAAAATCACCTTCAATAGAATGTCTTTGTTAGTGAATTGGGATCAGGAGCAACTGGTTAATTGAAAAGATAAATTAACGAAAGTAGAGAGTAAAACAGGACAATTATTAAAAATGATACACACATGCCTTAAACATTTTATTTTATATTAAATATATAAATGCTCATTCATCAGTACTTTGAGATAGCTCCACCGTGTGTTCTTTGATTAGGGTTGAACTGATCTGAGTTCCTGCAGAAATCACACCCACAATCTCTGATTTCTAATTTTGGTGTTTTTAAGTGGAGCAGAACTTGAAGAACATAAGCAAGCTGAGTGCAGTATCGTTCTTGATGTTCATGACTTTTTTTTTTCCCCAATCGTTTATGGCATGAGAACACATATACTTAAATAATTTAATACTCTTAGCCATTTGCCTCTACCAGGTTTTGCCAAATCATCCAATCTATTTTTCATAGAAATAACTCTGTCTTTTGCAATTATACTTGTGATTTCAAAAATTCTTAAGTTGCATAATGAAAATAACAGTACAATGTGTATAAACAAAATTAGGGCCATGTGTTGTTGAGACGAGAACTTCCCTGCATGGACCGTCTGTGAGGGCATCCCAGCCACTGTGGCCAGCTTTCCATGGGCACCATCACATTGATCTGTAAAACAGAAGAGATAAAAAATAGTTTTGGTTCATTTAATAATGCAATCATTAATGACTTTGTGAGATCAAGCCATCCTCCCACTCCCACAGCTTCCCAAGTAGCTGGGACTGCAGGTGCCCTGCTAATTTTTTGATTTTTTTTTATAGAGGGGGGGTATTGCTATATTGCCCAGACTGGTCTCAAACTCCTGGACTAAAGCAATCCTCCCGCCTCAGCCTCCCAAAGTGCTGGGATTATAAGCATGAACCCCTATGCCCTTTTTTTTATTTGTAATAAACCTTTTATTTCAGAATAGTTTTAGATTTACAGAAAAGTTGCAGAGAGTACAGAGAATTCTCATTATATCCCACACCCAGCTTCCTCTTACATCACCTCTTAGGTAAGTATGCTGCGGTTGTCATAACTACTAATGAATCAATATTGACACATTATTACTAATTAAAGTCCACAATTTACTAGGATTTCATTGGTTTCTACCTAATGTCCTTTTCCTGTTCCAGGATCCCATATAAGATACCATGTTACATTGAGTTGTCTGTCCTTTTAAGGGTCTTCTAGACTGTGACAACTTTGCAAACTTTCCCTGTTTTTCATGGCCTTAACAGTTTTGAAGAGCTTTGGTTCAAGTATTTTGTAGAATGTTCCTCAATTTGAATTTGTCTGGTATTTTCTTCATGTTTAGAAAAGTATTATAGGTTTTGAGGGGAGGAAAATCCGAAGTAAAATGCCTACCTTCTCCCATCATGTGAAGGTTATTTAGCAATACCGTCGATATGGCTTATCACCACTGATGTTGACTTTGAGTAGCTGTCTGAGCTAGCATAGTCATGTTATTCCACTGTAAAGTTACTTTTATTTTTTTGTTGGTATTGATTAAATGATTCTAGTAGGTAGATCATGGGTAAGATAACTTCTGCTATATTTGTGTGATTTTTATGCTGGGGTGATTTACTGCACTAAAATTGGAACATGTAAATTATTTCAACTATGTTCTCTCCGTGATAGAATGCAATAGTTTGGCCTCTTTATGAGGATTTCATGAATAGCTCAAAGGAGTGCACTTAATTTTGTCTTAGCACTGCTGCTGAATTCTAGTTTCCCTGGGTTGTTTCTTATTTCTTGAGTCTTAGCATCTAACTGAAGTAAAGACAGTCTCCAAAGCTGCTTTTTTTGGGGAAAGTGGTTTGGAAGGAAAAATGGAGCACTATGGATGCACAATTGTGCTTCTATAGTTGTGTGATTTAGGTCTCCAAGCTCAAGACTAAATATGCCATTCTTTGGCCCAGTTTTAGTTGAATCTATGGTTAGCATTTTGATGACAATTTAAAATTTTTCTTATTACTCTTGAGTGTACTTAGCAAAAATTTACTTGCTAATTGCTTTGCAGTACATCAGGGGATTATCAAGGCCAATCAAGTGTCCACAAGTTCATTGCCCTATTCTGCAGACCACCCCAAAAATACAAAGTGATTCCAATATGGTATGCAGAGGGGTTTTTGTGCACCAAGCTGCAAACCACGATAACTCATAATCTTATACTTCTCAGAAGAAGTTGCAGAAAACCTAAGAAACAATTTTTTAATGAAGAGCCAGACTCCTACACTATGTCAGTCTATTGGAAAACATTTTAATATAGAACACAAAGAGATCTCTAGAACTCAGAGACCATCTGTTGTCTTTCTGGGCCTGGGAGACATGATGAGAAATGTCACACCAACTTCATTTTACCTAAATATCTGAAGGGGATGCAAAAACTTTTCATCGTAGAGTTGAAATTTACTTACCTTACTTAAATAACAATGGTTTTCTAACCTTCCAAATGGAACAGAAACAGTGGTCCTGACAGTGCAAACTCAGTCCTACATAACCAACATTAAGGAGCAACATGACTGAGGCCAATTCTGTTTTTTCTTCTATAGTTAAAAGGGACTTTATTTTTCTACTCCATTTTGGATGGATAGGGAACTCAGGAATCTATTTTCTCAATCTCTGCATCATCTGGGTGGCCTCAGTGTGAACTTGACCTAGAGCTGCTGAATGTTGTAAATATTTTACTGCCCATTCAGATATTATTTTATCGTTTCTGTCATTTTCTTGGTTTCTGCCCATTGCTGAGGTATTTCTTTCTATTAGTATGGTTGTGTGAAGCAATGTGTTTTGGGGAGAAGCAATGTGGTGCTGTGAAAAACCTTTAGAGAGAAAATCCTGATAAGACTTGGGCGTTATGTTTCTCTCTGGTACTTCTAATCCTGTAATCTCAGGCAAGATCCTAGTCTTTGATTCTCAGTTTCCTGGGGGAGAATGAGGGAAGAATTATACCTGCTTCATCGACCTTTAGAAAGTTGGTTTTAGGATCCATTGTGTAATAATTGTGCAAAGGTATCACAAACCACACAGTTCTGTACAAGTCAAAAGACAAGAAAAAAATTAAGGCTGCTAAGGGCTAAGGAAAAGTCTAGAGTAACTAGGAATCCTCTTTGCCTAAACCACGAACCATTAGATATCATAGTGCATGGTGGAGTAAAGATCAGCACTGTTCAAAAAATGTTGATGAGAGGGACAGAGAAGAAAGTGAATTTTTAGATACTGTTGAGAACATCTCCATGCCTTAAGTTTAGATAAAAATGCACTCCAGTGGCACCAGAATCCATGAGAAGTACAAACAAATGCCTGGTGATAATCATAATGATGAAGAACCTCCTGTAGAAGTTGGACAACATGATTTTATGGTTCTTTTTTTATTTTTTATTTATTTTATTTTATTTTATTTTTGAGATGGAGTCTCGCTCTGCCACCCAGGCTGGAGTGCAGTGGCTGGATCTCAGCTCACTGCAAGCTCCGCCTCCCGGGTTCACGCCATTCTCCTGCCTCAGCCTCCCGAGTAGCTGGGACTACAGGCGCCCGCCACCTCGCCCGGCTAGTTTTTTGTATTTTTTAGTAGAGACGGGGTTTCACCGTGTTAGCCAGGATGGTCTCGATCTCCTGACCTTGTGATCCGCCCGTCTCGGCCTCCCAAAGTGCTGGGATTACAGGCTTGAGCCACCGCGCCCGGCCGGTTCTTTCTGGTTTTAAACTCCTATGGGTGGCCAACTTAAAATAATCATACGAATTACTTAAACTAAAGTAATCCGTAAACTGATGGGAGAAAAACAAAGTAGATATTTAAAAACATTTTGAATAATGCTTTCACAATGAAATCGCTTCAATTTTCAAATTGAGAATATTAACACAGAGCTTACTCTGTGCCAGACATTGTTCTAAGTGCTATTATAACCCGTTTAGTCCTCACGGTAACCTCAGGAGGTAGATCAGGAAACTGAGGCACTGAGCGAGCCATCTTTTAATAGAGGTCACACAGATGGTTCTGAGGGGGGCGGAACTTGAACAATGGCAGTCTAACTACATAGACTAGGGAAAAGTGAAACTAGAAAAATTTCACTAGTATTATCAGGAGGAAACAGCTATTTTGACCACTGGAGACATAGTGGAAATAAGAAAGGAGGGGAGGGCAAACAGATATTGACAGTCTAGTCCCAGCAGCCACTCAAATATTCAAACACAAGTGACAGAGTTCAAGCCAAGGGGATGCCAAGGGGTTAAAGAATGACCCTGGAATTAATATTTAGAATGTAATTATTTTTAGAGATAACATGAAATAAATTTCTCTGCTAATATTTAAGAACTTTTTTTTTTTTAATAAAGCATCCCTAAATAGTTTTTTCCTAAATCATTCCAGGATTTTGTTTTTTTTTTTTTTTTTTTTTTGGGACCAACAGTCCTTCTAGAAAAAAATGGCAGAAGATGAAGATTAAGCAATGGAGAAGATCTGTTATTTTAAGAAAATTAATTTTTAAAAAGTCATAGAAAAGACATTTTATTTGAATAAATATGTTTTCCCATTGACTTGAGTACTTTAGTTGTAGCAGATCATTCATAGATTTATGCCATAAGATTTTGACTAGAGAAGCCACTTGTATTATGATTGCATAACTTAACTGCTGTGTTTCTTTTGTTAATTTTTGCTTGGTATTTGTGGATGTTAAGTGTTCCTTTTTTTCATATTTCCAATTTCAAGTTTCTACTTCTCCATCTCTAGCCCTGAATACTCATGGAAACTCGCTGTACCTGTGACAGGTTGCATGAGTTTTCCCCCTCTGTGGACTCAATTTGTGTATTATTGTATCATATGACATTTTGAATCAAGTGCTGCTAGTACCAAGCTGCTATCATCAGCCGATGCCAAAAATATTCCTTATAACACTTCTCAGCATGCAAGTGAGAGCACTTCAAATCACATAGAATTTCCAGCCATTGTTCTTTTCTTTTTTGCTTATTATACAGCAATAAAAATCAAAATAAAAGGGGCTTTGGTAAAATGTTATAAAACATCAGGTTTATTGTTTGTGAAGGTTGAGTGAAATTCAGTTCCACGTTGTAGATACCGCCTCAGAGGCCTATTTTCCCCTTCTTTTCTCTATTCCCAAATGTTTTTCAAGTGGAATCTTTTTTTCAGTCTTTGATTACATTAAGGTGCAAACTATTTATCCATCTGGAAATAAGCAATACTGTCAACAGAGCACCAGGAAATGAAAAGTGCAGCTGGCCATATGCCTTCTCTATGGCCTCTTTATGTTACTGTGCTGATCAGGACAAATGCAGTACCCATGGTAGCAATAGGGAGAGTGAAAATATGTATTCTCCAAGGGAAGACAATTAAAAGACAAATTCTATCAGGAAGGTTTGTCATTTTCTAATATTGAGAGTGCTGAGCTTGCATCTATCAACAAATTTCACACAAATTAATTCATTTTATAAAGTGAATGCTGAAACTTGGAAGCCAACTGACAAGATGCCAGGGATGGCATGGCAAGGAAGAGAGAGGCTTCATGGCAATTTTGAATACCTGATCTCTTGCTTTCATCATCTTCTCTAGGGGAAGAAACACGGAGCATGTTAGTTGGGAGGTAAAGAGCAGGAATGGATACCAGAGATGGACAGACAGTGGGGTGGTGAGAAGGGAGCTGCAATTTGCTAATCCTTTTAGTACTGCCTGTCAATCATCTTGCTTTCCTTATTCATTGATCCTGGAGAGATTTTGAGCAAAGGGCTGGTGGAGTTGCACAGATGTGATCTTCATTTCAGACTTATGAATACATACCAAGTTCTCTTTAAATCTGTGGTTCCTGGACGAAGTGCTGTGACCTCAGGCTAATAGAGAGGTCCAGATGCCACATGTGCCAATTAGAAAGAAATGAGGACCATGGCTATGGCCCACTGCATTCAAAAGAGATGCCAAAACCACCCACTGGCGTTCATTGCTGTCTAATACTTGACCTATCCTGCTGTTTATTGTGTGTGGTGGCTCCATATTTTAAAACCTGTATTCATAAAAAGATATTTCTCATCCTGCTGAGTCTCAGGCCCATTGTTGTAGGTGAGGTGGTTTCTTCTGTTTGATACATAAAGTTTTGCTGAATTTCAACTTGGAAATTGCAAAGGCTTACCCCAAACCCTGAAGGACAAGCTAAGAATTCATACTTATTAAGCACTTGGTAGGTGTCTGACACTGTAGTAAATATACGCGAGTGCCCAGAACAAGCTGATGTCCATGTACATATCTTTTAAAAATATAATGAGCTAGACTTATCTGTGGAAACTGCTTCAGATACTGATCTTACTCTTTCCCATTACATCTGAAATTCTGGAAGATAATATCCGGAAAGATTTATCCCCAAGAACAACAATACATTAAAAGCTCCTGCTTTGAAAATGCTTTGAAATTGTCTTTTTTTTTTTTTTTTTTTTTTTTTGCTATAGAGTATAAGTTAGGAAATATTTGGCAGGTAAAATCAGACATCCTCTCAACTCTGTAAGTTTTTGTCAATTTCTGGGATGATGAAAGATGTGAGAACAAGAAGACTGGTTTAGTACTGACTCCTGGTTTATGTTAAATAATGAAATGTAAGCCAGAAGAACAAATTGGCAGGAGCTCCAGCCAGCCAGTCATTCTGCAAGCGCTTGGGATTGGGCAAAGTGAGAGTCCAGGTCACAGAGAAGGCCGGCTCTAATCCAGATAACTGTGGAGTCAGCATTAATGTGCTGACTCACTGCAGCAACTCTCAGGCTTTTCTCTTATCCTTTAAATGCTTCCAAGTTTTGTACTTTAAGTCTAAGTAGGCACCACAGGCACCATGTGGGCAAGAAGGAGGGTCGGCCTGGGGTCCTACAATAGGTGATAGGACCCCAGGTAGTAGGATCCCACCTCCCCTTCAAGGTGCTAAAACCCAGAGCATTGGAGGAGTCAGGGCAGAGGTGCAGACACCTTCCTGGGACCTGTTGAATCCTTTCAGGTGTACGTAGCTGCTGACCTCTGAGCTCTGTCTTTTTTGCCAGTCTTATAGGATCTGATTTTATTCCAATCAAGTCTTTGCCATTCCTTCCTTGGTTTCCTCAGTATAGCACACCCCATAGTATCGTATTGTGTGGGGACTCTCAGCTTGATGGATGCTGATTTTTCTGGTTCTAAAAATGTTATTTATTGATCCATCTATTTTAATTTATACCTGTGTAGTTATTTATTTCCTTTGGTGAATAGAGAACACATTCTTGACACAGGGAAGGAATACACTCCTTTAAGCTTCTCCTAGCACCACTGTGACAACTTCCAGACTTTTCTTCCTCCCAGATCCTATGAGCATGCTAGCAAGTTCCTCTCTGCCTTCTACTCAGAACTCAAAATACAGTTTCTCTAAACTGAAGGTAGGACCAAATCCCATGTATAAAATTCCCAGGGTAATATTTGTAAAGACAGTTTAAAAAGAAGAAAAGGCTTAATTGTAACTTGTAAATGATGGTTCATGAAGGAATGTAGATAATTTATAAGACTGTTTTGAGTTCCTTGGTAGAAATATTTTAAACAGTGTGTGGCTGAAAAGTTAGAAAATTTATATCAATCATGCTTTTTAGCAAAGCATCTTTTTACTGCTTTTAGAGTCATGCACAAGAAAACACGCAGCTTACCACCTATAAAATACTATTGCTCCATTTTAACGCTCTCTTTGTTTTGATATTTTCTTTTATGTGAAAGTGATACAAAGTGAATAAAATAGCATTGTTTTCAAAATATTATTGGTTATAGAATTTGTACTTGGTTTCTGCAACATCTCATGCTCCCCTAAAGAACAATTTAAACTCTATAGGTTTGCATAGATCCATAGAGTAGGTCTCACAAAGACAGAGTTATCCTTTGCTGCTGCTATGTCATTTTGTAGGTATGGTAGCTGTGGCAAGGGCTGGTGACCACTGCGTAGGGTGAAAATGACTATGTGATTTAAAGGATTAAATGTGCTCTGGTAGAAGTGACAGTAGACCTGGACCTAGCTCGGGGCTCTACCCTATCACTTATTCCAGAATAAAGCTGAAGACCACAACCAAGTCTTGCATATGCAGGACACAATGCTACATTGGTGCCGGGCTCAGACACAGCACTAGAATTTAATGGAGAAGTTGGTAGTTGGCACCAGAACAAAGTAGATCAGGTCCAGAGAGTCAAAGATATATTTCTGTCAATCTTAGGAGACTGTTGACTATTGCACTCAGGCTGCTCCAGGAAGGTAGCAGTGACAATTTTGATAATGTGCTATGTGGCTTATTACCATTTCTCTTAGTCTGCTCAGGTTGCTATAAAACACCCTAAGACGGGTGGCTTATAAGCTAAACAGAAATTTGTTGTCCGATTCTGGAAGCTGGGATGTCCGATATCAATGCATTGGCAGAGTGGGTGTCTGGTGAGGGCTCATGCTCCGGCGCATAGACAGTGCCTTCTCCCTGCTTCCTCAGGGGTGGAAGGGACAAGGGAGCTGTCTGTTTCCTTTATAAAGGTGCTAATCCCATTTGGGAGGGCTTCATTCCCATGACCTCAGCACCCCCCAGAAATCTCACTTCGTAATCCCATCGCCTTGGGGATTAGACTGTCAACATGTGAATTTTGGAGGGACATAATCATTCAGTTCATTGTACCATTTGAGTTATTTCACTGAACTCTTCTTTGAAAACTAAGCCTCTTTCTAAATATCCTGAACTTAATAGAAATAACTTACCCTTTAAGGTAAGAATAACCCTTTAAGAATAGAATAACCCTCTAAGGCTACCAGGTTCTGACTTCACTAGAATCTTGGAGAGAGAGAAAGAAAGAGAGAGAGAAGGCAGAGAGAGAGAGGAGAGAGGGAGGGGGAGGGAAGGAGAGAGAGAGAGACCAACAAAATCATTCACACACAAACAAGGTAACCATGGTATTAAGAAAACCATAAATTATTTAGCAGTGATTCACCCTCTAAGCATGTGTTGAGCATGTACAATGTATAGAGCATTGTCTAAGGCCTGTACCTATGTTGGCAAATTAAGATATAACACAGAATCTGTTCTTATGGGTCTGTAAGTCTAATGCAGGGGTCAGCAAACTACAATCTGCAAGCTGAACCTACCTCCTACTCGTTTCTGTACAACCCTTAAGCTAAGACTGAAAAACACCAAAAGAAGATTAATATTTTGTGTTATGTAAACAATTATGTGCATTTAATTTAGGTGTACAGACACTGAAATAAAATTTTACCAGAACATAGCCATCCTCATTCTTTTACATATTGCCTATGATGGTTTTCATGTTATAATGTCCAACTTGAGTAGCTGCATCAAATAATTTTTGGTGCACAAAGCCTAAAATATTTAATTTTAGCTCTTTACCAAAATAGTTTCAATGGGTTTTCTAATGGGGTAGAAAGCCATTAGTCAGATTATCGCACCATTAAAATTAAGCATCTGGGGAATGCTGGGAATGAATGGTGTATAAATATATGAATGTGTATAATGAAATCTAGAAATATAGTGATGGCAAGCAGACCCACGGTGGAATTAAAACCTTCATCACTTTTTGTTTAATTCTTTACAGGGCTCACAAGAGACCACACTCAAGGAGTGATGGACAAATTGTAATTGGTAACGTAATTCTAGTAATACTAAGTGTTGAGGAGTATCTGAATGAATCCCTATTTCTCTGATGTTGAAGGTGTTGTAAGGCAAAGGGTCAATAAATCAATTTAGTGACATCCTATAATGCCCAGGCTTTCATTGGCTAACCTTGGCATTTATTGGTGCTCCTATTGAAAAAAAAACACCTGACAAATTCACAGAATATAGAGAAAAATATTGAAGGATACAAGCTTTTAAAAATGAAGTAAGAGGGTGAGGCCTGGTGGCTCACACCAGTAATCCCAGCATGTTGGGAGGCCAAGGCAGAGGATCACTTGAGGTTAGGAGTTTGAGACCAGCCTGGCCAACATGGTGAAACCCCATCTCTACTAAAAATATAAAAATTAACTGTACATTGTGGCGGGTGCCCGTAATCTCAGCTACTCGGGAGGCTGAGGCAGAAGAATTGCTTGAATCCAGGAGGCAGAGGTTGACTGCATTCCAGTCTGGGTGGCAGAGCAAGACTTTATCTCAAAAATAAAGAAAAAATTTAAAATAAATTTTAAAAAATGAGAGAAGACATCAGCAGTATAGATATATTAAAATATAGGAAATGTATTTTACTCCACAAATAAGCAAAAGGTGGATACTTTTGTGTCATGGAAGGACTATTTAAAATTTATGGGAATAATATTTTTCTTCTGAGAGATTCAAAGTACTTGTTTTGTTTTAATTCTATGAATATTATTATGGAATAGTAAAAAAGTAAATCTCTTAGGCTGCACTTAGAATTAATACAAAGTTAGATCTTTGAGCCAGTTTTTCTGTTAATTATTGTGAATAACAGGATATGTGAGAATAAGGCTCACATTATTTGTCAGTTGTGACAAATTGTGTTCACCAGTTTGCAATAGACTTTAGTTTGCAATATTACATAAACATGACCACTTTATTAGCCTTTTATGATTATGATGGAGGAAAATAAAAAAGTTGGAGAAAATGAAGTCATTGTTTCAAAGTAGTATTGATATAAAATAAACTGTCATGGTCATGTAGAAGAGCCTTTGAATTTTTAGACTCTTAGACAGATTCAACTTCAAAGACTACTTTATTCTCTGATGCAAATGCTTTTTATCATTCATCCTCAAATGATATTAGTTCATTTGTGTGGCTTCAAAGGTTCTCATTTTTTTATTGAACAAACAACTACTGAATGCCTACTGTGTGCCAGGCGCTGGATCTGATGTTTGGAATAACAAGACTATTAGAGAGTTTCTGCTGTGCTCAGGTAGTAGGAAGACAAAGGTAAAAAGTTGGACTCCGGTGGCCAAAGGATTATCCCCCCAAAGTTAAGTCTGTAATAAAGTAAGGGGGTTATCATGGAAGTCAATGGAATAATATTGTCTGCATACATTTTTATCTTTCACTTTTAAAATTTCGTTTGATATATTTTATTAGGTCTTCTTGGGCCTTTTAGATTAAAAACAAGAACATTTAAATATTAAGCATTCAGTATTAGAAATTTGATCAACTAAGGTCTTTTCTCGTTGTGGAGATATAAGTTACTATGTGATCTTCCCTACTATTCTGATCTGAAATTTAAATAAAACATGTCGAAAACATTTTGGAGAGGAGAAGAAAAAAAAGGCATGGCATTAATAGAGATGTTTGCCGAAAGAATTATCCCCTAAATTACATGTCTACCTTTTAGGCAGTTACTAGGAAACAGATATGTTCATAGTGATTATAGTGATTATATCCAAATAATGTCATAAACTAAGGGGACTCTGATATTTAATCTCCAGTCACGTTTAATTTCATACTCTTAGTATTACACCAGATGCAGTACACGTAAGCATGCTGTGTACATACACATTTACAGAACGGTCAAAGCAAAACCAAAGCCAGGGACTGGAGCCTTGAGTTACTAGCCTTCTTCCTAATTGCAATCACTAATTTCTTTTTCCTGAAATATGATTTTGTTTTCTGTTTGTTCTTTTTTTTTTTTTATTATACTTTAAGTTCTAGGGTACATGTGCACAACGTGCAGGTTTGTATACATGTACCATGTTGATGTGCTGCACCCACTAACTCGTCATTTACATTAGGGATATCTCCTAATGCTATCCCTCCCCCCGCCCCCCACCCCACGACTATTAAAGCTCAAATATCACAACCATTGTCAAGTATGTGTCAAAGATAGGGAGGGAATGACCAGGGATGCCATGTATTCTCACTGGGCTTGACAGAATAAGGAAAATGTTTGCCTTCTTTAGAAATGAATCCCAGGGATTAGTCCATAGTGTGGCTCCTGTAGAATTACACAAAGTGCCTTTGACACATATTATTAAATATTATTTATTTTAAATAACTAGCACTGGATTAGGATCACAGTCTTTTGTTGTAATACTGCAAACAATTTCTGACTCAATAGTGAAATAATTCATTAATCAATAGGGATTTATTGAGCATTTTTTGCGTACTACATACAGTGGGTTGATCGAAGCTATGACATTCATGGATACATTTATTTAACAAGTACCCATTAGGCAATTTGTATAAGCAAACACCATGATGAGCACTGTGAGTTAAGTGATACTTAGAGAGAAGTAATACTACAGGGTCATTGGCCTCAGATAATTCCCAGGTTAGTTACGCACACAGAGAAGCAAAAACATTTCCATGAAATATGTGACTGAGTGTAAAATACAGATGACAAATGCTGCAGCTATTTAGGTCTTTAAGAGGAAAGGGGGCATTTTGTGGAAGAGGTGGAACTTGACCAGTTCCTATGTGATGGCTGAGCTTTGGGCAGCAGGGGATTTCTTTATGCGCAGCGGGAGGGGGCAGACTGGTGGGCTGGGGACAACGTGGTCGGGGAAGTTGGTGCTAAAGAGTTAGTGCTCATAATGCATGCAGGAAACACCAGCTTGTGGACAAACCTGGTGAGAATATGGCAATGATTGCTTAGGAACGCTGGCCCCTAAATAAAAACGTTCATGAATGGGTCTACTTAACTCCGTCTACAAAGTTGGAGCCTGTCGTGAACAATGAGACCTATTTTGCTCTTGGAGGATGTTTTAGGAGTCTCAGACCAATGGTTCTGGATATAGATTCCAGTGAGTTTTCCTTCCTTCTTGATGCTGCTCTGCTATTGAATCCTGTTCCATGAGGGGTACCCCCTTCTTAGTCTTCCTTACCAATCCTCTATCTTGTACTACGATCCCTGCAACTCTGCAACCCTTTGCCTTGAAGTATCAGCCTTGACTTCATGTGTTACAAGCTGTTGTAACCTAAGGCAAATTACTTTCTTTCCCTTTGCTTCCATTTTTTCGTTTAGAAAATGGGAATAAAAATAGTACCTACGCTATTGTAAGTTGTAAGTATCTAAAATATTTAGCACAGTATTGGGCACTGATTAAGTGCTGTCAATGTATTAAAAGGCATCAAAATATTATTTGGCTAGTTCACAAAGATTTATCTGATCCATTTGCTGAATAAACACAGATCTAAAAAAGTAGAGAGTTAGTGAAGAAAAATCATTAGAAATATAGAATGTAGTGCACTCCCAAACAGTTTAATATCAAAATACAGAAGAATTCAGGGCAGAGATTATGTGGTATTAACTCTTAGTGTAACCTTCCAGGTTATTGGAGAACCAACTTTATTATCGATATAAGTCTCAACTAGCATTTACCCCACCAACTGTTAGTTCAGTCTAATTGCTGAAATTCATGGATGTAAACCATTCCAAGAAAGTGAGTTTTCTATACTTATTATTATGTCCAGAAAAATAGCTACCAGAAATACATTCATATAACATCATACATTCCAGAAATTCTTCTTAATAAAATAATTCTTCACTTTGAAGCAGGATATATAACCAAAAAGTTGTATTAATATAGGTACCAAGAACTTTAATCAAATCACCAAAGAGATTTATTATGGAGTCATGAGTATTATCCTTTGCTCTGTAAAAAATTTCCTCTGACATTAGGAAAGTATAAGTAGATGTGTTCTTGTGGCTGCAATTTCTAAATGAATAAATATGTTCAATCATAGGGTCCTCCAAGATTCATTATTTTTTCTATACTTTTATGTCTTTGGTGACTCTTCTTTTCCTTCTTTTGAAAATATAATGTGCATAGCTCAAAGTCGTGAGAAAGAGAAAGGGGGGGAGAGAGAGAGAGAAATAGAAAAGGGAGAATGACAGGGTGAGAGAGAGCTAAGACTTAAACATTGACTATTTGCAATAAGAACCAATGATTATATTAATTATTTAGGGTCGTCTTTACTCCTCAGTAAGAAAACCATTTAATTTTTTAAAATAGGATTGTCTGCATCAAAACCATGAGTAAGCATTTATGTTTGATATTCCTGCTGGAAAGCTTTAGTTTTGTGTTTCTATCATTTTATAGCTGACTGTCAAACTCAGATGGCTTTCTGTACTTGTACTTAATACATAGAATTGTATTTAATCTAAAAAAATTCACACTGAAATTAATATTGAAAATTTCTTAAACTTTTAGAGTACAAAAATATCTTGAGAGCGCCTAGATCAATTTCATTATTTTTTAAATAATATTTTTTTCATTTTTTAATGTGAGAGGTGATTGCACTGTTTATTCTTTTATTGTTCATATTGTACAAAGGTTAAACTTTAGGCAAAGTCAACTTTACTAATTAATTTTTTCATTGAGACTTTGCTACATTTATCATTAGGTTCTGCCTTATTTACCCAACAACCCTCAATCATTCCCATCATCACCAAATTTTATTGAGGACTTCATAGAGTTCTTCATGAGGGAGAGTCCTTTATAAGATCAAGACAATCTTATGAAGTTTTGTAATTGATTTTGTCAGAGTTGCGATTTGGAGACATTCTGGCTATGCCATCTGAAATATGCTTTTGTGTATGCAAGACCTATTTCCTAGACTTTGAGATGACCTCAAGAAAACTGCTCTCTCTTGTGGGGGAAAAAGCACCAGTTTACTACAGTGTTGCCTGAAGTTCCAGTGCCAGCACTTCTGCATTACCCACCCTTCACTATTTTTTAAATCACAGAAATGGAGAATATTGAGGATCATCTAGTTATAATACCTATTTTTTGCCTGTGAAAGTAAGTGTCAATGATGATTGACTACCTACTACATGCTGACATATATATGCATTATTGCATTTAAACCCCACAACAATACTACAATATGCATTATTTTCATTTTACAGAGGAAATGAGACTCAGAAATTGAGACCTGGAAAAATTAACTGACTGGCTTATGTTTACACAACTAGTGAGTGGCAGACCTGAATTTAAGGATTAGGGAATGAAACAAATTATTTAATGTAATTTAATGTCTCCCTTTTGTACACACACATTAGAGAAAAGAAATTTTGATTGCATTTTTTCAATGAAGTATGGTGGCAGTAGACAGTAGGTTCAGAGAAATTGTTTACTGCAAATCTTTGAAAATATTTAAAAATATTTAATAAAGGAATTTTCTAAGAATGGTTGGAATTTATACTAAATTTTGAAAGATATGGTGAAATGAAATGATGGCAAAGGACTGTTTTTCAGTGTGAACGTTTGAAGATGTTAGATAATGCTGGTAAACACTTCCTTGTAGATCACTTAATGTGCATCCTCCGTAATCTTATTCACATTCATCAGGTCTTTAGCCCAGCATGTCCCAGAAGGGGTTTTGGAGCTATTATAGCAGAGACTACAAATTCTTCTCCATTCTCTATTCTCTTCTTCTTCTTTTTGAAATAGTAATAGAGGTTTCAGCTGAGCATATGATCATGTCCCTAAAGATTACATTTCCCAGCCTCCCTTGTAGCTAGTTGTGATCATGTCATCAAGCCATAGCCAGTGGAATTTTAGTGAAAATAGTGTGATCAATTCCCAGGTCATTTGCTCAAAATAGTGCAGTATGCCCCCCTTCTTTTCTTGTCTCCTTTGAGTGGAACATGAGTGTGATGGCAGGAGCTGGGGCAGTCATGGATGAAAAGCTGCCTTTGCAGGACCACAGAGCAACAAGATAGAAGGAGCCTTGAAACTACTATACAAGTTTGGGCTGCTTTTTCTCTCTCAGAGAAAGGAGTAAATGCCTGCCTTATCTAAAGCACTACCAGTTTTCAATATAGATAATCTTAATCCTAATCTTTTTCAGATATTAATAAATATAACTTAAGAAAAGGTTTGGAAAACATTTACATTAAGAAGCTAGAAAGGCTTTTTTTTTTTTTTAATTGCATGAATTCTCAGAACTTTCATTGGATAGCTATGTGATCAAGTCTTGGCCAATGGAGTATGAGTGAAAATAGTGTGACCTAATAGTGGTTGGAATGAATCTCCAAGAGGAAGTGTGAAGTGTTTCTAATATTTATTCGATTACAAAAATTATATTTAAAATGGGGCTTCCTATGGACTTCACACGTATGTGGAGTGGATTTTGAGAACTGCAGCTTTAGGAAGCACAACTTTAGAAATCTCTTAGTGGCTGAGCTTAAGATAAATGTTGAAAGTAGGTGTGGGTATGAGGAAGTTGTGTTGTAGAGAGCCATTCAATTCCACATATCATTATGGAGCACTAAGTGTTAGGGAGATAAAGCTATATTTTGTTGGAAAGAAAATGAAATAAGTTATTGTTACAGATACTCAACTGACATTAAGACAGATGAAATAATTTCCAAATACGAAGTGGCTCAGGTTCCTTATATGATAACCTGTAGTAAGTGGGTATAGGAGACCGGGCGTGGTGGCTCATGCCTGTAATCCCAGCACTTTGGGAGGCCGAGGTGGGTGGATCACTTGAGGTCAGGAGTTCGAGACCAGCCTGACCAACATGGAGAAACCCTATCACTACTAAAAATACAAAATTAGCTTGACGTGGTGGCACATGCCTGTAATCCCAGCTACTCAGGAGACTAAGGCAGGAGAATTGCTTGAACCCAGGAGGCAGAGGTTGTGGTGAGCTGAGATCTCGCCATTGCACTCCAGCTTGGGCAACAAGAGCAAGACTCTGTCTCAAAGGAAAAAAAAAAAAAAGCAGGGATAGGAGAAGGGGCAATGTCAGCCTCTGTGGCATATTCTGAATTTATACGTGTGGGGCTTAAGATGGTAGAAGAAGTTGCTGCATTTACAATGCAGTCATATGATTTTCTTTCTTTGGTATAGTTGTGAGAGGTGCCTGGTAGAGAAATGATAAATCTTGACCAGGTCATCCCTTGTTGCCACCACTATTTGGGACACACAGATATTGAGTTATTTAGTAAAATATCTAGATGGACATGTACTGTATTCTTTTGGAAATAGAGGCCTGAAGCTGAGAGAGATGAGAAATCTGGAGAAGTGTTTTTGGAAGTCATTTCAGTACCCCTGAACTTGTACCTCTGAACTTAAAGTTAAAAAAAAAAGAAGTTAGGATCAGAGCAATAGTGGAATACATAAGAAAAACAGAGTCAAAGATTTCAAGGTGAGGTGAGTAGCTTTTATGACAAGACTCCACTTCAGCGGCAAGTGTGGCGAGATGGAAATGAAGAGAAGATTGCTGGTTTTGATCATTAGGAGGTTGTTGGTGACCATGGTGGAGTAGAGTCAGGTCAAAACAATGATAGCAGTAGGGGCTTGTTTCCTCTGCTTTGAGGAGTGGATAACTGTGAGGAGGGAGATGAGTTGGGACCAAAACATGCTAGAACCTTGATGAGACACACCCTGTCTTTGCTGGGCTGATGAATAGAGTTTTCAGGGAGAGGGCCACTCTTGCTTCTTTACTGGATGTTTCTAAATCCAGAAAAGCATTCAAGGACCGGTGGCAGCACAGGCTCAGGGACAGCCTTTACTACCTCCTGAGCTTACTCAGAGCCTGCATTCAGGTAACTCTGTTTTGATGCTACTCTATTTTATAACCAGTAAAAAGAAAATCTTACTTTTCATCAGAACAATGGCTTGATTTGATTTAGAATTCCTTAAAATTATTTTATGTTTGCCTCTGTGAAAATATTACTACTGAAACTCAAGAACTTGGGGGGAAAAAAATAAAAGAAAGTAATAGCAGAAATAGATGAAATCTAAGTCCAGTCCTCCAAGCATGTTGGGAAGCACCTTTTTATCCTGTTTATTTTGTACTCCTCCTCTAGGGATTGTGTCTATTCATTCATGGAACTATGATGTTGGGTTCCCTTGAAATGTACACAGAGTTGACTCAAACTCTGAACTTCATATTCTGTAGGAAGCTCAATGTCCTCCCCATGATTTCTCATGTTTCCCAGGGGTGCCTGTTCTCATGTTCACTCGATCTATTTTCATATTCCTACTAAACTCTAGATCTTGTTTGTTTGTTTTTTAAATCTTAGCTCTTGGAGCTGTTCTTATTCCTTTGTCTCATGCATACTCCGAAATAAAACAAAAACCACCATCCAAAGAAGACATTGGTGTGTATAATGCCTTCACTGAAGGTTTGCAGTGACTGAGGCAGTTTACCTTGCAGAATCAAACACTCATTCAGCTGCTGTCCTGCATTCCTGACACTGGAAATTTTTAAATTGACCTCCTTTTCCACATGATCAAACATCCTGTTCCATTGCTGACCACTGCCCCCTCCACTCTCACTCATGGCTTGCCCTCTCTCCTTTCTTGATATCTTCTCCACCCTCCAGATTCTATGAGCATCTCATGGAGCAGTCAACATCAGTTGGTTTTGCGGTTTTTCACATAAAACATTTCCTTGGGTTGTACTCCCTCACTTACAACAGTCTCTCCAGGTATTTTCCTAAACAAAGGCAGTTCTCTCTCTTTGGGAAACTCTGGTACCAGCTGTTAAAATGACATTTGTTTCCAACTTGCTACATAATTTTAAAAAGATAAATATACTATTTATTCTTTAGTAGCTGACATGTCTGGAAAATGCTGAAATAATTGCCTAACTTTCCTGCAGCATGTAGTCTGAGAAGGGACTGTTATTTGAACCGAGTGAAAAAAGGAAAAATAATCATTTAATATGTATAGAACTATATCCATGTTATACTTAAATGATGTTTGTAATTATTATTTACCATGTATACAACTTCCTTCCCTGATATATTAAATCATACACAGAATATAGCTTTAGGCCTGGTCTCTGGGCAGCATGTCTCCAAGTCAGTCTGTTTCCAATAGATGTAAATGCAGGAAATAATCTGTGTAACATTAGGGAGAAGACTTGGAAGGCATCTGTGCATTCAGCAGGGAGAATTGATGGCCAGAGATTTTCCAGGGGAGCCTAGGTGCATTTCAAATAGAGTCCCTAAAGGATTTTATTCTGAACAAGATGTTAATGGTTATATTATAAAGCTTAGACTTTTAGACTGTGTTGTTTCCAAGAAGGGTTCCATTTTTATTAACTTATGTTTTTTAAGGGGAGCAAAGCTGAGGAAAGAAAAACTATAATTTAGTATGCATTGGTCACTGTGCCCATTATTTTATATGTGGCATTTGATTTTGTCCTCACAATAATGTAGAGACATAGCTTAATGCCCCTATTTTCAGATTAGAAATGTGGCACTACGGGAAGTAACTATCTGTGCTACAGTTATATCTAGTAAAAGGGTAAAGTTAGGATTCAACTCTAGTCTGATCACGCCTCGATTGTTCAGAACATGGAAATCAAATTCTCCATTATTCACTTCTTGAACTTAAGACTTTCTATTCCAGTCTTTCTTTTGAAATACGTGAGAACAACACTTTGTAATTCTGTAAGTGGAGGAGTAAGACAAACGTCATTTGTAAGGAGAATATAATAAAACTGTTTCAATGAAGAAGTTGAGTCACTATGATTTATTCCCTTTGTATGTTGTTTTTGCTGTTGGTTATACATCAACATTCCTGTTCTTACATTATCTTTTAATAATGAGAATTATGTTAAAATAGCATGCAATAATAGTTGTGCAGTCTTGTTTTTTAGAGAAATGGTATATACTTAAGTGATTCAGAGCAGAGCCCCTGGAGTCAGACTGCTGGATTTGAAAGCGTAGTCCATTCTGTATTTACTGTGTGACCTTAGGAAAATTACAGCAGGTTTTCTGTATAGCTAAGTTTTCTTTTTTTCTTTAATGATGGTAAAAGATAACAGTAGTATTATCTCATGAAACTACTGTGAATATGAATATGTGCAAATACACGGAAAGTGCTTAGAATGGTGCCCGGCATACGTTTACTAGAATTAGTATTACAAATTAGTGATCAACAATATACATAATGAGGAACAAAGTAATAGACACAAGTAATATATTAAAAAGACACTCAAATAATATATAACTCAAAGTTGGAAGATGAAGAAGCAAACCTTGGCAAATAAATTGATTAAATATAACGTGCATTTTGTTAAAGTTTTGCTAGTTGTAGTGTAGCCAAAAGGTAGAGATAACCTGAGCCTTCAACAATAAGAAATGGTTAAACAGATAAGCTTACATATGATGGCAGCTACCAAAATACCATGTTTTCCATAAAACATGTTTCCATGTAAATATATTACTTGGGAGAAGAATGAAAACTTTGTATAAACATGTTTCCATGTAAATATATTACTTGGGAGAAGAATGAAAACTTTGTATAAACCTTATTAAATCTATCATTTATTTATCTATCTATCTACACAAACATACATAAACATAGAGAGGTTTGGAAGAAAATACAGGTGTATGTTAAAATAACCTCTTGATAGAGGGATTATGGGTAATTTAAATTTTAATTTTCCAGTTTTCTTCCACTAGTTCTCAGTACTTTCATAGTCATAAAATAACATTTCAATAGATTAAAACAAAACAATCCAGTTCATACACTTCAAAATATATTTACCTTTGCTTTTGTGACTTTTATATCCAGCTGGTATATTTAAGTCACAAAATATGTCACATCATCTTCATTTCCTGGGCACTGTTGTGCAAGGTCACTACGGGACGCTCAAAATGAGCTCTGTGTTTATACTTCATCATTGCACCCTCGGCAGATGGTACCAGACTTCTGTATTTGATGGAATTTGATTTCCCCTCTCACAATCGCTGTTTGCTTTCAGTCATTTGTCTTAAAATGTAACAAATGAACATTATGATAGCAGCAGAGAGGGATTTTTCAGAGTAATGCATACACTGGAACTTAATGAAGTGTGTGTGTATATATGTGTGTATATATTTTACACGATTATATATATTACACACTCTCTCTCTCTCTATATATATAAAAAACACAAAATGTATGTAGAGTGATACTTACTTTTGGGGTCAAACATCTAAAAGCCTGAGTTTTAGAGCAACTTGATTTTGTTTCCAGAAGGAATGATGCATTTTGAACCTATGTTCAGTCACCCTCTGTTTCATCATCAGCTGGTGAAATGCATGAGTTTATAAAAGACTAACTTCAGGAATGGCTATGGCTGGTGTCAGTAAATACCACTGTATTATTTGTGCTTAGCTTGAAGCCACCTTTCCAGTTTTCGGCTTGTCCGCTGCTTACTCTGTGAAGAGCAACCCTGAGCCTCAGGAGATGGATGCCAGTCAGCTCTAATTCTGCTGTTTTACCTCCCTGGGCCGCCATTATTTTTTCATATGTGAAGAAAGGCACTCTTCAGAAACCTTAGCCTGTGACTCATTGCCTCTTTTAATGGGCTAGGGATGTGAGTGGGATCATCTAAAGGATTTTAGCTGCATTTTGTGTTATTTCATTAGAATTCAATTATGGAAGCTGGTAGCAGAGCCACTTCCATTGAATAATAGGTGGACTCCTACTTTGAATGCAGTTTTAATGAGGCTCTTCAGAGACCACAGTCAGCCCAAGAGAAAAGCATATACTCTAAGGCTTGTATTTGATTTTGGGCCAGTCATTTTGCAAAGTGAATTGAGCAGATATGATCCCATTTGTGCAAAATTTGCAATCCAATACAGGTAATAATGACTTGGACAGGTATATTAAGGATGTGAATTAAACAAATACACATTAAATTAGGTCAGTTACAAAAGTAGGCTAAGAACTCAGTGAATGCAGGAGCACTTTTGTGGGTTCACTATAGTGGATGTCAACATGTGGCAGAGAAGGGTTTGAGTGGCTGTAAAATTAGTGTAAAAAGTGGAGTTCAGTAGTTGGCTTTCTTCTTTTTTCTCAATAAAATTCGGTAAATGGTTGACCTTATGAAAAGTCTTCCCTATCCTGGGATCCTCCCCTGCTTGGGATGCTGTCCAGCGGGGTAATGGGAGGCAGCAGAGCAGAGCCGAGGGCTGGCCTCCCGATCCACCTAGAGCTCCTCCAGGTCCCTCCCCTGAGAAAGGGAATAGTGTCTCCAGGCTGCAGCTTGGGCGGGTAAGTCAAGCTGATGAGGAATCATCTACATAACCCCAGTGGGCATGCGGTGGGGCCAGCATGCTGCTCTTATCTGGGAGGAAGGGCATTGAGTGCCCTGCACACTACCCAGAGACAGCTGAGAGGGGGACATTCTCTCCTTTAGGACAGTGAGTCATGGTTTTCCAAGTTCTGAATAACTTTCAGCTTAAGCTCAACTTTAGAATTAACGAGGAATGTGCAAATTTAAAACAAAGAGACACTGCAGTTGTTTTAAATAGGAATATAAAGTGAATAGTGATTTCTAAAATAGATTTTCTTGATAGTCATTCTAAAATAGATTTTCATCAACCACAATCTCTGGCATCTGTTTAAAAATAAGGTGGGTAAAATTGGCCATATTCTAGTAATGTGGCAGTTGATAAAATTAATCTACAAAATATTTGAACAGATAAAGGAATTAAAATTTAAAATGTTAAAAGTTAGGCAACATATTAACCCTTCCATCATCTTTCTAGGTTGACATGCTTTTAGCAAGCACCCTTAGCTTCATAATCTTGGCCTACATTAATTTTAGATAGGTGACCATCAGCACAAATACCTGTGAACATACTACCAAGTCAAAGTCACTTTATCCTATTATTGTTTGCAACACTGAGGCCTCATAATCTCTAACTCTTTGCATAATTTACTGTCAACTTTAAAATGTCATGCTATTATAGTAACTAAACACATCATTCCTGTGTTTCTGGTCGCTTACATAAGATGTTGCTTAAATAAAAAGTTCTCCAAAAACATGAGGGCTCAAACACACATCTCTTTGTAGTTTGTTTATACTGTTTCAGAAAGAAGACTGTGCATACTGTGACACCTGTGTGTTTTGTAGGCAAGTTGACTAATGCACAAAAGGCTTTCAAACTTCTTAAAAGGAAAAATAATTCTTTGAACTGACAGTGAACAATCTTTTCAGAACAGGAGAATTTCTGTTTGATGGCCTGTGTCAGATGCAGTGAACATTAAGAAAGTTTCCATACACTAAATATATCAGTAATTTGGAGATTTCAAGAGATCTTTGCTGAAGTGCTTTTGATTTCAGAAATGATGAACCAATAATGCATACACACACACACACACACGTGTATGTGTATATATATGTATATATTTCCAAGTTAGGAACACAGAAATTTCCAGAAGCCTCTAGTTAGTATTATTCAGTAGTTAAAGCAAAAGCACTGTTAACTGAGATTTCATCTGTGCAATGGTTTTCACTTATCTCAGAATTATGCAATTCTCAGGCCAACTTTGAGTCTCCACTTAATTAATGGAAAAACTAAGTCTCAGACTGAACAATTTGCTGAAAACCATTTCATAGGGAATGACTCTAACTTTTATAGTCATTTCATATCCCACAATGCTTCCTAAAAGTAAAATTCCACTTTAATCTTTACAGTAGTAAAATAGTAGCTCAAGAAGTAGGTATGAGGGAAGTTTGTTTTGTTTGTTTTTTTACTGTTCGTTGCTCTTAAACTCAATTTAAAATTACATTTATTTTATTATTATGTTGCTGAGATCAGTCAGTGGTCTCATTCTGTCTTGTATATATGTTTCATTTTAAATAACTTTTCCTTTTTGCTACTCTTGGGAAGATTGTAGAGGGAGTAAAATTGGAGCCTGAGTTGTCTAAGCTAAGCAGAGGTGACAGTTGGGAAGAAGTATTTTCTTGGAGAATCCAGAATCCTTTGGACTCACACTACTCACAGGACAGAACTTTAGAAGTCCTATTTGTGTTCTGAAATCTAGTTTATTACGCATAAAAGTCTGAGACCCAGATTCTATATCTAATGTTCTTTGCAAGGATCCATGTCAGCCATTGAGATTATTGGCAAGTTATTTCCCAATGGAATGCCTTTATGGCTGAATACTTAGCTCTTTACTTTCAAATTCATTTTTATCTTCTTTACTTTTCAAACATTTCAAATGTTATGTTTGATGTAAAGATTAGGAGAAAAATCCATTCAATTTTAAATACAAATTTTCAGAGGTTATAGAAAACATAATAGCCCCTTGTCCAGACATTATGATTTAAATTCTTTATTAGATAGTATTTTGGCCTATTTTTTAATTTATAAAATACCAAAACAAAATGACCCCTTTGGAATTTTAGAGTGACAGAGAGAGAGAGAAAGAGAGAGAGAGAGATTTGCCTAATCTCAGTTGGCAGATTAGTAGCTTCTGCAGGACATTACAGGAAGTATTACCCACAAGGTCAAAATGCAGAGAAAATAGTTAATCTCTGTCATTTGCTATGAAGATAGGATATAATTGAATGCATACAGGAGAAAACGCTTCAAATATATGCTAAGATTCTGTCCTAGGCAAAATATGATCCTGATGTGTTCACAGAACATCAAGATACATTTAGTTATTTTGGATTTTATAGATACTTATGAGTTGAATGCTATTACCATTGTGTAAGTAATTTATTAAATAATGATGAGTAAAAGCAAAACTAAAACTCTATATTGGTTACAAGACATATGGGCATGATCTCTACATTCCATATCTGAGGATCAAAGACAGAATACTCCAAGTCAGACATAACCAGAATATGGGTTAAATCATTGCTTTTCAATATTTCTTCCGGCAAGGGCCAAAGACTTCTTTTAATTTGTATGTATGTGTGTGTGTGTGTATGTGTGGGTTTAGACCCTTTGTTTGACAAGCTTTTAACTTTCTAAACAAGCTGCATTCTTTAAAATATATATATATATATATAAGTGTTAATCAGAAGTTCTGAGCAACGTTTTAGAAAATTTGGCTTTTCATTCTTCTTATTTATTGATCACCTGCAACCTGCATTTTGCTGGACACAGCATTCAAAATCCAAAGAGACAGCATCCTTGCTTTCATGAATATTAAAATATGGGTGTGTGTGGGTAGGGGTAGGGGACACATAAATAAGTAATAAAATTCCAGATCCATTAGAAAGCAACTTGAGGCCGGGCGCAGTGGCTCACACCTGTAATCCCGGAACTTTGGGAGGCTGAGGTGGGCGGATCACGAGATCAGGAGATCGACACCATCCTGGCTAACCCGGTGAAACCCCGTCCCTACCAAAAACACAAAAAATTAGCTGGGCGTTGTGGCAGGTGCCTGTAGTCCCAGCTACTCAGCAGGAGAATGGAGTGAACCCAGGAGGCGGAGGTTGCAGTGAGTCGAGATCGCACCACTGCACTCTAGCCTGGGCGACAGATAGAGGCTCTGTCTCAAAAAAAAAAAAAAAAAAAAAAAAAAAAAAGAGAGAAAGCAACTTGACATTTTAGTTAGTTTGTACAAGGTTGCCACAGATACATGCCGCATTCCTATAGAAATTAAAAAAATCAAAATCTTTCTGACACTCAGAGGTACAGGTGTCCCAAGGTGATGTTATTGTATTAAGTATCTAAAAAGCATGTTTGAAGAGAATGAATGATACAGGGAATTGCAGAATGCGGTGGGAACCCCACGTGTAGCCAGGCACAGGCAAGGGATAGTGGCAATGGCAAACCCGTGATTGAGCATTTGGCGATTGAGCATTTGCTACATGCCAGCAGCTTTCCACATGGTATCTACAGCTCTCCATAAACCCCTCGAGGTGACTACTATTGCTGTCAGTTGCCTTTTTCTTTTTTTTTT
>NW_016803982.1:920576-939123 GCF_001698545.2 Rhinopithecus bieti
CTTCCCTCCCTCCCTCCCTCCCTTCCTTCCTTCCTTCCTCTCTTCTCTCTCTCTTTCTTTCTTCTTTTTTTTTTTTCTTGAGACTTCTTTCTTCCTTTTTTTTTGAGACAGGGTCTTACTCTTGCTGTGTCTCCCAGGTTGGAGTGCAGCTGTGCAATCATGGTTCACTGCAGGGCTCCAGGGCTCCAGGGCTCAAGCAGTTCTCCCACCTCAGCCTTTTAAGTAGTTGGGACTACAGGCACTCACCACCACACCCTGCTAATTTTTGTATTATTAGCTGGGATTTCACTATGTTGCCCAGGCTGGTCCTAAATCCCAGACCTGTAGAAAGAGAAAAGAAATTAAAGATTTTTAAGAGGAGAAAAGCATTTACTATGAATTAGGAAACCAGCTTGATCATTTAAACAAACAATAAAAATCACTAATTTCTGCTTATGACATTTCAAATGTTCTACATTAGTACACACACAATCTGTTACTAAAATTAAGTTTAAGAATGTAACTATTTTTTACTTCATTCTTCTTCAGATCACAAAATTTACCTTTCAGCAAGCACAATGCTTATTTTTATCATGTGGCATAAATGAATGCCTTTAGTTGTTTTGAGGGTAGGCCATTCCAAATCTTCTGAAAAGCAAACCTCTGAACAGGTGGCGAGTCTTCAGATTTCCTCTTGGTGAAGGCTATGCACAGGAAGGAAATTACATGTTGTGGATTAATTCTGTCTCATGCTGCTATTTCTTTTTGTCGTGATTTCTATTTCCTATAAACACGATTAGTCGACGGATCAGTGGTTTGCTATTATTAACTAGGTTAGGTCTATTTTTTAGTGTCCCTGTCCAAAAGTTACTCAGCACGGGCTTGAACCACACCATATGTCCAACGTTGCTATGTTTTTGTCAAAATAATGCAATGTGGTGATATCCCTTATATTCCCTTCAACTAAAGGAAAAGTCATTGCCTTTTTCTAAGGACAGACATTGGAATTAGCTCTCACATAACTAGTTTTTATTTGTTTCATGACATGTCATAGGATATGATATCAACAATGACAACCTAACTTGCTTTATTTTTAAAAAATATTCTTTGAACTCATGAGATGTATTTGTTTATTAAATTAAAATACGTTTGAAGCTGTCTTTAAAAGTCTTATCAATGAATTTCTTTCCTTATTTTAAAATGAGATGTACTTAGTACAGTGGTTAAGAAAGTTGGGTCTCCTGGACTGGGCGCGGTGGCCAGCACTTTGGGAGGCCGAGACGGGCGGATCACAAGGTCAGGAGATCGAGACCATCCTGGCTAACCCGGTGAAACCCCGTCTCTACTAAAAAAAAATACAAAATCTAGCCGGGCGAGGTGGCGGGCGCCTGTAGTCCCAGCTACTCGGGAGGCTGAGGCAGGAGAATGGCGTAAACCCAGGAGGCGGAGCTTGCAGTGAGCTGAGATGGCGCCACTGCACTCCAGCCTGGGCGACAGAGTGAGACTCCATCTCAAAAAAAAAAAAAAAAAAAAAAAAAAAAGTTGGGTCTCCTGTCAGTGTGACATAATTCAAACTCTGGCCCTGTATCACTCAATATCTATATGATCTTGGGCTAGTTATTTCACATCTTTGTGCCTCAGTTTTCCTATCTGTAAAATTGGGATAATGACAATGACTGCCATTTCTACTGCAGAGTTTCATGTGTGTATGCATTTTTATTTAAAATAAATAAATTAACACATACGCAGTATTTAGGACAGGATCTTATGTGCCGTATTCATTCAATAAGTGTTAGATATTATTACTACCGTTCATACCGTCACCATATCCTCATTTAGGAATATTTGCTTTGTACCTGCTTTGTGTCAAGCACTGCACTTACAAGGGTGAAAAAATTATGGACAAGGTCTCTTCTATCCTAGAGCTTACGTTCAGTGGTGAGATACAAGTAATCATAATATTTAAGCAAAAAAGTCAAATAAACAAACACTAAGAAATGCATGAATTAACATAGAGTGGTAAAATAAAAAGGAGTTTATTGGACTGAGTTGTCCAGGAAAGCTTCTCTGCGTTTGTGATATTTAAACTCAAATTTCATGATAATAAAAAACAAGCCAATAAAGTAAAAGAGGGAAAATGGGGAGAGAACTGTCGGTGAAAACCTATAGGACTGAAAACGTAAGGGGTGTTTGAGGAAAAGGAAAGAAGTCAGAGTGGCTGGAGAGTGTAGGCAAAGTGGAGGGAGTCAAAAAGTACAGCCAGGGCTGGCACACGGAGAGCGGCTGGACAGGCTAAGGAGTCTGAGTGTTACTTTTTGTGCAAATGGAAGCCATTGCAGAGGAGAGACAGATTACATGTATGTTTCAAAAAGATTGGGTTGGGTCAAAGGAAGAAGCAGAGACTTAGGAGGCTACCAACGTGGCCCAATGTGAGAAACAATGGTGACCTGGTCTACAGAGGTGGGAGCCAGGGTGGAAAGAAGAGGAAAGATTAAATTTTTGGAATTATTTTTTTGCCATGCTGTCTACTTGGCCACACATCAGACAGATACCCAAAAGTGTTCAATGATAGTGATCGTCATTCATAACATTTATTACGGACCCAGACACTGTACTAGTTATTTGGAATTTAAACTTATATTCTTGTAGGGAAAATGGACATGTGAAAATTAATAAAACACAGTGTGATATTAACTCTAGTGAGCCTAAATAGATGGTATGAGTACTCAAAGGAGCTCACTCATCTGGGGCTTTCCAAAAGAATTCATGGAAGAAATAATATTGGATTTTAGCTTCCATTGATGATGGGTTGGAGTTTGGCATGTTGAGAAATGGGCAGATATGCATTCTGGACAGAAAATGGAGGTGCGTGGCTCAGAATTATAAACGTTCATGGAGTGTTTAGAGAAAATTACATGAATTGCTGTGACTGGAACACGGCAAATGGACAAGACAGAATGGTGAAGAGAAGGATGAGTGTGATGGAGTTTTATTTTGCAGGAAGGAGTGCTGGGGAACTGGCAAACCAATATGAGATATAAAAATTGTTAAAATTTGGCAAAGATTCAGAATTTAATTTCAGGAAAATTTCACTAAAACCAAATTAACCAAAACTGTCTATCGTAATATTAATTCTAATAAGTATTTACCACAAAACCAAGGGTAATTGACTAAATCACTCCTTCACATAGCAAGATGAAACTAATACTATCTCTGCAGAGCATGCAGAGTAACTAGCTAATGTGAACACAGGAACTGTGTCCTTTTAGAACCATGTTAACTGCTTATTGTATAAATGTTCATGCATTCATTTCTTTTAGCAAACAGCATAAGCAAGGAAGTAATACTTTAATGCATTTATTCAATGGTAACAATGATACTTGCATTAAATCAGATTTATCTGACAACAAATTTTGAAAGCACTTTACACAGAATATATACCCGAACATCAGTTGCTATAAACATGACAAAGGACTTAGATATTTACTCTATCATGAATTCATAATAATAAATAAGAAAAACGTTAAGACAAACAAATAAATGACAAAGAGCTTGAACAGACAATTCAGCGAGAAGGAAAAACAAATACCCAGACATAAAATGCAATGCAATGTACAATATATATGTATATGTGTCTATATATTTATGCTCACAGCTCAAATCATGTAAGTGAAATTCAACTTACATTGTTTATAAAAGTAAATTCTTGGCAAGCAGTTTGACAATATGTATAAAGATCCTTAAAAGCTTTTATATATTTGGTAAGTAATTCTGTTTCTGAGAATCTATCCTAAGAAAACAAACCTAAGTAGCTAAAGTGTTACAGTAATGAAAATAGCTGAAATTTCTATCTATAGAGAAATGTTTTGAGATTCAGTGGTAAAGTCATTTCATGTAATATGATACAGATTTTGAAATATGACTTATTAAAATTGTGCAATAACATAGGAAATGCTACCAATAGAGAATAAAAATCAGAGTAAAAATTATGTTTATACTTAAAGTATATGAAATACCTTAGAGACACACACACAGAGAGAGAGAGAGAGAGAGAGAGAGAGAGAGAGAGAGAGATGAAAGACATTTACTATGTGGATGTTTCTAAGTGAAGGAATACAGTTCTTTTTTTTTTTTTCCTGAATGTTTCATATTTTCTTGAAGCAGCACATAATACTATTATAACATCATTTTACTTAAAATTTTACAACTTTATTGTCAGATGACAGATTAATTCTATTTTAAATTGTAAAAATTTAAGACCAGAGAATTTTTTAAAATTTGCTCAGGCACAATATTAGGTACTGGTGAAATAATGGAAAAAAACCTGTCCCTGCCTTTGAGCAGCAATTCGACTCGGGCATGGTGAGATGCACAGCTCCTGGTCAGGCCCCTAGCTTGTGGAAACCATCATAACCAGGCCTTCCAAACAGATGGTATCTATCCACTAGTTTCTGACTTTTTTTTTTTTTTTTTTTTTAAGGGTGAATCTCACTATGTTGCCCAGGCTGGCCTTGAATTCCTAGGCTCAAGTGATCCCCCTGCCTCATTCTCCAGAGTAGCAGGGATTACAGGTGTGTGCCACCACATCTGACTTCCATCAACTTTTGTTAAAGATTGCCAGGGTAGAGCTGGGTGTGATGGCACATGCCTGGCAGTCCTAGCTACTCAGGAGGCTGAGACAGGAAGGTAACTGGAACCCAGGAGTTCAAGGCCAGCTTGAGCAACATATTGAGACTCCATCCCTAAAATAAAATATAATATAATAAAATACAAAATAAAATAAAATAAAGATTACCAGGGTGATAATTTAACTTGCCCAAGAAATTCACCACATCTCTACTTACATGTGAATAAAATTTTCTATCATGTAATTTTTCTTAATCCTGTTTTTATAAGAGATGACAACAGTTACCACCATTCTTTATATAATAGCCCACCTAATATTAAAAGTAGAATTACGCTTTTTATGGTCTTCCCCAATCTGCCTGTACTATCCATGCTGAGAGACACTTTCAGAGTTAACACAAATAACTTTGTTTTACAACTATAGTCTATTGCTGATTGTGAAATTTGTGATATATTAGCAGAAAATTGCCTTGACTGTTGAATTCGCATATGTCCAGTTGGTCTCCACCTAGGACTTTGTGACTTTTGCTTTTCCTGATGAACTGTTTTTCACTTTTCCAATATTTGTGCCTAACAAGTCATTCACTGCCTGTTTCAGACCACATTTTTCTGTATCACCCAAACATTAAGCTTGAATTATGTTTTTCTCAGTTGAATGTTACTTCACCATTTAATGAGAAAGTTGTATCTCTCCAGATTGCTAATTGTTAGGTGATATGGTACACAATATAAATATTATTTTGCCAGCATAAATAACATTTCTATCTTCTTAGTAATCTGTTGAATGATCTTCTTATAGAGGCAGATAAAATTGGTTGCCATGGTGAGTTTATCATTAGACTTATCAAAAGATTAGTCAGTCTTTTGATGGAAATAAATTTTTGACTAGAAATTTCCAGGTAACATCTGTAGTCTTTATTAAGTTTTGATTTATATGATTTAAATTATAAAATCATGTTCATCATATAAAATTAAAATATAACAAGTCAGAAATAAGAAGTGAAATTCTCTTTCTCCCATTACTCCTGGTTTCCTTTATTAGAAACTCTATTGAGATTTTCATATGTATTTGCATATATTAATCTAGACATTTTCCTGTATCCACAACATTATATATGTATATAATGTATTATAACTTACATAACTTTTATATAATATCTATATATTTTGGTTTTACTCAAATGATATCATAGTATAACATTATTCTGCGGCATTTTCACCAAAATTATCATGCAAAATGTTCACATCAGTCATTTTAGATCTTCCTTATTGTTTTTTACAATAAGGAAAATGTTTTTTATAATTACACATTATTCCTTTGTGTGGATTATTATGAACTATTTCACTAACCTTAGTGAGTTAGTCAATGATACCGAGTGCCTGCAATGTGCTTGGACTTATGTTGGATGTCACGGAGACAGTGGTGAACAAAGACCAAGACTTTGTCCTCAAAGTGCTCACATTTTTGTGTTCTTAAGGGTAAGTTTTTCACTATTATGGCAGCTTTTCTATTCAGAGTAAATTTTATTCCATTTACATTTATTGATTTCACAAATGTGTGTGGTCCTATTCTGATGTCTTAGAAGATTGTATTTCATGATTTATTTTTTCCTTCTTATCTGTTTATAGCTAAATAGAATGTATTCTTTTTTTTTTGTATTTTTTGAGGCGTGAAAAATGTCAGCTGAACTAATCAGCTTCTTTTAGTAGTTTTCTCAATATCTTTAGATAATACATTTGAATAACCATTTTTTGATTATAAACTTTGTACAATGTCTGTCTGCTTTGAAACTTAGAAATTACTATGTTTGTATTTTCTTTTACCCCCTAATTTTAGTACTTTACATGATTGTAAAATATCAAGGATTATAACATTTACATTCTGTTCTGTAACCATAATCATCTTGTTTATTTAAATCTAGTTTTTCATTTATATTGATCTAGCACTAGCACTCATCCTTTATAGAGAACACATTATTTAAGTTTATCTCTTGCTTGAAGATATCTTTCTCTCTCTCTCCATATATATATAGCCACATATATAACCATAGATGTGATACATATATCCTTTACATGTATGATACATAACTTTAAAAATGGCCAATATATTTCATATGTCCTTGAATATTCCAAAAAATTATTATTTTTGTCTATACACTTGACTGAAAAATCTTGGCTGAGTATTCAATGTATGAGTCATATATTTTTTCTGTTAGAATTTTGCCAGCATTTCTCCACTGCATTGGTCATTGGAAGTTGATGTCTGAAATGCTCCCAATTTGCTTTTTCTCCACCACACTGTGCCAAGCACACTGTTCAGTGCTGGAGGCACAAAGAGGGAGAAGTCTCAGATACCTTCATTGAGAAGCGCCACTACTAGGGTGTCGTTGAGCCCAAAATCAGTCATCTGGCTCATGGACATAATTCTAACCCAATAGTTTTGAATAGAAAGTTTATCTTTTGTCTTAAGGTCCAGTAACTTCACTAGAATCTTCAGTTAACGTTCCACATCATTTCTTTGTAAATACAGTGTGATTCTTTAACTTCATCATTTTTTTATTTCAAGAAAGACTTCTTTTGTTAAACCATTGAGCTTTTGCCTGTTTCTTTGTTTTTGTTTGTTTTCTTCAAGAATATCAATTTTGACCATTTGGTCACTTTTGTCTTCTGTTAACTATTGTTTTCTGTCTCCAGTGAGTTTATATGTTTATTCCTTTATTTTTGTGTAATTTGCTTCTTACTGGTTTCAGCAGTATATATTCCATTCTTTTCTTTTTTAAGTGTAGTTTTCATCTGAAAAATGACTATACTGATATTTTCAATTTATTTTCTGAAATTGGTGAGTTCATGTTTTATCTCTGTTATCTTTGATCCCTCTTTTATATATTTAATATCTTTTTAAAATTCTTTACCTAGAATCCATGGTCCATGTTACATGTTTTCTTTAGATTCTTTAAGAATATCATTTGATATAAATTTGCTTCTGCTTATCGGGAGCAATTCTTTTATAAAATGTGGCATTTATCTGATCTTTGATTCTTTCTCTCCCTCCTGCATTCTCTCTTTGAGATAAGCAGATCACCCACAAAGAGGATTAGGCTTGTTGTAATTGGATGTTTAAATTACACATTTTTATTTTGTAATTTAGAGTTTGCTTATCACTGATCTGGTGACCTTGGTATGCAATTCCAAAGAGGGAGGTTCCTCTTTCTTCAGCTCTTCTAACTCCATCTAACTCCATCTTTGGCAGTTTCTTGGTGTCAGGAGTTTTAATGGGAAAACAAAACAAAACAAAATGGCCAATATTTGTCATTTACCTTTAGTCAGCCTCTTCTACTGTTCTGGGAAGTAGAAGTTAAGCCTACGTTTTCTCACCCTAAGTAAAAGATCACTAATTACCAGTTACTTTTAAGAAATCTGCATCTTGGTCAAGATGTAGAGAGATGAGTTGTCCCTTATTTTTTCTCTCATTTTGTATCAATTCAATTGTATTTTGCAATAGTCTTCTTTGTCTTTTTTGTGGGGCTGTCATAGCTTCCCAATTTCATTGCAATCATAATTTTATCTAATTCTTATTTATTTTAATCAATGTTTTAAATTACAATGCAGGAAGCAAATAAATATTTTTTTCTTCTTATATTTTACAAGAAATCTCCATTAGTATGCTTCAAAATAAAGTAATCAAAGTAAGCATTTGCATCAATTAAAAAAAATTTTTTTTGATTTTGAGAAAGAAAACACTTTTCAGTGTTTTCAGTTCTTAGGTAAAGTGTTTTCAGTTCTCAGGGACAAATGTATTCTGGAATTCTAATTTTGATTTCTTCACTTACCAGCTGTGATTCTTCTATTTAGTCATTAAATTTTCTCAGTCTGAAGGGGATAAAATTGCTACTTACCTCACAAGGCTATTTTGTGAGAAAAAAACAGAATAAGACATGAAAATTTGGAAAGCTACCAATTGTAATGCAAGTATCAGGTACAGTCAATATTTACATTTTACATATGGAAAACATGTCCATTTTCCATGTGGAAAAAACCCCAAGTCATGGCTTATAGAAGACAATAATAGATTCTGCTTTTTGCTTGAGTTATCTTCGGATGAGCTCTGATTTTTCACCAAGTCTGATGGAGATTGACAATAGTGCGTATCAGTGTGTGCATGCTTGAATCACTTTCATTTATCCTCACCTTCCGTCATGTTTGCTAAAAGAGATAATGAACCTGGCAGTTCTATTTCTGAGCATTTACAAGGCAGAAATGGGTATGGAGAGTTAAGGAGTTTGTACCAGAAAGAGCCAAAATTTACTTACACAAAAACATAATGGGGAAATAAAGGGCAGTGGAGACCTCATTTTGGAGGAAAGTTTTGATGGAGGATGAGAATGAAAAAGGAAGAGAGAGGCCAAGTTAAAAAGAGAGAAAAGACATTTTAAAATTATGTATCTTGGTTATGAATTGAATTTCTTTTAATATTTTCAAAAGATACAAGTATGTGTTAGAACTATTTTTAATTACTTTGGGATGAAGGACTGTGTTTCTTTATGATACAGAATGACATAGGACTTACATGGGATGCCTCCGATTTCCTCTTCCTATCTATTGTCAGCTCTTCTTCATCCCATGCTGTTCCCTGGGAGACTGACCTTGACCTTTGGTGAATGGGCTGCATGATCAAGCAACTAGCAGGAGAAGAGTGAGACTGGGGATTTTGTCCTAATACCCTCTTCCTGACAGTCACTGTGGACCAACTGTGTCCTTTGACAATAGGTCATGGTTCCTCTGAGATCATTTCCTGACTCCAGGTTTAAATAACCACTCCCCTCTTGTCCTTGTTGACTCAGGTGTTTTCGCCTCCCACCATCTTTAGCTCCCAGATAGTGTTACTATCCTTTGTGGTTTCTGTACAACCTGTATAGACTCGTAAATAATTCCTTTATAAACTCCCTACTCAACAAGAAATGTGTTATTTTCTGCTAGAACCCGAAATCATACAGGACCAAATGAAGCCGTTAGACTTATGTGGTTTGTCGAAATATGCTTTAAGTGTCTGATATTGTCCTAGAAAAAACACAGGCGATCTAATGGCCATATAACTCAATCAGCTGAAGTGGTCAGAACTTTTTTTTTTTTTGACCAGTTTTCATGCTTTATATATTTCATGCTTTCCACGTCAATAGTAGATGCTAATTTTATGGAGAATGAGCAAAGAATGCAAAATTTTTTTTGAGCCTCAACTTCGCATTGGTGTCAGTGTTCAGCATTTCATTGTCCTTTGTAATCCTGGTATAAATCGCATAAGAAAAGTCTATTTTGCTTCATTTTTACAGATGAGTATCATGAGTCTTAAATTGTTTCTCCAACTCTCAAAACTGGCAAATGACAGAGCTGTGATTCAAACAGCTTTGATCTCAATCCATCTAAAATTGATTCCCCAAATTTATTATACCTCAGAAGTACACAGGAATTCTTTTAAAAATACAAATTATTAGGATTATCTCAGATACCCAAAAAAAAAAAAAAAAAAAAAAAAAAAGAAAAGAGAAAACCTCTAGGGGTTCTCGATTTGGAAAGATTATCTAAGCCCTCACCCCTCACTTGATGATTGTGATATGCAGCCAGTTTGGAAAGACTAAAGTTTCAAATTGATTCTGCCCCTAAATGTCAATCAACTTTTTCCCCCTGGTTCTTATATTTGGCCTTTCAAATACCTTAAACAGAGCCATATTAACAGAGAGTGAATTATTTCACTGTCTAAGGGTGTTTATTCTGATTTTCCCTCTAGGTCACTTCTTAAACAAATTCTGAATTGTAGGAATTCTGCATGAACTAAAAGCAATANGTTTCAAATTGATTCTGCCCCTAAATGTCAATCAACTTTTTCCCCCTGGTTCTTATATTTGGCCTTTCAAATACCTTAAACAGAGCCATATTAACAGAGAGTGAATTATTTCACTGTCTAAGGGTGTTTATTCTGATTTTCCCTCTAGGTCACTTCTTAAACAAATTCTGAATTGTAGGAATTCTGCATGAACTAAAAGCAATATGAATTATATCCAGAAATATGGTACTAGAAATATTTTTATCTGTACTAACATTATTTAAAACAAAATTATATTAGAGTCCATGAAAATACATAGAGCCTAAATTAGTAATTCTGATATGTACAAAGTGAGCAAAGTATATGTTTTTGTAAAAGTTGGCATAAAATGAGAATATTGAATTACTTCATAATCTCTCTCTAATCTTCACGCACAATAGGTACTGTCTCTATTGGAGGTGCCTTTCATGTGTTTAAGGAATGAAGAAGAAAATGTGGTATTATATAAACCCTTAGGACTTGAGACTAAATCTTTGTCCTATTCATCAAATTATAATACTACATAATTTTTCACTGCCTAGTACTCCATTTCTCCATCTTTAAAATGACAGCAAGTCTACCTTACTAAAGTTCAAAGAAATATCCTATAAAATCTGCTCTTTAAAAAAATAAATCATCCTTTCTGTGCCATCTGTGTGGTGTGTGCTTGACTCTGCTTCTCGCCATGTCTTCTCATAAGACTTTTAGGATTAAGTGATTCCTGGCCAAGAAACAAAAGCAAAATCATCCCATTCCCCAGTGGATTCAGAAGAAAACTGGTAATAAAATCAGGTACAACTCCAAAAGGAGACATTGGCGAAGAACCAAACTGGGTCTATACGGAATTGCACGTGAGATGGCACACATATTTATGCTGTCTGAAGGTCGCAATCGTATTACCATATCAAAATGAAAATTTCATCACTATCTGGAGAGTTGAACGTATTTTGTTGGGAATATATTTTTTTCTATCTGAATCTGTTATGAATGCGTTGGTTTGCTGGGTTCAGTAATAAATACGTGAGAACTTTTGTTCAAATAAAAATCAATCAATCAAGCACTGACTTCTGAGATGACATAAAATAAAAGCATCGAAATAAAAGCAATAAAATAAAGGTAAACATGAACTACTGTGGGCTTCATAAAAAGTCCAAATATCAATGAAAGTGTGTTATTCAACCATTGAGAATCCACTGCCTAACATAATGCTTACCTGTTAGTAGGTGCTAAATTTTGGCTTTACTTGGCTATATCGGATAGTTATTATATAATGTAACAGATATGTGCATGGATTTTTTAGAGCTACATTTACACTTGAAAATCTATCAAAATAATTACTCCTGCTAGGAATTTTAGAATGACTTTTTAATATAAACATTTACCCACCAAGGAACATCAAGGTTAGAAAGGTCTCAGTGATAGGAATTGTAGCACTAGTTTTTCTTTATAAAGTTCCTCACACAGGGGAACAGAGTGAGCAGGAAATAAAAGTGATTTTCCTTTTAAGTTTGATTGGTTGAAAGGGAGGTCCAAGCAACAGTAGGTATGCAATAATGATTCTGAATTTTTATTTCCATTGTAGATAGCAAACGTTCGCTTCTGAAAAGCTTTAGAGTGTTTTAACCTAAATACCTAAATATTTCCACTTAAAATTTTTATTTTAAGTGTTATGACCTTAAAATGTTTTATTTTAGCATCTATTAGAGTAAAACAGTACAAGTGTTTCTTGCTCTATCCATGAAAAAAAAAGTTTTCCCAATAATTGTGATAACTAAAGATCAGCATCTGCTTTATAACATTCACATCTGTTTGCTCAGTAGAATTTGTCCTGCCCTCAGCCACAACTAGTACTGAGTATTCGAATCCACAAGCCTACTGCTTCCAGGAAGAATCATGTAGCCAAACACTCAACTTAAATGGGCCCCCTTTCTCCACACATCCTGATACAGTTGCTAATGAAGCCATGCATCCCATCTGTCAAGCATTTTGGGTGATCACACCAAAGAGGCCTTGGGCAAAAAGACTCCTACATATCCCCAGCTCAACAAAACCTACTGGGTTCCCCTATTTTATTTTAGGGTAATAATTTCTTCTTTATTTAAAATTCAATAGGAAAATCATTTTGTCTTTAAAACTTATGAAAGTCTTTGAAAATTAGATTGTTTAATTTGAATTCTAGGAATGTGCTTTTATATTTCCTTATGTGTGATGTATTTTTATAGAAGACATTGGACACTCAAAGCTGATAGCCACCCTTGTTAGAAAGGAACCATTTAGTCATTATTTCTGAGGCCTGCTGTCATCCTTCCTTCCCCAGTTTGGGAAAGAGAGGGTAGTATAACGGGTTATTTTGGAATATGCAAGACATGTGCTGATGAGCTATAATTACATAGTGACATCTTGGGAACTGCTATTTGGATGCTGCTTCCAGCTAATTTATAATTCTTTAAAAGATGCTACGTTCACATTGGTTTTCATTTACTTTCATTTTTTCCCATTTCTTTAAAGCTGGTAGCTTTGCTATTGGTTTAAATGTCTCAACGATTTTCTTCTACGACATCCAGCCAAGCTGAATTAAAACTTGTAACAGCCAAGAAGCTAAAGGTAAAGCTCCTTAAATATTTTCCAAAATTATCTAATTGCTTCTTACAAAACTTCTCCTTTGTTTTTGGTGCCTTGTTTTATCCTAATTGTCAGACAGTCCGAGTGGATCTTACTAGGATCCCGTGATCTTTTTGCCCTTACTGGGGCCTGATGTCATTTTTTGTAGACACTGATGTAAAATAAAATGATATGAATCTGTTCAGATGAAACCATTTTAGTTATTCACTTTTTGGGTATCTGAGTATCTCCTATGGACACAGTTTCTTCCCCCAAGTAGCTGACAATTTTCTGGGACAGGGGCAGGGAAAGAGGTGGCAACAATAGCGGGCACAATGGGAGTACTTCTCTGGAGGAGTTAGGAAAGGCGCTGGCAAGTAACTTCTCTGTTGAGACACGTGGTATAATAGGCATCATTCAGAGAAGGGGATAGGGCAAGGAAGAACACTTTAGGCACGGGAACAGTATGTCTCACAAGAAGGAGGTAAGAGCGAACAGGCCACACTGGGTGTGTACTGCAAGTTGCTGGATAGGATAAAGGTTCTAAAGGCAAACTCAGCCCATTTATAGAATGTCTTAAAACATGGCCAGTTAGTTTTCCCTTGATCCTGATGCCCGTTTTGCTTCTTGGCATGTTACAGCAAATGAACAGGAGTCAATGTGATAGAGATAGCAAAGTTGTCTCTCTAGTCGTCCTATTAGCATGTTGTAGTGAATTGGAGAAGAGAAGCAGCTGCAGGTTTGCAGAGGAAATCAAAACAGCAATTGCTGATACTCCCCATGGAACCATCAGGAAAGCTCAGCACAGAGAGGCTCTAGAGAGCCCAGCAGTCTGAAATGCTGCCACGCCAGTGCCTGGAGGGCATTGCTTTGCTCTCCACTGCATTTGATCCTCAATCGTCATTTGATACTGAAACAAACTTTCAGTAAAAAAAGTGTGATCAGTTCAATGGTGAACTGATCTATTTTTTACTTGAGGTAACTTGAGATTTAGTTTTAACTTTAGATATAAATATCTGAGAATCTGAGTACCAGTTACCCATTCAAAAGATAACTAGATTTCAACTCTGTCCCAAGGAAAATTTACATAAAATTATTCTCTCCTCCCCTTCTCCCCCTTCTTTTCTTCTCTCTTCCTCCTTCTCCTCCCTCTTCTCTTTTTCTTCTTTTCTGACTCCTCCTCCTCCTCCTCTCTTTCTTGCCTGAAGATCAAGGGCTTCGCTAGTGATGTGCTCATCCTTAACCAACATGCAAATTATGAATCTCCTGAAAGGGGGTCAGGAACATGGGAAACAGCTCCCTCTGTCCGGTGAGGACTGAAGATGTAGTATTTATACTTACATTTTTAAAAGATGCAGAAAAAAATGCTCCTGCTTTTTTTCCAGAGCAAAGACATAAAGCAATGGGTGTCACAGAAATAGTTACTGGAATCAGAGGCAGATTCCTACTTCTGTCTCTATCACAGACTAGCTATGTGGCATCTTGGGCTAGCATGGGATGTTCGGTGCCTTACATTGATCTAGAACTCTGCTTTGTTTGTTCTTCTTATAAAAAGCATATGTGGAGAACCTAGAATCTTCTAGGTGCTATGCTGGCTTCTGGGGAATGTGAAGGTAAAAACATCCTACCTTGATAGAGCAGAGTCAATGGGGGGAAGGCTCCCACAGGGGTGATAAATCCAGAGAGAAACAAATTCACAATGAAAGTGGGATGAGATATATGCCATGAGACGGGTGGACATGAGTATCTACAAAAACAAGGAGGAGTATCACCTAACAGGGATTGGAGAACCAAGGTTGCAGTCAGGGAAGTTTTTATAGGGGAAGGGATGTTGGATGAACAACATAGAATGAGACTCTGTTTCAAAAAACAAAACAAAACAAAAAACCAGGAAAATAAAATCATTTAGGAGAGATAGCGGGGAGTGGGGATGTGCTCACAAAGGGAGTGTGGTCTGTTTAGGAGCTGTGAGGGGCTCAGTTTGTGTCCACAGGGCAGGTGTGTTGATGAGTGGTGGGCATGGACCTGGAGGGGAAAGCTGAGGCCAGAGCCGCATGCTGCCTAGCATGTCATGCTTTGGATCTCATCTGGAGAGTGGTGGGAGCCACTGCAGTCTTTCCACAGAGGAGTAAGATCATGATGTTTGCATTTCAGGACAGCCTCTTTGTGCCTTGGTAGTGCCCTTCAAAAAATGAGCAGGTGAATGAGGAGATGATTTCTAACTTTTTCAAATCATGTTCTTTTTGAGAATATTAAAATTTTCTCTAGAAAAAATGCACATACAGGTAAAACTATCTATTAACTTCCTGGGAGGCATAAAAAGCCCCTGAAGTCCAACCATGGATCACTGGCTTATCAGCTCCCCATTGTAAAGGTCTGTGTTTACTTTTCACATTAGTTTTACTTGAATGGTATTTGTCCCAAACCTACTTAAGAGATCCTGATATTGTTTTTACATTATTATTTGTATGTTTCTCCATTCAGTTAATGAAATCAAGAGCACATCTCTCACAAAGCTCATGTGCAGCCCCTCTGACATTACCCACAGCACAGTAGGTGGAATCAGTGATCCATAGAGATGGCTATCATTCTAGGGAGCTTGGGCTCAGGGATGGTGGAACGACCCATCTGTTGCCATATTCTTCTCATGGGCTGCAGTCCCCAGACTGAAAGTGTGGGGGCAAGAAATCAACACTCATGTAGGGATTTGGCAAGCAATGCCCAAGCTCCCAGAGTCCTAGGCAGGCCAGTGTCTAGGGTGAGGCAGTCCCAAAAGGGAACTAAGACAGAATTCCTCTGCCAATTGTGGCAGAGGAAAGGACACAGCAGCTTGGGCAAGCAAGAGGGGTGGAGGCAGGCAACCTCCACGGTCGCTCGGCCTCCTGGCCTCATTGGTGGGTGGGGCACAGTACAAATGGCTAGTCCCTCACATGTAGGCTGAAGCTGCTGCTGTGCTCCCAGCTTGATGTGGTTTGACTGTGTCCCCACCCAAATGTTATCTTGAATTGTAGCTCCCATAATTTCCACATGTTATGGGAGGGACCTGGTGGGAGATAATTGAATTATGGGGGCGGCTTCCCCATACTCTTCTCATGGTAGTGAAGAAATCTTATAAGATCTAATGGTTTTATAAGAGGAAACCCCTTTCATTTGGCTTTCATTCTTTCTTGTCTGCTGCCATGTAAGACATGCTTTTCACCTTCCACCATGATTGTCAGGCCTCTCCAGCCATGTGGAACTGTGGGTCCATTAAACATTTTTCTTTGTAAATTACCCAGTCTCTTTAAGTATGTCTTTATCAGTAGCATGAGAACAGACTAATACACAGCTATAGGTGGAAGTGGCTGAGGAATTGGGCCAGAAACGGACATGGGTTAGTTCAGCTTGAAGAGCTAGGAAGAAGAAAAGAAAGGAGAAGACTGAAGGTGGCCCCTACAGGAACACTGCAGACTCTCAGCCTTGTCAAATGCTTGGGTTCTTGCATGAAGCTCTCCCTTTTCCTTGTGGCTTAGTGGCAGCAAGTATGCAAAATGAAAGTATTGATGGAAATAATATACATTGGCAGAAGATGGGTAGTTGGGGACTCTATTGGTTAGAAATGCACATGCATGCGGCCGGGCATGGTGGCTCACACCTATAATCCTAGCATTTTGGGAGGTTGAGGCAGGTGGATCACTTCAGGTCAGGAGTTTGAGACCAGCCTGGCCTCTACTAAAACTACAAAAATTAGTTGGGCATGGTGGTGCACACCTATAGTCCCAACTACTTAGGCTGCTGAGGCAGAAGAATCACTTGAACCCGGGAGGTGGAGGTTGTGATGAGACAAGATCATGCCACTGCACTCCAACCTGGGAGACAGAGTGAGACTCCGTCTCAAAAAAAAAAAAAGAAGGAAAGAAATGGACATGCATACAAAAAGGAAAAAAAAGATGTCACATTAAAACCATCAGCAAACTAATGAAATAATTTACTTCCAAAAATGTCCTTATTATTGGAGGCAATGCATTTCTATCTGTTGGTAGCTATGTTTTTTGTTTTTCTAATAGGTAAACTGTGTATACCTACCATTATATATTCTGATGCTATTGTCATGAGAGAAATGCCAATTTTAGGTTAGCTGATGCTTAGTTTTGTAATAATTTTACTGCCTTTATTATGCCAATTATTATGCAAACCAATTCTCCTTTTTCCTTATATACCAGATCAAGTTCAATACAAGCCACCACATTGAGATAGAAACGTGTTAATTCCATGTGAAAAGTGAAGGCAAATGGATGTCATTTCATTGAGCAAAAATATCATTTATTTTTTCAACATATTTTCAGTTCATGACCAATTATTTTAACTCAAAACTACTTAGATTTCATTTATATACCTGATACTGCATAACATATAACTTAAAGTCAAACTGTTCTACATGGACTAATTTTATTATATTATTAGCATCAACTCTTAATTTTAAATCAAGCAATGTCACCCATTTGTTAAGCTTCCCTTATGTTCTAGCATGAGCAATTACTAGTAAGTTATATAATAATTTAGGACAGATCTTGTGGAGGAAGTAAGTTCTGCTTAAAATGTGGGAAATTCCAGAAGATGTGTTAACTCTTTAGAGCATCTGATTCAGTAGTTCCCAAGGGAAGTTTGAGAAATGTTCCAACAAAATTTGACAAGTTGCTAGGCACCTCTGTTTTAACTTCTACATTAGTTGCTTTTTTCTTCTTCTTTTTTTTTTTTTTTTTTTTTTTTTTGAGACAGAGTCTCGCTGTGTCGCCCAGGCTGGAGTGCAGTAGCGTGATCACTGCTCACTGCAACTTCGACCTTCTGGGTTCAAGTGATCCTCCCACCTCACCCAGCTGAGTACCTGGGACTACAGTGTGTCCCACCATGCCTGGCTAATTTCTTTTCATTTTTTTTTTGTAGAGAAGGGGTCTTCCTGTGTTGCTCAGCTGGTCTTGAACCCCTAAACTCTCAGTCTTCCAAAATGCTGGGATTACAGGCGTGAACCACCATGCCTAGCCTATTAGCTACTTTTAAAAGACTTCATAGAATGTATGTGACCTGTGTTCTCAATCTTCTTTTCATTTCTCCCTCTCTTCCATCAACTCGTACCATCCCTTTATGTTTCCAAATCAAAACACTGCTCCATCCTGATTTAGAGTTTGAGTTATTGCTGTGCCTCACCTGTCCCCAAGTTGAAACTGGATGGTCTTGGGTATTTTCCAATCAATGAGTTTTTTTTTTTTTGTTAATTATTGTCAAATTCAAGTTTATTTTCTAAAACCGGTTTCTCCACCAGAACCAGTCCCACCATCACGAATGCCTTGTAAAAGTTTCCTGACATTAAGTTTAAAGGAAGATGCATTGAAGTACCAAGGTTACAGTCCTAAAGCAGCGTGCTCACTCACAATATTAGCCCTTTAGAAGTTAGGTGATGGTAGGTGTCTGCAGACCTATGGTCTTTTTTTTTTTTTTTTTTTTTTT
>NW_016803982.1:939288-944792 GCF_001698545.2 Rhinopithecus bieti
AGCTCTTTTTTTTTTTTTTTTTTTTTTGAGACGGAGTCTCACTCTGTTGCCGAGGCTGGAGTGCAGTGGCACCGTGTCGGCTCACTGCAACCTCCGTCTTCTGGGTTCAAGCAATTCTCCTGCCTCAGCCTCCCAAGTAGCTGGGATTACAGGCACCTGCCACTATGCCTGGCTAGTTTTTATATATTTTTAGTACAGACGGGGTTTCATCATGTTGTCCAGGCTGTTCTCGAACTCCTGACTTCAGGTGATCCACCCACCTCTGCCTCCCAAAGTGCTGGGATTACAAGCCTGAGCCACCGTGCCCAGCCTAGACCTATGGTCTTAACTAGCTAGAATTGTACAAGATCAGGCACTAGTAGCCTTTTTTTCTCCCAGCAGAAGTGTCTGAGACAGAAGAAAGGCTGTTTTTCTTCATCTACTTGCCCCCCAGAAGCAGAATTCCTTGATGAGATAATTACTTACTAACAACTTACCCAGGAAATCACATTACTTTGTAATTTTGCCTCTTTTATAAGCAAGGGTAAATCTTCCATCGTAGGGCCTTTCTGACTGTATCTCTGCCTGTGGGTTAATAAGACAACTGATTGCACATGACAGTCTCTTTTCTTTCATGATTTGTAACTCTTATTTATTCCTTTAAATGGACCGCTTCCCCCTCTCATCTGCTTTATTTCTCCTTTATTTATTGTGTGATAATATCATGTAAAAAACAAAGGCAAATGGATGTTATTTCTTTGGGTAAAAATGCTATTTATTTTTCAACAATTTTGGTTCATGTTTTGTAGCTGACTGAGCAGTTTTCCTGTCACTGTACTTGATACCGAAAGATGATTGGACATTTGGATTTCCCCTCTGGCCTTTCCTCTCCCTTTCAAGATCAAATCATGCTCAAATTTAATCAGAATAAGTGGCCAAAGCAGTAATAGAATATAGAAGAATAATTTACTATCTCTGGAACTCAGTGATGAAAGAGGGAAATTTTGAGGTGGTCTGCACTGTCTTTCTGGTTGATGACGTCTAAATGATTCAGTTTTGATTCATGGAAACAGCACTGTGAACAATGACCAGAATAAAAGGGATTTCACATTTGACATTTTGTTCCAAAGCAAGAATCATTATGGTAAATTTACATGAAGCTGTCTCAGATGATCAATGATTTAGAGGTATCACCTATCTATTTCCTAAAATAGTCTATTAACAATTAATTAAAACATGAAGCAAGTTGGTGAGAGGAGTCCATAGCCTGCAATCTCTATATTTTCTCCAGGTCTCCAGGACTTCAACTATGTCAGTGTTTCCCACTGGGAGCCATTTTGCTCCTCGGGACATTTGGCAATGTCTAGTACATTTTTGGTTGTTATAACTGAGGGATGATGCTACCTGCATTTAGTGGGTAGAGGCCAGGGATACTATTGAATTTCCTACCACGGACAGGACACCTCCCCACCACAGAATTCTTCAGCCCCCGCAAATGTCAAAAATTCTGCTGTTGAGAAACCCTGATCTGTACCAAAGCTAGGACCATGTGGTAGGTCTTCCTTACAGATAGTCTCAAACAGAGGTCTTCTAGAGACTTCTGGCCATCAGAATTCTTAGGAATCTTAATACAGTATAAAATTGCTTCTGAATTCAGGGTTATTTGGAGTGACAAAGAGGCTCCTGGACTCTCCTGGAAGCTCCTGTAAACCCAACTATGAGGATCTTGGTTCAGCCCCTGAGCTCCACCTGAATCGTATTTTCAGCTATGACCTCAGATCTGATCCGGAGCTTCAGTAGATTCCCCCAGGCTGACTTTGCCCATCTCTAACATTTTGGGACAATGGCCAAACCCTCACAGACACCCTGCATTGTGAGTTTATGCCATAGGCACTCACCGTGAGATTAACAAAAATATTAACCAAGTTAACTTTATAAAGGCCACTATCCATGTTATATTTTTGGAAGTTTTGGGATTGTTTGAGGTTGTTAACTTAATGAGCAGTTTTTCTAAATAATGGAGAAATTCACCATCACCAACTATTCTTGCCCTCTTGCTGGGGTGGAAACCTTACTACCCTTAGGTGGTGTTACTGTGTGCTGTGTTCATTGTCTGCCTTCACTTGACCTATATTAGTTCAAAATCACATGAGATGAGGGAATAAAATCTTCATCTTTCTTGAGGGGAGGGACAGGAAAGAGACTTGTGTCAATGAAATGGAAATTTTCCTATCCCAGTTTACTTCTAATCACAAGGGTTCCATAATGAAGAGGCTTATATAGCATTTAAAGTTTATTTGTTTATACAGTACAGTTTACAGTTTACGGTACTTTCACCTCCAGTCAGCTTTCTGTATCTGATTCCACATCCCAATCCAACTAACAACAGATTGAAAATATGTGGGGGAAAAAGCCCATAAAGAACAAGAGTACAACAAAAGCCAAAATAGACAATGGTATCTAATTAAACTAAAGAGCTTCTGCACAGCAAAATAAACGATCATCAGAGTGAACAGACAACCTACAGAACTGGAGAAAATTTTTGCAATCTGTCCATCTGACAAAGGGCTAATATCCAGGATCTACAAAGAACTTAAACAAATTAACAGGAAAAAAACAACCCCATCAAAAAGTGGGCAAAGATATGAACAGACACTTCTCAAAAGAAGACATTTATGCAGCCAATAGACATATGAAAAAAAGCTCGTCATCACTGGTCATTAGAGAAATGCAAATCAGAACCACAATGAGATATCATCTCACACCAGTTATAATGGTGATCATTAAAAAGTCAACAACAGATGCTGGAGAGGATGTGGAGAAATAGGAACACTTTTACACTGTTGGTGGGAGTGTAAATTAGTTCAGCCATTGTGGAAGTCAGTGTGGTGATTCTTCAAGGATCTAGAACTAGAAACACCATTTGACCCAGCCATCCTATTACTGTGTATATACCCAAGGGATTATAAATCATTCTACTATNGAGATATCATCTCACACCAGTTATAATGGTGATCATTAAAAAGTCAACAACAGATGCTGGAGAGGATGTGGAGAAATAGGAACACTTTTACACTGTTGGTGGGAGTGTAAATTAGTTCAGCCATTGTGGAAGTCAGTGTGGTGATTCTTCAAGGATCTAGAACTAGAAACACCATTTGACCCAGCCATCCTATTACTGTGTATATACCCAAGGGATTATAAATCATTCTACTATAAAGTTGCATGCACATGTATGTTTATTGTGGCACTGTTCACAATAGCAAGGACTTGGAACCAACCCAAATGCCCATCAATGATAGACTGGATAAAGAATATGAGGCACATATACACCATGGAATACTATGCAGCCATAAAAATCATGAGTTCATGTCCTTTGCAGGGACATGGATGGAGCTGGAAACCATCATTCTCAGCAAACTAATACAAGAACAGAAAACCAAACATCCCATGTTCTCACTCATAAGTGGGAGTTGAACAATGAGAACACATGGACACAGGGAGGGGAACATCACACACTGTGACCTGTTGGGGGGTGGGGAGCTAGGGGAGGGATAGCATTAGGAGAAATACGTAATGTAGATGACAGATTCATGGGTGCAGCAAACCACCATGGCATGTGTATACCTATGTAACAAACCTGCACATTCTGAGCGTGTGCCTATTTAACCAGAACTTAAAGCATAATTTAAAAAAAAAGAAAGAATAAGAATACAATAATAAAAATACATATAAGAAACAATGCAGTATGACAGCTCTTTACATAGCATTTACATCGTATTAGGTATTCTAAGTCATCTGGAGATGATTTAAAGTATATGGGAAGATGTGCCTAGGTCATATGCAAATACTATGCCATTTTATAACAGGGACTTATGTATTTGCAAATTTGGACATGTGTGGGAAGTCCTGGAACCAGTCCCCTCGGATACCAAGGTACAGCTATATTTCATGAAATCCTTGCCTTGTGAAGCAAGTTATTATTACTGATTCCATTTTATTGATGAGGGAATCGAAGCTCAGCAAAGTTGTACAGCAGTTAAGTGTGTACAGCAGTTAAGTGGTTTTGCCCCATAAAACCAGTGAGTTTCCCACTCTAGCAGGACTAGGCCTTGCCTCAGTGGCCTCAGCCATGTAAAAAAGTGCATGTCAACCCTTAGGATGTGTCCTGCTCCAGTTCTTCCCATGCTACCTACATTTGGCAAGTGGCTCATTTTTTTTTTTTTTTTTTTTTCTATTTGGTTGCAAAAGGTGCATAAAGCCTTTCCCAGCTATCTTCTTTCCTAACATGGTCCAGACAGATCAGATTAGCTACATCGATATACAGGTGTCTGGGGTCAGTAAAACATTGTGACTGGACTGGTACAGCATTATGGCGATAATTAATTTTATCCATTTGGGGGTCATAGCCTCTGTAGGCTGAGATGCAGAGGAACAAAAAAAATGAGTTTTGTGGATTCATAAATTTCATTTCAAATTTATCAGTGATATTTAGATAAGGGTGTGCTTTTGGCAGTAAAGGGAAAATTGTTTGGGGATTGGATGAGGCTTGGTAGAAGGAGAGATTTGGTAACAATACTTGGAGGATGCAGGAAGAGAAGTCTAAAAAGAGTCATGTAAAGGGTGTGGCATCTGATTTCCACTGAAGCACCAGGGAGGCTGGGTTCCAATTGCCCTGACGTGAATTTGGAAGATGTGCCTCCTCTGGTTGTGCAGAGCGTAGCTAGTAGAGAAAACCCAAATCCTATAGGCTCAGAACTGGATGGCTGGCATCTCCACTGGACTTTAGCCCTCCTCACCACTGGTTTTTGTCCTTTATGCAGTATACAAACTTTACTATCTACAGCAGTCCTCAGGATGAAAGAAACACTGTTTCATCATGAGATCCTGTTTCTTGATGTTTTAAAAGATTTAATTTGGAAGTGAGTAAACAAAATCCAACAAGCCAACAGAAAAGGTTCTTGGGGAACCAACAGTTTTTACAAAGTCCAGAGGCTTAGAGTGCCATAAAAGCTCAAGCCTTCACTCAGAGCCTTCTGACTGGGTACAGCAGCAAACAGGTGGATTGCAAGACAGGAAATAAAAGGAATTTTCAAACAGACATCCAGGCCTTAAGAAGTCAGCAGCCCGGAGGGAACCTTGTACCTCTATCTCCATAGTTCCCAGAGACAAAGATACCATACCAATGAGTAGTGATTTGATGTAGCATTTATGTTTATAATGAAAACTTAGTGTAATAAAAATCTGAATGATGTTCAGAGGTTTTATTTTCAATGGTTGATATTTTTAAGTGTTAAAGTTTATAGGAAAAAGTTCTGGTTATCCAGAAAATTCATGTATGTAAGATTCTTAATTTCTCAATGAGGTTAGCTAAGCAAAGATTTGCAGAAAAAGTACTCTAAAGAAATTTTATGGCCGGGCGCGGTGGCTGAAGCCTGTAATCCCAGCACTTTGGGAGGCCGAGACGGGCGGATCACAAGGTCAGGAGATCGAGACCATCCTGGCTAACACGGTGAAACCCCGTC
>NW_016803982.1:945149-988232 GCF_001698545.2 Rhinopithecus bieti
AAAAAAAAAAAAAAAAAAAAAAAAAGAAATTTTATTATAACATTTATAAATAAAGGAATAACATTAAATAGGTCCTTCTTTGACATAAGTCATTATGTATGTAGGCATTCCTAAATATGTTTCATGGGATAGAGATTTAGTAATATGCCAAATGTATAGACCAATGCTTTTCAAACTCTGTTTAATGAAATATTAATCTGAGTTTATCAGCATATTAATCAGCATTCTCTGAAACAAATATTTCTCTTTAAATCGATTTGGGAAATATCAGGGTTAACAAAGTGAACAGGCTTCTTTATTGCAGGATTTCTCAGGGCTTTTAATATATCACAATGCACTGTGATTACCCAGAAGGGGAACATAATATTCAATTCCAGTCACACTTATGTCTGAACTCATTAAAAATCAACTCCACTTTGCCTGCCCTGTTCCTTTACACATTGGTGGGGGTGGTCTGCTTTTCCTTTGGAGGAGGCTTGGATGAGCCTATGACATTTGAACACTTTCAGATAATGAAATTCCTCTTGATATAAAAGCAGACTTAATTCCAAAAGTAAATGCACAATATACTGTGCAAAAATTAAGATTCCAAAGAAGTGCATTAACTTTGGACTTCTTCCAGGTCAGAGGAGGTTCACATTGGAAGCCTGTGTCCCAGAGAAATGGTGGCTGTCCTCTCCTTGCGCACTTCCTCCCTTTGGCAACTGCATTTAGCTCCCGATAGGGCGCAGTGTAGGTAAGAGACTAAGCAGAAAGACAGTTGTGACCTAGCTCTGTTGCTTTCTGTCAACTTGGCTGATGTTAAAGCTTACTTCCTTCCAAGATTGTGCTTTGAGGGGTGTCCTCTCCAACAGTTCCATTGATAGGGAACACATGTGTCTTTATACCCTGGGGGTGGTCTTCTTACATAAGCAGGATCAAGACCATCTCCCTTTCTTTTATGGCCGGGCCTGGTCCAGGGAGGAGTACTCATGCCTCCCACTTAGACCACTCTCAGAGAGGATAGCCAGTCCTCCCAGCCCATGGTAAGTGGTTCTAGAGTCCATGAGAGATTTCTCATGAGGAGGCAGAAGAAAATGCTCTGCACTCTAACTCTGAAGAAATCCTTTATGTATCTTTGAATTGCACCAAAGAATTCAAGAAATGTGAAAGAGTATCCCAAGAGTGTTGATTAGGAATTGGGGAACAGGAAGGAAGTGCTGTCTTTCACTAGGATATCTGAGGACCACCAGATTGGTGACTCAGTTGAAATAGACACAGGTGAAGTCCTATGTCAACTTTCAGTGTTACATATTTCAACACAGAAGATAACAGAAGATACCCTCGAGCGTGCATGCACCCATGTGCGCGCGTACACACACACACACACCCCCCTCTCAGTACCCATACCATAATTCTCTGAGCTGTTTGTCACTCTCACACACAGTCTGCATTCCGCACTGTCTGCTCTGTCCATGACCCTCAACAACAGCTACCATCATTCTGCAGAACTGCTGTCTTCAAAGCCAACGTTTTGTTTCTGATTGTGGTCAATTTACTTTTTTTTTTTTTTTTTTTTTTTTTTTTTTTTTTTAGCACTTATGCTCTCTGACCATTTTAGGAATTTCCCTTCTGATTTGAACATCATTTTGGTATCCAAGTTCTGTCTACTTTTTTAACCAGTTCTTGCTCACTGTATCTCCTTTTCCTTGTTCTCAAGTAAGGGAGTAACAGGGATAAACTCCCACTCCTTGGTAAATCTATCATTTTTAGAAATCTCATCCATTGTAGTAAATGCTCTTAAATTGTCATCTTCAGGCCATGACTTGCCTCTAGCCTCCATTCACATGTTTCCAGATATATATCTGCACTGAGCATTCCGTGGCTCTACATAGATGCCCCATGGTACCTAGAACCCATGTATCTTAAACTCAATTCTTTCTTTCCCAGGACATTACTTCCTGCACTTCCTTAGTCTATCAATGGCACTGTTCTTCTCCTGATCATCTAGACTTGAAATTTTGGGGTTTGGACTCCTCCTGCTCCCTTGCTTTATATGTAATCAGTCATCAAATCCCAATCACTCTTTTCTTTTAATGCTTTTTTCACCTTTCGTTCTACTGCCTGACTTGTTCAGTTATATTTCGCATCATGAAAGATGGTGTGCATGTTTTTTCTACCTTCACTTTTTCTTTCTGCATGTAATATGTTTTGTGTATTTCACCTGAAGTCATCCTAAAACATGGCTTTTGTTCTGTTAATTCCTGGTGCAAAATACATGGCTCACAATTTCCTGGTGAATTTAATCCAAACTTAGCCCAGAATCCAAACCTCTTGGTAATCTGGCCCCCATCTCCCTCTCCGACTCTGTACTCCACTTTTCCCTTTATACAAACACTATGCTTGAGTCAGACTGTTCTCCACGTTTTTATACTGAACACATCAAGTCTACTTCCCACCCCTCTACTCTTACTGGAATCTTGAGTATCTCAAATAAGATATATGTACTCTAAACCTCTGTAAAATGCATGTCTATAGCTTTGTCTCATTTTATCTGTTTCCTCATTTTATTTTAGTTGGTAAAGAAGTATACATTAATAAAAGTCAAAAAGAAAGGGACAATATTTTCTGCTTCTTTATGTATTCCAAAATGCTGAAAGCCATGCCTTACAAACAAAGCAAAGTATATACTTCAAAAAAACTTTTATTTTAGGTTCAAGGGTACATGTGCAGGTTTGTTACATAGATAAACTCGTGTCATGGGGGTTTGTTGTACAGATTATTTTGTCACACTAGGTACTAAGCCTAGTACCTAATAGTTGCTTTTTTTCTGTTCCTCTCCCTCCTCTCGCACACCACCCTCAAATAGGTCCCAGTGTCTGTTGTTTCTCTCTTTGTGTTCATATGTTCTTGTCATTTAGTTCCCTCTTATAAGTGAGAACATGCAATATTTGGCTTTCCATTCCTATGTTAGTTTGCTAAGGATAAGGGCCTCCAGCTCCATCCACATTCCTGCAAAGGATATGATCTTTTATTTTATGGCTGTGTAGTATCCCATAGGATATATGTACCACATTTTCTTTATCCAGACACATATATATGTGTGTATATATATACACACACATATATCCATATAATATACATATAATATGTGTATATGTGTGTGTGTGTATATATATATATATATGGTTCCATATAAAATTTAAAGTAGTTTTATCTAGTTCTGTAAGGAATGTCATTGGTAGTTTGATAGGAATAGCATTAAATCTATAAATTGCTTTGTGGAATGTGGCCATTTTAAGCTAATTTGATGTTGATTGATTGAAACGTAATACAGACAATCATTAACTGCCTAACAGTCAATCATTAACTGCCTAACAAACCTGGATATAAAATTTCTTCATTTTCCCCAATGAATAACAAGGATTTGTGTTTCTCTGTGTTGAAATTTGCTTTGCCTTCTCTGTCAGTGCCAACTCCATCTGTTTTAAGTGCTTTTGCACGGCGTGGGGATAAAAGTTGAGGATTTGCCATTACACTTTCAAACCAACTCACATTGATTTTCAAAAGGTAGCCTAGACAGTTACATCTGTGTAGCATTGCTTGCTTTCTTTGTTAATTCAACATTTGAAGACTGATTGGCAATTTGAAAATCTTAACAATGTTATAATGACTGCCAAGGGGTGTAACAACTTTGATATTCATAGTCATTTGCTTTATCAGTTCTCATATTGAGTATGATCATTCTTAAATTTTTTGACAATACATACAGCAAAAGCTGTAGTCTTGACATAAAGGAGATATGAATTCTGTGAATATATCTCCCAGTGGCCTATCTGATATCTTGGCTAAATTACTTGAACTTTCTGTGCTTCACTTCTTTTCAAAGACAAGAGAAAATGATAATGTCCACCTATCACATAATCTGTTTTAGAAAGAAAGGAATGAAACAAAACATTGGTAATGTTTTATGTACCATGATCAACTGCAAGTAAAGTTTTCAAGTGGTAAGTAGGAAAATGAAGACATCCGGTTTTACCAGATTGTAAGCTCCTAAGTTTATGTTTTCTTACTATACTTTAAAATTGTATGCACTTGATCTGTCTTGCACACAGATTTGTTCCTGAATATTGAGCAAAAATTTAAATTTTAAATATCAAATGACACTTTAAAACATATCTCAATTCTCATATTTGTTTTTTGAGGGTAATGGAAACCCTCAACACATGCAGTGTGCTTATTAAATGAGGTAATGCTGAGAGGTGTTTATTTAGTCCAGAGGATAGTGTGTGTTCAGGAAATGCTATCATCCTATTGCAATTATTTTTCATGAAGTCCTATAAAATTAATAATCTAAAGGAAATTATATAGAAATATTAATGGTAGCAGAATTTGAGTTTATGGATAATTTTTTTCTACTTCTAAGTTGCCATTACTTATTTAATAAATTTACTCCTTCATTTAGAAACCTTTCTATTGAATCCCTCCTATATGCTAGGCACTTTGATGAGCCCCAGTCATGAAAATAAAAATAAGGCCAACATGATCCTTTCCTGGTGAAATTTAGTCTACATTTTAAAAGACTCATCATAAATACTTTAAAGACATTTCAGTAATTGTTCTCTAATGTTTTCTAACTACCAGCTTTTAATAGAAGTGTTTATATTTACAAACTACTGTAAGCATAGGGAGACACACCTACATTATTCTTTTGGATCTGAATTGTTACAAGTAACTCTTAGGAGAGGCTGTCTGTGTACCTTGTCTTTTTATAGATATGATTGCATGACTCACTCAAGTTCAGGTAGGCCGTAGATGGCATTTGGGATCATTTAAAGAAGGAGCACACATACAGAGCTGATTTGTCCACTGGTTGGGATTTCTGAAAAGAAGATGTGATAAATGTCTCTGCAGGCATTCCCTAAATGGAGAGCAACTGCTTTTCTTATCTTTTGATGTTGATTAGAGGTAGTTGGTAGTTTCCACATTTTATGTTATAAGAATAAATTGATGTTTTTTCTACTACCTTATTGAAAGACGATTATTGTGAAATTATATCACTTCTGGGTTTAAACACACTAAATCTGTTTTCCTCTGTGTATTTGTGTGTGTTAACAGAAACGTAAGTGGTTCTTCCTTGGAAAGGTATCCCAGGATATGAGAGGACGTCCACATGGCCTCTTCTGGGATGGAGCACAGCTTCTTTCTCTGTGCTGGGTCAGGCACATTTCATTGGCATTTTCAGTATTTTTTACTTGAGAAGAAGATATATTTGCCTCGCAAAACCAGTTGTATGATAAAATGGCACCATGATTTTTACCTGATTAAAATATTCAGCTCGTTGTATGCAATGGCATGAAAAACCTAAAGGACTTGAGATAATTCATATAGATTCACGTGACAGTTGTACACTCGGCTCTCATCCATTGCTTCCTCAAAAGCCTTCAAACTTCTTTAATTTGATAATAATATAATTTTAAGGAAGTTTTTTTTTTTTTTCATTTTAAGTGCTGTGCTTATTTATTTATTTATTAGCTCATGCAATTGTGTGTGTGTGAATTGGTCAAAAAGTAGAACCCTAGGAAACCAGAGAGGATGTGATAGCTGGACAGAAACCATGGCATCCCTATTTCTATGTATCAGGGATGAGATTTTTACTCCACAACCGACTTGCAAGTTACACTTTTCAACAAAAGAACTCAGGACAAATACAGAACTCAAAAATGCATAATTCAGACCCAGCACAGATCTACAGTGCTCCACAAATTCCAAGAAGATTCAGTCTCAGAGTAATAAGTACCAGTTTAAATTTTATAGGACACACGGAGAATACAGACTGCCTTTGTAGTACTCTCATTTAAAACTTAGAATTTAGGGAAAACTTTGAAGGAATCACACAGGTAAGGAATTAGCACTTACTAAATATAATGATGAGGGGCTTGTACACTGGGAAAAGCATCCCAATGCAGAACAGGATGGGATGAGAATAGTAAGAGATGCTTGAGAGCATCTGCTTAGTCGAGACAACACAAGAAGAGAAACCTGAGCAGAACTTGAAATGAAAGAGTTCTAACCAACATAGTTGCCAAAAGATTTTTAATAGTGTTTCAGTGAGAGGAACTGTTCTTTGCAGCTGTTTTCTGTATATATGCTCATTAATTAAAGCACTACTGCTAGTAGCTTCACTCTTGCTTACCATCTATTTGCCAGTTACCAGGCTAAACACTTATTTTAACATCATGTGGTGGATTGTCATACTCTCTTATTGCATACATTTCATCAAGGGCCAGAGAAATGTAAAAAAAAAAAAATGCCCAAAGTCACACAGCTCTTAATTATGAGACCTTGGTCTTTCTGCCTGCTTTCCATTTTACCATACTTTTTATCACACTGATACCCCAACTTATTTTATATCAGTGCTTGAAAATTAGTTTTTTTGTTGTTGTTAATTATTTCAACTGAACAATTCAATTATGTGTTGCTATAAATAAATGTCGGGCTTAGAAATTTATCACCAATGACTTGGGTTTATACAATTACATAATCTATTTTGGACTTTAAAACATTTTTGAATTATCAGGATTCCATATCAAATGGAGTTCCTGCTGAGAAAGGTGGTATTAAAAGGCAGAATTTGGTTGAACAAGTCGATTTCTTCTGTATTTGTGATGGTAAAAGCTAAGCTGCCATGACAAAGAGACAGTCACTTAAAGAAGATAGAAAGTTATTTTTCTCTTATTATAGTTCAACTGATTTAGTCTCACAGAGTAGCTTGGCTTTGTTATGTTATTAAGAGACCCAGCATATTTCCATGTTGTTGCTCTACTATCCTTCAGCGCTTTGTTATAGCTGACCACCATTATGTCCCTGTTTTAGCTTATGAGGAAATGAGAAAAAAGGAATGGTGGAGTTCATAACTGAGGTTTTATGGCCAAGCTTTGGAAGTAGAACACAATATTTTTACTCACTTCCATTGATAAGAACCTAGTCATATGACTAACCCTAAAAGCAAAGGAGGTTGGGAAATATCGTCTCTAGCTGTGCAGCCCGATGTCTAGGGCAAGAGTAGAGAACTGATTTTGAGGGAAAGCTTGTCTGTCACACATTGGAAGGAGTAATATTCTAAAAAGAATTGGTTAAACAAACGGATTTCCAAGCAAAATACTGTGAAAAGGACAAAGACTATACATAAAAGTGCATATGCCCAGAGGAGATAATGCATGTGCTATGGTTTGAATGTGTCCACCCAAAAGAATATGTTGGAAAATGAATCCCCAATGCAACTGTGTTACGTGGTGGAGCCTAATGAGAGTTGATTAGGGCATGAGGACTCTGATGCCTCAGGAATGGATCAATGCTGTTATCATGAGAGTGGGCTCATTTTCATGGAGCGGATTCCTTATAAAATGATAAATTTGGGCCCCTTTTCTCTGTATCTCTCTTGCTCTCTCTTTGGCCTTCCACTTTCTGCTATAAGATGATACAGCAAGAAAGCCTTTGCCAGATGCTGGCCCTGATCTTGGACTTGCCAGCCTGCAGAGCCAGGAGCCAATTAATTTCTGTTCATTATAAATTACCCAATCTGAGGAATTTTGTTATAGCAACAGAAATGGACTAAGACATCATGCCACTTCGCAGTATGGTCAGGGCCTAGCTCTTCCTGCCTGTCAGATTCTTTTTGTCATATTTACAACTTAAATGCAACTTAAATGTAATATTTTCTGTGTTTCCTGAGGAATATTCAAGAAAGAGGGAGTTAAGAGAAGGACCACTTAGGACCTCTGTGAGCTAATAACTTATTTATACAGTTTACAAATATTTTACCTGTATTTCATTTTGTTTTAGCCTTCCAAACTAGGTTATTCTGAAGTGGCTCATTATACAATGCTTTATACTTAAAATTCAGACAATGACTTGAAGGAACAAGGGTTTAATTTCAAATCAAAAGCCACTGTACCTTTCATTACCCTCACTTTGGGGTCTTAAAGTCAAAAGAGAGCATTTAGTTGATTTTTTTTTATTTGCAGGTTGCCAAGAATAAAGATTCTTTGAATGTTAAATACAAAGGAAGCAGAACTTGCATGGCTTGAAGAAAATTATTTCCTAACTAAAAATAAGACTTCCTGGCAGGAGCTATTTGCTGTATCAGAGCTTTAGGGCTTCTCATTGGCAAAACCTTGTCCCCAGCGGTTTGTCTATCTTCATTGTACTCTAAACAAACTCTTTCTTCATTAAGTGGATGGCTCTGTAGGTAATGGGAGGATAGGTTGGCTGCCACTCTTGGAAAGGATTTTTTTAATAATGGAAAAAAAATAAACTGTCTTGATGCTCAAGTTCTTGAGCCCAAATTAGCAAAGCAGGTGGACAGATCATATTTTTTCTATAGCATAACTCCAGGAGGATTCTGAGCTGTCTTTGTTAGTTGTCCTAGTTTCTTTTGACTGATATTCAACAAAGAAATCTCCATCTTATAACTTTATTGCTGTTTCTTCTAAAGAGTCTTTTTACGATGGGGAAAGAACAGGGCTGTTGTGTTTGACCACATGGGTTGTATGGGGTACAACTGCAGAATGACTTGGGAAAGTGAAGACAACAAGTGACCCCTACCATTTCTTGTTTACTAGGGTAAAGGGATATGGAACTTGAAATTATGCTCCTTTCTTGTTACAGGTTTTCTCATACATGCGTGTAGTCTGTCCAATCTATGCAAAGGGGAAAAAAAAAATCACCAGGAATTGGATTGCTACCGTGACAGAGTCTTCTAGATAGAATCTACAAGAGTGCCCCTTTCTCTACAATGATCAAACCATCCACTGTTCATTATCAATCTGGTGGGATATATAGACTCAAATTCTTTTAATTTGTGTTTTCCTGATTTCTGGTAAAGCTGAACATCTTTATTCATGTTAATTGGACATTTGCATATTCCCCCCACCCTCTGCCACCCCGGGAATTATCTTTTCAGAACTCTTGCCTATTTTTACATTTTGCCCTTTGCCTTTTCTCCTAATGATTTGAGGAAGCACTTTTCATGTTATGGACCTTAAACATTTCCTATTATGTATTTTGATAATGTTTTTAAATAAGAGGGTAAAAATTATTGTCTTGTATTTTTTCTCCAAATTTTGTTTATTCCATTAAAGTTTGCATCTTCAATTTTCTGGAATTTACATGTTATTCTGTGGTAGGTATTTTAAAAAATGTTTTAAAAGATTTTATATGTTACAAACATTCCAGTTATATTCTTTTAGTCGTTTTTAAATGGTAGGTATTTATCTTTCCTCTCCTGTAGCTGTTTATTCCAGCAATACTTACTGAGTAGTTCATAGCTGAGGAGAACTAGCACTGCAGTATTTGGACTTAAAAGTTGTGTGTTTTCCAAGAAAGGGTGTTTTTCTATGAAAGAGGGAGACTATAAACCAGATATGGTGGGAAGCAGAAAATTGGTCTATTATTTTGAAAGATGCAAATATCGGCTCTTGGATTTGCTGGGAAATATTTATTTTAGTTGAGCAATGTTAACAGTAGAGGTAGGCAAGGAAAGCATGCTTTGCAGAGTGAAGACATGTCTTTATTATATAATGTGTGAGCTGGGGAAAGCATTATTTTATAGAGCAGGGAGTAGCAAAGATAACAGAATGACTGCATTTGGTTAGCCATATGCTTTATATTCTGTTTTGAATTAAGATCGCTATATATAGAGATATTTTATCTGTACCTTCTAAACTCCTGTTCATAATCTTGCTGAGAGTTATGTATGTTATCTGTAAGAAGTATTTTCTCCCTATGATGCTGATAAAAAATAACAATGCAGGTGCAAGGAGACAGCCAGCATTTCTGGTAATATTCTTGAGATAGACTGTGCTATGAAGTGGTAAAAGCATTATGTTAAAATTTCCATTGTAAAATAACACATTTTGTAAGTGTGCCTTTTAAAGAGAGCCTTTCCCCAATCAGAACAAAATGCTAATATATCCCTTGCATTTATCTTGTAAAATTACGTTCTAACTCTCTTGCTCCTAATTACATACTTTGGATGATTTTCCTGCTTCCAATGACATTTGTAAAAGGTGTATTTTCTTAAACTTTGTGTTTAAAAAAAGACTTTCTGGTCCTCTTTTTGGAAGGTAACCTATTGTGAATGAGGGAATCAGAAATAATTAAGATAATGTCAGAAGGATTACAGTAAGAAAAGTAAATAGTAAGTCATAAAACCCAGGAAAACTGTGTCCAGGTTTTCTTGGTCATTTAGTGGCTCCATTCATTTGCAGAGCTCCAGAAATCAAAGGGACCACTTTTGGTTAGGGGCATTATTTCCATAATCATTTTTTTCACTTGTTAGTCACATGTGCAGCTAATGCTATAAATGCATATTCCCTGTTTAGCAGTTTTGCCAGCCTCATTCAAATCCCAAAGCAGAAAATTGGTTGGAGTCTTCCATAAACCTTGCTACTCAGTGGGGTCCTTACACTGGAAGCCTCAGCATCTCTTGGGAGCTGGCTAGGAATGCTCAACCCAGAAGTATTGAGTCAGAATCTGCATTTCTTACAAGATTAATGTTTGAGAAACACTTTTCTGTAGCACTAATAGAATAAATATAATTTGGCTTTTAGTTTCTATCATCTTTAGTTCATCTGATAAGTGCACTAGACATTTCTTTGAACAGAAAACAAACAAGAAATATAAACCCCCCAAAACTAGTTTGGCCACAGTATGATGAAACAGAAAAATCTGTACAGTAACTGGGTAATAGACATTTCTACAATGCAATTGCTACTTCAGGGCTTTGGAGTCTGACAGATGTGGGCTGGGATCTTGGGGATGTCATTTACCGGTTTTGTTACCAGCGAGTTATTGAACTTCTTTCTCTACCTCAGCTGCAATGAAGTGTTCTGCCTCTGAGTTCCATGTCTTTTAATCCACCATGCTTTCCACTCCATTAAGCAGATAGGCAACATAGGTCACAGGCGTACAGAACTATATTCAATCCTGCTATTCTTTTCAGCAATGAACCAGACACATAAGTCACATAAATGAGCAAGAGGTAAGGGAAAATTAGGGGAGACCTGTGTAAAAGCACTGTTAGGTTATTTTAATAGTTTAAATAGCATTAATAAATATCTAACTAATTACATTAATAAGTCTCCAGCTAATTCACTCTAAAAATGAATCAGTGATCCTGGCTGTCTGCCATATCACCGTTTACACTTTGAATCTGTCTTCTTGGCTCTAACAATGTGAAAATATTTCTGGTGAAAATATAATGCTCTCATTCATTGACAAATTATAAATATGTACATTACTATAAACTGTGTTCACAAAATACGTCTTAAAGAAAGAGGGAAGTTGAGTTTCTCTCTGAAATATCATCTGATTGAGATGTGAGATATATAAATGGCTTTTAATGGAAAGAAACAGTGTCAAGCATGCTGATGAAGTGTGTATCTTCTAAAATTTAGAGTAACATTCTGGAAAACAAATATCGCTGCAATGAAAGTGCATGTTGAAAGTATATACAAGACAGGACAGAAGATGGAAACATTCTTTATATCCTACACATTTTAAATAATCTCTGGAAAAGTAGTTGCAGCCTGTTTTATTTTGAATTGTGGCATTTGTTAATCCTTGGATTAACCTTTATCTCATCACTTCAAGCCATCACTTTATATATTCTTGTTAAATCCTTTCTTTAATATATTTTAGAATAGTTTGACTGAGTGCAGCCTGTACAATACAAATTTCTTGTGTCCCAGTTATTTAGTAAGCTTGGCAATTCAATGAAGACACAAATTCAATGATAATAAAGAAAATGTTGCCCATGAAATACATCCCAGGTACATAAACTGTAACTAGATTTAGGGGAGTATAAATAGCTGCGTAATTAAAACTTAAGTAGATCTGAAAAACATGACGATTTAGGTAATATGTGTCCTTAATACCAGTTTAGAGTGAATGCCAAGACACAGATTTCCTCAATAGACGTGGTCCAAAAATCTGCATATGTCTAGAATTGTAAGTCAAATCACTTCTTTATTGAAATGAACACCTCACTTTAAAAAGATGTTTTAGATTTGTTATTTTAAACTCATAATTATCATTTGTTAATTTGCAGAAGATTGAGTGCTCAGGGGTCAGTTCTACACTATACATATTTTTCCTTGAAAGGCTGAAGACAATTTTTTAGAAATGTATTTAATTTATGGCTTAGATGACTTCATAATTCTGGTAATAGCAAAAAAATTTTAGCTTGATTTGAACCAGGTTTGTAATTCTTTTTTTTTTAAGTGTAAAAAAACCCAAGTAGTTTAGAAACCTGGTGCAAATACTCCTTCTGCTCAAATAGGGTTTGCACCAAAGTAACAAATGTTCAATTGTGAATTGTGACATTCACCACTCTTCAAGGTGATGCGCGTGTGAGGGATGAGGGACAGGCTGTATTTCCAGGGATTTATTCTCTTCCAGAGCCTCTCCCGGGCTTTGGCTGGGGCTGGAGAAAGACACACCTAGCCCAATGCCCTCTCCAGTGCAGAGGGCCTCCTGCTGCTTGGATGCAGGGAACCCACCTCATGTTTTTCAGATGTTCTCAAAGAAAGAACACCCCACTCTACAGACATGTGAGTCTCTAGAGGTTTTGAATGTCGGCAAATGTGAGTGGGAAGGTCTCAGGTGAGTGGGAGTGTGAGATAACGCTCTACCAGAAAGTCTTCCTTGTGGCGGATGACACTAAGCTGAGCAAACAGAGAAGATGGGAGTCCTGCAGCCTGCAGTGTTCCCAGCAGCCTCCTCTAGGCCTGGTTTGCCAGCAGTACCTGTGAGGCGTTATCACACAGGAGAATGGCATTCTTGGGACCCAGTGCAGCCCCCTCTGTGCTCCTTTGCAGTCCTGTGCAACCAGCTTTCAGCACTCCAGTGCCTTTCCAGTCCCCTCCTGCTGGGAGGCCCTCTGAGAGCTCAGCACTCTCCAGCCTGGCTTCTCTGGGCCTTTCTCACTTTGGCATGAGTGAAGGGAATCACCTTGCACCTGCTCTAAGCTGGTGATGCAAATGAGGGTTCTGCATCCTATGTCCATGTGCACTTACTAGACACCCACTTTACCAAGAGGCTGCAAGAAAACGCACTTACTTGTTAGCTTTCGTCGCTCAGTGTGACTTGTTTGACCACGGGCACATTTCTAATTCCTATTCCAGACGTTCTTTAAAGGGTGGACAATGCACAACCCTGGGGGAGGGAAACCAGGCACTGCCCCGAGATCAGGCTCTTCTTTCCATAGCCTGGAAAACTCCACTCACTTGTACTGTTTGGCTTCCCGGGGCGGTGCACCTGGTTCTATTCCTGCCACCAATCGTTTACTCTTCAAACAGGGTCAGGCATCTTGTTTGCGTCCAGTGAGAGTTTTCAGTCTGTCAAAGGGTCAGCAGGCATTGATGGGCTCTTTACTGCAAGCAAAAGTCTTCCTGAGTCTGTTGAAGGATTTTCCTTTGGCAAAGGCCTGTGATTTTAGGCCATTCTTAATCATTTTTTCCTGTTCTCATCCCTGACCTGCTGATCCTGTTATCAGAAAGGGATCCTGACCCAGACCCCACGAGAGGGTTCTTGGATCTTGTGCAACAAATAATTTGGGCAAGTCCACAAAGTAAAGTGAAAGCAAGTTTTAGAAAGTTAAGGGATGAAAGAATAGACAGAGCAGGGTGTTCCCCAAAGCAAAAGGAGGGACGCACTCACCTTAGGTTTGATGCTTGTTTACATATAAGACAACAGAGCGAAAAGTCATGGGGAAGGTGTGCTCTACTACAAGGCCTCCTAATGAAGGATTGCTAAGCTTTCTGTAACTATTGCCTTCCACAAGAATCTATGTTACTATCTTTAAAGCGAAACTTAAACTATGAATGCTTTTATTAAGATATCAGGACATCAGGACATTTCCTGGGTCTGTTAAAAGTCCTGGGTCTATATGGTAAATATTACTAATCTGTTCCCTTAATTGTAAACATCCTGTGCCTAAAAATGCCTAACCTGGGAATGCAGCCTAGCAGGTCTCAGCCTCATTTATCCAGCACCTATTCAAGATGGAGTCACTCTGGTTTCAATGCCTCTGACAATCCCAAAGTTTTAAGGACAGGGATCCTGCATCAAAATATCCAGTTGCCTTGAAGAGACACATTTTTCTCTAGAAAATATGTTTCACAAGCTAAGAAATAATGGATCAAAAAAAGAAACAAATGTTCTTCCCTGATCCTGATCCCTTTTGATCATAAATTTGGAACATTTGTATTGTATATCTTTATATATCCCTAGGACGTCCTTCTCAAATGTTAAAGTGTACATGAATCAGCTAAGGGTTTTATTACATGAGATGTAGGTGGCACCTGGGGTTTTCTACCTTGAACAAGTTCCCAGGTGACCAGGGCACTGACGGCCCACAGGCCAAACTTGGAGCAGCAAAGAACAAAGCAAAAAAATTTCAGTGACTAATTGTATTTGGTTATACTGATAGCTGAGTGGAGATTAGATCTCTGAATTATTCACAACTTTAATTGATTCATTTGTAAAACTTTAATGACACACTGGAATTTTAATATTATCCTACATGATTAATGAATCATATTGTTTGGTATGATTAGACATTACAGAAAAATATAAATACATCCCCAAATATAATTTCCAAAGGAGTAAATGCTGCCAAATGATTTTGTGTTTTTTGTTTCAGAAATTCACTGGGCATATATGCAGTAGACTTTGTGAGTAAACCAAATTTATAAATCAGATAATTTTCAAATGATACATTGATTTGCCCAGAAAAAACAAATCTTGTTCTGTGGGGGCTCTCAGTATGACAGACACTGTATTCTATGTGGAAACCTGAGATATAGCTGCACATGAAGCAGAGTTCATGTTCCTCTGATAATAACAAGACTTTACTTCTCCTACCCAAACAGTGCTTTAAAGCATCACTCATCCATACAGTCTGTTCTACACATGACTTCTCCATACACAGAAAGTAAATGGAATTCCAGGTTCCAATGTCATAACTCATTCACATCACTGGGGAGATAACAAACGTGTATGTTTCATAAGCTCAGATGTGATTTATGACTAATATGCATTCAATGTGTCTGACATATATATGTGTATAAATTAATGAAATATGTACAGAACTTGAGAGAATAATTCTGAATACTCTGAAGATAGTAATATAATCTCTCAGCATTTCAGAAAAAAATGTTGAAAATTTCCTATTATTTAAAGAAATTACTTTATTTTCTTTTTAATTATAGTTAAATGCACACAACATAAAATGTGCCATCTTAACCATTTTTAAGTGTATATTTCCATGGTATTAAGTACCTTCACATTTAAGTGTATATTTCCGTGGTATTAAGTACCTTCACATTTAAGTGTATATTTCCGTGGTATTAAGTACCTTCACATTTAAGTGTATATTTCCGTGGTATTAAGTACCTTCATATTGATTCCATCTCTAGAACTCTTTCTATCTTGCAGAACCCAGACTCTGCCTCTTAAGCCACTCCACATTCTCCATGTTCCCCAGTCTCTGGCAATCACCCTTCTACTTTCTGTCTCTGATTTTGACTAATCTAGATACCTCATGTAAGGGGACAGTTGTCTACCATGTAGTAGTTAAATAAGGAAGAGCATAGTTTATTTAACAGTTGAAGATAGATGTTTAAAAACTTGACAGGAAACCAATTAGAAGCACATTAAAAGTCAGCATGATGCAAATAGAGACTTCAGTTTCTCACCAACCTCATTCTTTTGTGTGTCAACAAGAGTAAGCTTCTGGAAAAGTGACTGGGTTGTGTGTCAACAAGAGTAAGCTTCCTGGAAAAGTGGCTGGGTTGTGTGTCAACAAGAGTAAGCGTCCTGGAAAAGTGGCTGGGTTTTCTACTAATTTATATAGGCAGTATGATATCATAGAAGATTCTCTTATCTGACTCAATCTTCAGCTATGGGGAGTCATGTATTTCATCTACAGAATGAGGGGGTTACACCAGAGATGATCTTCCAAGTTCACTCATTTGCTTAGCAATTTAATTCAAGCTCTTCCTAGTAGCAGGCTCTGTTATAGGTGGTGGGGGTACAGCTGTGAACAAAACAGGTAAAAGTCCCTGCCCTGGTGGAACTTGCATTCCAGTGGGGGAAGCTAGACAAAAAAACAAGTTCAATTAAAAAATGAGACTGGGTGCAGTGGCTCAGGCCTGGAATCCCAGCACTTTGGGAGGCCGAGGTGGGTGGGTTGCCTGAGGTCAGGAGTTCGAGACCAGCCTGGCCAACATGGTGAAGCCCATCTCTACTAAAAATACAAAAATTAGCTGGGTGTGGTGGGTGCCTGTAATCCCAGATACTTGGGAGGCTGAGGGAGGTGAATCGCTTCAGCCCAGGAGGCGGGGGTTGCAGCGAGCCAAGATCACGCCACTGCCCTACAGCCTGGGCAACAACAACGAGACTCTGTCTCAAAAAAAAAAAAAAAAAAAAAAAAAAAAAAAAGGCATATTAGATACTGAGGAATGCTTCGGTAGAAAAATGAGTCATAAAGGAGTGGTGTGAGGTGGGACCATACAAGGCTGCACTGAGAAAGTGAGGGGGCGAGACCTCAGGGGAAGAAGGGAGGGCTGCACGGATGTCTCAGGCAGAGCATGTCTCAGGCAGAGCGGGCAGCACCGGAAAAGGTGGGGGAAACTCCTTTTGGACCAGCATATAATTTGGTTAAAGCCTGTCTAGTTTCACCTATTATATGATAAGCACATTTCAAGATAAAACTACTACTTTTTATTGTCATCAAATATAAAAGTAATTTTTTATTCAGGGTTTTCTAATATTCCTCTATAAAGGCATTTCTTTCCCACATGGCATGTGTTACATGGTGTTTAACTTAAAGCAATTGTAAAAGAAAAGCCTGAAGAAAAAAGTCTACAACGATTTGCATCATGTTTATTTTTGTGTCTAAATATATGTTAAAATATACATTAACTATACTAAGGAATCAAGATAAGATCGCAATTGCTCTCATGACTTGGAATTTAGAATTCTTACATTTTCACCTAAAAATCAACATGTTAGTTATTCATAGTTTTATGTTTTATTTCTATATGTCAAAATAAAAGAAAAGGGTTCAGATTGATATTTGCAAACGCTTCTCTGAGAATAACACATTGTAGACGTGGTAGTTTTTATTTGCAATAAATAAAAACCCTAATGGAATATAATTGTCACTGAATGTTTGCCTAGAGTTATTCTTATTTAAATTTCTTATGATAGCTTGATAGGATATATACCAGTGCAACTTACTGTTTAGGTAAAGTTGTTGTTGTTGTGGATGTGAAAGTTATTTTCAGTTTTATTCTTTTCATCAGCTTGTATCTCCATATGACTGTGATTTTTTTTCTACTTTGAATCACCTAATAGCAAAAATGAAAACGTGTTAGACATTTAGTGTTAACTGTACTTAGGTTTGTTCAATGTGTGTGTAATACATGACTTTGGATACTTAGATGTAAATTCTTGTGGGATTCATTTATTTAATTTCATGTTTATAGTAGTCTGCCTCTTTATATTGATTACCAAAACAAGTGAGAGTAAGTATTAGAAAAAATAAAAATAAAATCCCTACATAAACCACAGCACACTCTAATGCAGTTTGCACTTTAGTCTCAGGCCATTTTCTCTATCACAATCAGCAACAGCTAATACTAGTATTAGTTAGCTAATACTAGTACTAGTACTAGTATTAGTATAGCTAATACTATACTAGTATCTGACTTTTTATGCGTCAGAATTTTTGCATGCATTCTTTTGTTTAGCCCTTGTAATGACCCTGTGCGTTAGGAATTACTGCCATACTGACTGTCTTGCAGGTGGAGAAACAGAGTTTTAGAGAGCTTAGGTAATTTGCCAATGTATTTCAACCAGAAAGAGGTGGAGTCAGGTATCTGAATTCAGACTGTCCTCTTGATATCACTGGATTGATGAGATCTGACTTCTCTGTGCTGTTTCTCTAGCAGGTTCTCATGAGTAATGAGATAGCCATTGGACAAATCACAGGAGGGAGGACGTAACATATGCTCTGTTTGGCTGGTTTGTCAGTTACTGAATGCTTAAGAAGTAACATAATTCTGAAACAGCATAATTAGTATATTTCTGTTATAAATCTCAAGAATTATGCCTTACAGTTCTTTAATTCTATCGATGAAGCTGTTTTACCCCACAGACCCTGCCTTCTGCTCTTGCTTTAAATGATTTTTCTCATTTCTAAACATTTCTAGCTTATTCTTGTAGCCAACTCACCTCCTGTCACTGCTGTTCACAAAGAATGTTTTTCCAGATTCACAGGATGCCAAAAGGTGAAGGAGATTACTTTTTAAAGACATAAACAGATCAAAATGCAAAGCAGCGCACTTATTTTATGTGACCTTGATAAGCTGTTGATTTGCAACCTGCTGTTCCATGTAAACAGCTCTTTCACCATTAATTTAAAATTCAGGACTTAAAAAATGATTCATGTATTTCACAACATATTAAATTTGTATCTGAGAGACAGAGAAATAGACAAATATTTTTAGTGGCAACTTGGCTCACCAGATTGACAGATATCAAAGTATGACATTATAGAAGAAAAAGAAAAGGGGAATAATTCAGTGGAAATAATATATTTTGAATCAAGATACCCCAGATCAGATTCCATCTCCTCCACTTACTACCTCTGAGACTTTGAGTATGTCATTTTAACTCTTTAAGTCTGTTTCTTTACCAGGTGAATAGAGATACCTTCCCCCCAAAATTAGCTTGAATATTAATGATACCTATAAAATATGGCTTTATCCATCTATAATTATGCATTTATTTAATAAAAGTTTCAGTAATATTATTGCATATTTTTTCCAATGCTCTTTTGAATTTGTATTATGAATTTGTATTATTTGTATTATGGCAAATTACAAATAAATGCTCAGAGGGTTTCCATCTACTCAATCTTATAACTGAGATGGGTTAGGGTCTTTCAGGAATAAATGACACAAGTTCTTTCCAGAATAGCTAGCACAATAATAGACATATTAGCAAATTGCACACACACCTCCTTTTTCTGGACTGCTCTTTACCCTTTCCACCTGCTACTGCCTGCAAAATCCCCTGACGTCACATCTCTCATGAGGCCCACTCCCCAGCACTGGAATTGGGTGAGGAAGGGGGAGCTGGTATAAACGAGCCACTTTTTCCTTTGTACTCCCAATATACCTTTTATGGAGCTCTAATATAGGACCCTTTTTATTTCAGTTTGTAATTGTAGTATTTATTTATACCTTTCTATTCCCTGGTAGACTGGGAGCTCCTTAAAGACAAAGGTTATTTTCTTAACTTTGGTATCTGTCTTAGTCTATTCTTTCAGGCTGCTATAAGGAAATATCATAAACTCAGTGGTTTATAAACAACAAACATTTAATTCTCACAGTTCCTAGAGGCTGGGAAGTCCAAGATCAAAGCACTGGCAGATTCAGTGCTGTGTGATGAGGGCCCACTCCTCATAGACAGTGGCTTCTAGCTGTGTCCTCACATGGTGCAAGGAACAAACAAGCTCCCTTGGAACTTCTTACAAGAGCACTAATTCCATTTATGAGGGCTCTGCCCTCTTGACCTAATCTCCTCAAGTTCCCACCTCCTAATACCATCACCTTGGGGGTGAGGATTGCAATACTTAAATTTTGGAGGAACATAAACATTCAGGCCATAGCAGTATATCAGTGATTAGTACAATGCCTGGAATAGAATCATCATTCAATGAATACTTATTGAATAACAGAAGGCTGTTCAGTTTGAGGAAGCCTTCCACAGCATGCTCAAATAATTCACCCTAAGTTCACCTCTGATCTGTCCACTGTCACGATTCAGAGTTAATCTGGAAAATTTGGAATTAAATCTCCTTTAGTCTTCATTAAATCCTAAATCTCCAATCACAGCCATTGGTGAGCACACACTTAGCAGCTGGAAATGCAACACTTATTTTATTAACCATGACAAGTTCTGAGAAGCCTTGAGGTGAGATAAAGAAGGAGAATCCAGAAGAGGAGACTGAGAAGGAGGGACTAGAGAGGAAGGAGGACAGCCAGGAGAGTGGCGTCTTCCAAGGCAGGACAGTAGCCCATGTTCAGGTAAAAGCAGTTGTCCGCCATGAAAATCCTCATAAGTCACAACTTTAGGATCTTTTATACCTACCCTTCCCAGTAGCAAGAAATAGTGGAAAGAATAATGGACAGTGCCCACAAAATGTAAGTTCATTTCTCCTATTCATCACCATCTCTCTGTGCCACACATCATCTGTGAAATGGGGATAATAGTCATTCTAAGCTGTAAACTTGTTGTGGGGATGAAGTTGTAAAAGTCAAGTGAGATTTTCTGCGTGGAGTCCTGCATGTCTTAAGTACTAAATAAACATTAGCTATTAATACTCTTGTTGGTTGCATGATTTAAATGAAATTAGGAAAACAGAGCTTAATGTAATCATGTAAGATTTTGGGGTCTAGCAAACGAAGGGTATCCATAAAACTTACAAAGTCTCCTGTGAATCAGAACTCCCAGGCAGCATTGGCTCCTTCTGGGTCTTCTAAGTGTTAGGGCAAGGTTGGACTCTGACATCTTCCCTGGGATGTATAACCATTCACGATGCAGCCATGAAAAACAGATTTTCTGCTTCCTCAATACAGAAGGAAGTGAGGATATGAAATAAAGTAACATTAGAATAAAAGGATGTTAGAAGGAGAGAAGACAACATTCAGTAGTCTTGAGAACTGTATGTTTAAATCAACCCAAAATATATTTGAAACTGTGCTTAAAATATACTTAACAATGGAAGAGGAGGTTTTATATTTTAATATTCAGCTTGCATAGGACAGAGGTGTGCTATGTTTAGAAGACAGTATGGCAGAGCTGTTAAGAGCACACTTTTAGAATCACTGAAATAAAAATTCTGGCACTAGCACTTATTTAGTGTGCAATAACAGGATTCTTGACTTACCTAAGCCTCAGCTTTCTTACCTGTAAAATGGAAATTATTATAGCCAACTCCTTGGGGTACTTTAAAGATGAAACTAGATAATGTTAACAAAACACTTAGCAAAGGGTTTGGTGCCTAAGAAAGGATCAGTGAGTACAGATAATGTTAGTATAACTGGATAAGATAGATGAATGAATGGATAGGGGGACATTGTTTTCAATCTCAGGGAAAACGATATTAAGTATTCATCAGGCAATTTTAGTTTCAAACTTCTTTAATCATATGCTATTCAATTAGTGCCTTGGAGTAAGTTTAAGGGGCAGAGGGCACCTTCAGTGTTAGAGAGGGAGATAATGAGATTTTGATTGACTTTAGTATTCTATTTGTTTCGTTTTCACCATTTCCTAAATGGCACCCCCTACCACATAGAAATGTATGTTAATTTTTTAAGCTACCATTGAGAAACTAGAAAATACATTTTGTGTTGGTAAAGAAGAAAAACTGTCCAACATACCTGAGGATAAATATAGTGGGATAAAGTTAGCATCATTCATTTTTGATGAAAACAAATCTTTGAAACAGGGAAAACTGCCATGAGGAAGAAATCAAAAGAGCATGTTTCCATTTTGCCATTTCACAGTCAGCAAACATGAAAGAAAATGTTGGTCAACATAAACGTTCAATAAGAAAACTTGGCTGTTATTCAATGAGGGATGAAGAGTATCATATGCAAAGTTTCCCTTGGTAAACATATTTCAAATAAAGAAATCTGGAAGTGTCTGTGAGTCAAAAATGTGGTGCATGCAATATATGATGTAAAACAAAGGCGGGTGGTTTACGTAGCTGAGCAGACAAGACGCCAGATGGTATGTATGCTTGACTGAAAGTACCCACCTGTTATTCTGCGAACACAATGGGCAGAATCCTACATTTTCTCATCCCCTTTATTGAGGACTCTCATTCTTTCATACTTAATATTTTTATATTACCTGTATCTATTATTCCAGGTTGCAAGAAGTCCTTTTGGGAAGGCAGAGTATAAATAATGTAGTTTTATTAATAGGTAAGTATCAGTGAAACTTTGCATTAGAAGATGTATGACTGATGTTGGATAGGGTTGTGTGATGTAGAGTAATATTCATGGTGGTACACATCATAATTATGTTTGCCAAACATGAATACCTACTACAGGTCTTTGTGATAGACATCAGGGTGGGGACGCATAGGGGACAAAAACGTGCACAATTTTGTGTCTGCTCTCAGAGAGATTACATAGTAGGAAAGGAAGACACAGTATTAAAAAGTAGAATAAAGGCAAGTGCCCCAAACCTTGTCATTAATTTTGACTGGAAGAGAGGCTTATGAAAGATGAGACATTTAAGCATTGCATGAAGGAAAGAAGAAGTAGATCTCCCTTGGCAGGTGGATAGGCTAGGACATTCCAAACTGAGAAAAAGCAAGAAAAAAATTCCATGAAGCAGGAGAGTATGTAACAGCCCTAAAGGAGCAGCCTATAGGATTCTCTAGTTGGATGGAATGGGAGGTAGAAAGAGATAGGGCTTGAGTGTTATTATAATAATATAGACTTTATTTTGAGAAAAATAGGAATCCATTAAATATTAAACTGGGAAGAAAAATGGCCAGGACTAGACAGGCAGTCATATTTGAAAATAAGCTCCAGGAATTTGAAATGATAGAATATAGGAAAATTGGCTCTTAAATGTATATTAGGGAAGGAAATGGAGTTAAATATGATGTTAATGTTCCCGGCTAGGATATGAAGGTTAAAAATTGGTACCATTAACCATTTTCTGTAGAAAATACAGAAAGAAGAGAGGTTTGAAAAGGGGGTAGAGAAAGGAAGGTAGAATGTGTGGTTAAACTGATAAATTGAATTTTGGTGTCTATGCATGAGAAAAATGTGCTGACAATGTTAGAAGTAAGGATTTGGCTTAAATGGGCTGGCAGACATAGATTTGAGAACCATCATAATCAAAGCGGTAATTGTAAGTATGAGAGTAGAAGATGTTCCCTAAAGCGATCAGGTACAATGAGAACTGAAAGGCCAAAAACTGGAAGAATAAGCAGATTTCAGAGATGAAGATAGAACTTATAAAAGGAGACTGAATAATGTTCAGAGAAATAATAGGAAAACCAGGAGGAAATATTGTTGCTGAAGTATTGAAGCTGAAATGTTGAAGAACATCTCAAAAATATTACATTCCAGAATATTACCTATTGTAAAAAACTTGAATAGAATAAGAAAATAAGAATATTGAAATAGGCGTTATGCAGACAGCAGTAAGAATAGTTTTAGCAGATAAATGGGATAACTTTAAAATTAGCATAGCTAGCTATTATTTATGGAGCCCTTTCTTTGTTCCTGGTCTGTTAACTAGAATTCTCACAACACTCCAATGAGATAGGTCTCAGCATTAATTCATGTTTCAGTGGAGGAAACTGAGGCATGGAAAAGTTAAATGGCTTCCTCAAGATCATAGAGCTAATAAATGACAAAGTTCTGATTCAAACCCAGACCATCTGGCTGCAGAGCCAACCTTTGTAACCACCACATATAGCATGTTAGGATGAGAAGTCAGATGCCTTGCTGGAAGTGTGCTGCAAGGGATGGGCCAGCCGGCAGGCTTCCTGGTGGACTGTCATTTGGAGGAAATTGCAACACGCATGAACCAGAGTGTAATCAACCCCATGTCAATTCAATGTCAATGTCAACGTCAATTGAGGTTGCCAAGAACTTTAAGTGGACAGGTTAAATCTCTTCCAAGGATGCTTTCACAAATTGAAACAATGAATAAATATGTGGCCACAGCCTCAACTCAGGGACTATCTCAATGACAGTTGCTGCAAGTGGTCAGTTACAATTTGCACATCCTATAACTGAAAAGATGCATGGCAGAATCTTGTTTCCAAGGAAAATATAATTTACTTTATTATCTAAATGTTAATTGCTTTAAAATGTCTCCAAGAAGTAGTCTGGTTTGTAATATTGCAATAAAAAACCAAAGAGAAGATATATTTTGCAGAGCTGAGAGTCAAAACAGTTTTATAAACATTTTGAATCAGTCTTTTAATCTGTAATTTTCTTCTGCCTTTAATGTATACTCAGGGACACTAATTAATTATCAGTTAGAGGTGATTGGAAACGAGCAAAATGAAGGACAATTCTAAATCAGTTAACAGCATAGGTTTAGTTCATGAAATAAATCCCTTGTTGAACTGATGGAGAGACATACAATTTACATTCATAAAAATTGCCGGGCGCGGTGGCTCAAGCCTGTAATCCCAGCACTTTGGGAGGCCGAGACGGGCGGATCACGAGGTCAGGAGATCGAGACCATCCTGGCTAACATGGTGAAACCCTGTCTCTACTAAAAAAATACAAAAAACTAGCCGGGCGAGATGGCGGGCGCCTGTAGTCCCAGCTACTCTGGAGGCTGAGGCAGGAGAATGGCGCAAACCCGGGAGGCGGAGCTTGCAGTGAGCTGAGATCCGGCCACTGTACTCCAGCCTGGGTGACAGAGCGAGACTCCGTCTCAAAAAAAAAAAAAAAAAAAAAAAAAAAAAATTGTCTTCTCTAGTGCAGTATAAAAATAAAGGAAGATAAAATAATGGTTTGAAAGGGCTTGAAATAATTAGCCTGTCCAGAGGGCTAGTCTGGTCCAGCCCTGAATATTACATTCCAGAATATTACCTATTGTAAAAAATTGGTAGTTGGAGCGGGTAGTTACAAGTGGAGGTATAGTTACTCTGTCCAGCAGTGTCATGTTGAAGGGGTGGATGTTGAAGTACTGGAGATATAGGGGAAAGTAAGGGTTGAAGGAAGATTTTTGGGGGGTTCAAGGGCTTGTCCATGGTCTAAGGGGAAAGGCCAGTGAAGAGAGGAGGGAGAGAGAGGGATTGAAAGAGGAGCTGTAATGAAGGAAGCAGGTTTCAGAGCTCCGAAGGACTGGGGGACAAAACTCACAGGAGGAGGAGCTCTCATGGAGGAGGAGAACTTTCTAAGTCAAGAGGTAAGACAGGGCTGAGATGTGGGGAAGAGTGTGCTATCTTGGGGAGAGGCTGCGACTGTGACCCTCAGAAGGACTCCTCTTCAGGAACTTCTGCTGGGAATTGGGGACTTGGCATAGGGAAGATATTTAGAACATTTCTGTGAAGGAAAGGAAGCAGAGAGTAAAATGTTGATTGCTCAGCATTGAGGACGAAGTTGCAGTTCAGTGCACCAACTCAGATAACAGTGTGTTAAACATTTCCTCCTCAAGGCATCTTTTAAGACAGCCATGATTATTGTTCATCAAGGTATTTGCTCAAAGGGATAAAACTAAAGCTAATGTTTGAGTAATTATATAATGTCTTATATTTGATGGAAATATATTATGTAGTATAGTTTCGTTAGGCTCAGAGACATGAGGATACTTAGCAGTGTATTGAATAGTTTAAAATCTATTTGGTATACATGACACAAGTTACCATCTAGAAATACTGTCTTCAGCAATCCTCAGCTCTTTTTAAAATTATTTTTTGTCAATTTCAGTTGGATAGGACCCTGAATGTTGCCCTCTCTTTGTCCTAGGACAACTTGTGGAAATGATAAATGGGATCTATTAATTCAACATAGCGACATTCAATCTATAATATGATGGTGCACCAAAGAGCTGACACCCCTATAACCCTGAGCACACAGTTGTACACAGTACAATTAAATAACTTCTTACTTAGAAAAGGACCACTTCTCCACCACATAAGTGATCCTGAAATGATATTTTATTACTAAAATATTTTATTACTAATTTTATACTAAAATTCCTTTAATCTGGTGTTTCTTTGCAAGCCCTGCAAAGACCCTGCCAATGTAATATGGGGGAGAGCTCCTTTCATCCAAGGGCTGTTGGAATGCATAGTAATGTTGTGAGAACCTTTTGGAGATATGTTTTCTTTATTTCATGTTTTTCTATTAATAATGATAGGAAAAAGTTATATGATTAAAATAATCTTGATAATGTTTCACAACCAAATATCTTTATTAGTTTCAATATGTTTATATATGAAAAGAGAAGCCAAATGATAGAAAAATAATGCCGTTTCAGAGGCTGTAGAGATGCATCTCTCACCATCCTGATTAATCTGTAGCTCAATTCAAGTTCTCATTACCATTATGTTATTTTGTCATTTCTAACAATGAAAAATAAAAAAATTAATATAATAATATTCTAAGGTAGGCTGTTTTCTTTTGTTTTGAGACAGCGTCTTGCTTTGTCATCCAGGCTGGAGTGCAGTGGCATGAAAATAGCTCACCGCAGCCTCAAACTCCTGGGCTCTAGGGCAGAACATTTTATAAGTTACACTGGTAAACTATGGTAGCAACGTTTGGGGTAGATATTTATAGAGATTGAAACAGATAGGCTAAACATGAATTATGATAGTAGATGGAAAATATAGGCAAAGACCCTGATGATTTTTACGTGTTTTAAAAGTGGAGCAAAATCCTTCTGAAAGCCATAGACCATCATAAATGACTGTCACTGTGCAGAGGAAAAAAGCAGAGTAAAACTATCACATCAAATGTAGATAAGAGGGGCCTAACAAAATTCTAGTCCTTCTTAAATAATATTTAAACCACAAAGCTGACAAGAGTACTTGCAGTTGTCCCAGGGGCAACACTGAAAATGGAATTAATTTGGAGGATATACAAATAAATAATTTTGGTGCCTTTTGGATCTCCAGTAGCCATGACAGTTTTCACTCTTAAACTGACAAGCTCCCAGTCTCTGTGCATTGCCCTCTTCCCCTAGCCAGGTACCTGTCTCTATGTCTAGCTAGTCCGGATGTTGCTTCCACAGAGTTACCAGCCACATGTTTTAGTAAAGTGGTCTTGCATACACCCTTACCCCCACTCATACTAAATTTTGGTAAAAGTATGAACTTGTGGCTATAGCATTTTCTAGGGTGATTTTCTCTAGATAATTTGAAACCTATATTTAGAACTGTAGAAAATGAGGTTTTAAACAAAGTGAAAGCTAGCATATTCCAGGATAGTTTAACTGACCCAGATAGCATCCCGATAGATGATGAAAGACTTCTATTGAGAGCTTATTTCTACATAGTCTCTTAAAATATGATTTCACTATATTTCCTCCATTTTCTCCTAAGTATGGTCTTGGGCTGTGTTAATGGAGGCCTTGACCTGGATTTTGGTATGTAATCAACACTTCGGGCTGGACAGATGCCCTTAGAAGACCATGTTCATTTCTGATGCACTATTTCGAGAAGGACATTGATTAGAGGAGTGTGTGTTCATGAAGAATGATCAGGATAACCACAAAGACTACTCAAGGAGAATGAATGGGATGCTTACCCTGGCGAAGAAACATCCTGAATGAGACAGGATTGCTGACCTATATCTTAAAAGAATATCCTCTAGAAGTAGTAGAACAAGCTATTCTGCATTTTTCTTAACAGAGTTAGAACCAGTGGGAAGGAGGTACATGGAAGATGATTTCAGCTCAAAAGAGAATTCTTTAACAGCTAGGGATGCCCTTCTTTCTAATAACTAGGACTGCCTTAGGAGCTTATGACTACTGGAGGTATTTAAACTGGGGATGGCAAACCATTGGTCAAGGTTTCTTAATTTGATATAAGGCTGCAATGCATGTCTTTAATAATGCCTTCAACTTTCAAAATTACATACGTTGCCAAACAAATAATGGTTAACGAAATGTTTGCCAAATACTGTGCTAGTGCAAGGCTGAATATAAAATGAACCCTGCCAGAAGGTCTAGCAATGAATTAGGGGAAATGGCATGTATAAGACTACGTAACAAGACCACTTAATAAGACCACTTAATAAGACCACTTAAGCGTAAGTGATATAATAACAATGTAACATATAATAACAATGTAATAACAATGTAAACAAAGTCCTTGAAAAACCCTAGGAATAGCAGTGGATGAATTCAGCAAATACTGCATACCTACCATGCTATAGACAGGCATTTTGCTATGTTCTATATTCAGAGTGAGACTGGGCTTCATTGTCTGTGAAGACTATATGGGGTAAGGAGGATTTGGAAATCTATAATAAGTTTCATAATTGTACCAGTTGTTGAGAATCAAAAAGTATTACTGCTAAAGATAAACAATTTCTGACTCCTAATTGTTTTCTAATCTGTGATAAAAATTTCCAGTGTCTAGAGAATTAAGTGGTTTCAGACAATCAGCTGACACTTATTTATTAGATGACAAGTTTGTTTTAGTTAGTATTGGAAATATAAATACTAAAGACAAGAATTTTACCTTCAAGGAACTTGTAGTCTAGTTAGGAAATTAAGCAATGATATAAAATAATTAGTAATTTTAAAATTTGGCAAATGTTTATTGCAGTGTAATTCTATGTTTGCAATTGGACTTCAATGTGACTTTCATCCCACCTCTTTGTAAATTATCTGTTAGTTCAAAGAGCTTGTGATCACATTTTCAATTATAATATGTGTGTGTGTGTGTGTGTGTGTGTGTGTGTGTGATATCATTCATACCAACCCAGCCCTCAAGCATATATTCCGAAAAGCTGAAATGGCCGTGCATGTTTCTAATATACGCAGTCTCCTTTTAAAAGAAATTTCCCCCTCTCATGTATTCAGCTCCTTAAAGACAGGGATTCTAGCTTGTTTTTTAGATCCCTTTCAGTGAAGCAGTGATAGAAAATGGATTTAGATTTATCACCTTATCAAATTAATTTCTTCTTTCACTCAGTTTTCTTAAAAGATCTAAATTTCCTAAAATTTAACCTTCCTTCCTTTGCTATTGGTGGGTTTGTGTTCATTAGATAATTGTGGCTTCAAATTTATTTCATTAAATTTCCATCTGAAATCATTTAATCCCCAAATTTAGTTCTCTTTTGATAAGAGTTATCTCCATAATGCAGTTTGCCTAAAATCACATGGATATGTTTGCAAATATTCTGTTATTTAATTATTTGCATTGTTAGAGTACCTAGAGTTAGTTGAACATGGAAGACCAAACAAGGGCTCTTGTGAAAAATTCTTTCACAGTATCTGTTGTATGTCTGCTCTCCTTCTAACACGATGAATGTTAATGCTACCATAACCTATTTACAGAGTACTCTTAAACTGTCGTTCACTTTTATACCTGTTATCTCAATACCCCTGTGTAGTGCATTTCCTTATTTTACAGACAGGAAGAGGAATGTCAGGGAGATTAAGTGATTTGTCCAAGATTATACCGCTAAAGAGAGGCTGAGCTGAGACCAACATGCCTGTCTCATGAGCATGAGTAAGAGCCAGCCAGGCTGATGTTAACTTGTGTAATCTTATGCTCTGGAAGGTGTGCATGCCACGAATCCAATAAGGAGTACATTAGTAAATGCAACTTGCAGACATTATGTGAAGTGACTCTTGATGCCAAGAGAAGGTACAGCAACCTAGAAAATGTGCTTTTGAAAAATGTATGTAATGCCTTGAAAAACTCTGTTATTTTAAAGGAAGAATATGGTGAAATATTTTACTTTTGTGCATTAGACAGTGAAGACTAACTAAGGAGAATGACAGCAATATTTTCACCATCTACAGTGATTTGAATTGTATGTTGGTGAGTACAACCAGTAAAATAGGTAAAATATATCTAATGTCTTGAAACTTCAAGATACATAGCTGTCCTTCTTAAATTTCCGTGTTTTAAAAGTAATGACTACATAAAATACACATTTTGGATTTTATTTGTAGATCTAAAGTTTATCCTGTTGATGACTAAAAGTGACACTTATTTAGAAATTTTTTCTTTGGAATTTATCTTCTTAGTGAGTTGCTTATATGACATTTTTATTTCCATTCTTAAATGACACATATAATCACATATTTTTGTTAAGAGAATTACTAAAATAAGATTAAAACTTAGATGCCTCTTCTCAAGTAAAAGCACTTTTCTCTTACAGGGTTGGGTCATATGAGCAGAAAAGTTTAGAATTCAAAAAGACTAAATACAGGAGACATTTTAGAAATTCAACTTCCATCCAACTTTTAGCTTTTATGGAAGGGAAAATGGAAATCCAGAAACCTAAGGTCACTTGCTGGAATATTATTATTTATACTAATAATTATCATATGAAAACTACATTATATGGAATTATTACATCACTTACTATTACATCACTTACGCTTATGTTGTATTATACTTAGTCTTATACAAATGTAGTTTTCCAATGATAATTATTAGTATAAATGCTACTGTTAACAAGATTAAATTCAACCATAACCACACTATAAAATACAAGTAGTGTCCCCGGGTTAGGTTTCACAAATATATATTTCTTGAGAAGCTCTGAACATGTCTCAGGCTTAACTAAAAGAAAATCTTTTGCCTTTTAATTGCCATTATTGGCTTCACTTTGATCATTTTATAGAATTCAGAACTGTGAATTGTGAATTGGGGCTTGAGATATATAAACTGAGTATATTTTAGTATCAATTTCAACAGCTGAACACCACCAAAATGGTAATCCAGCCTTCCAATTTCAGAAGGAAGTTAAAAAGTAAACATTGTAAATTTCTGCCTGAAGCATATTACTTTTTCTTTCATGGTTGGAAGTATCATATATCCAAATTCCAAACCAATCTCCACAAGCCCAGAAGGTTCAATTCTACAACTAACTTTAGCAAGATTTGAAATGGAAGAATTTCAGTCAGCGGCAGAAATCTAGGGAGCAGGGTGATGTCAAGTCCTGGGTGAAGAAGTCCTTCTTCTGTCTCTGGGGTAACCATTGCATGGAGGTAGCAGCCCCAGGAGTTAGGGCAAGGAAATGCACCTCCACGTAGGCAGGCAATGGGAGACTCGGGAGATGCTGGGAATGGATGCAACACCCAAAGGTCCGCACAGGAAACAGAAAATGTCTTTTATCCAACCAGTGTAGCTGCTTTGAAGCAAGAGAAAATGTCGAAAGAAAAAGAGGACAATTTGAGATGGAACAATAGGGTGACCAGAGTCAACAGTAATTTATTGTAGATTTCAAAATAATTAAGAGTATAACTGGAATATTTGTAACACAAAGAAATGACAAAAGCTTGAGGTGTTGGATACCCCATTTTCCCTGATGTGATATGTGATTATTACGCATTGTATGCCTGTATCCAAATACCTCATGTACTGCATAAATATATACACCTACTATGTAACCATAAAAATTAAAATTAAAAATAAAAAGAGGACAATGTGAATATTATGCAGACATGAAAATTGATGAGTTAAAAATGAATTTGCTTTTAAGAGAGCAATTTATAATCTTAGGTTTGTAAAATGAAGAGAAAAAAGTATACAGGTTTGTATTACTACGTACTCATATGTATGCATATATGTGAGTATATCGTTTTACGAGTAATCATAAAATGAGGATAAAACACCACAAGGTGGTAACATTAAGTGGACGTGCCATAGGTGCAGGCGAAAAGAAAAGATGAAAAGGGTGAGAGTTATGGCACCCTAGCTTAATTTGGTAGCCCTTTAACATAGAAATAAGTATGATGGAATTGAATGATGGGAATCCCATCATTCACCACCAACCTGAATGATGGAATTTTTCCTCTAATATTTGATATTTTCTTCCTTTTAACTTTTCTTGCAACCAGCCAGAAGATTCCGAGTTCTCCACAATTCAACTAGGAATTCTGCCTATTTCTGTTACAGTTTCCAAACCAGAAACTGCTGTCTCCCCTCAAATTCTAATTTCCCATGGCCAGCTCTGCTCTCCTATGTGCTGCAGGTCTGGCGTGGGCCTGGTGGACCCTCTTCTTGTGGAGTCAAGGTCTATTCTGATGTGGTCAAAGCTCTAGCTCTCAGTAATATTTGCTGAATAAATCAGATGGAAGGAAACCTCTGCTTTGTGGTCAGGGTTTTTTATTCAAGCAGAGTTTTGACACTGAGGAGAAAATACGAATTTGATGAAAGATCTTCTTTCAAGCTGAGATTGATTTCCTCCTGGAATCGATACTGCATTTGCAGAGTTGGGCAAAGCAAAGTTGATGAAGGTCCCAAGGCAGATTGTGCTAGTAAAAAATAGAGCACACAAATACTAGAGAGAGTCCTCTCTTGAAACAGGGGCAGAATTTGGCTTCTGAGGGGAATTTCCTAAACAATTTTAAATACTAATTTGTAAATATATGTGCATTTTTTTTACTGTGCAATATGGGCTTGATCTGCACAACCATGATGGAGTTGCCTGGTCCTGAACCCTGCCACCAGTATTCCTGGCTTTCTCAGCTTACTCTGGTTAGCACAGTTCTGCAGCAGAGTGCTGCCCTCATCAAGGCAGCACTTCATCTGGGGCTATCTCAGCTGTAGCGCTTCACCAGTGGACTTCACATTTGCTGCGTTGGTTGCATGTTGACCTGCCTGTGGAGTGATGTGAAACAGGGGTGACTTCTGACATCCTTATTAATTACTTTTCTTTTTCTGAGTCAACATCTTTCTCTGATTCTTATGTTTGCCACTATTCTGGGAAATTAAATTCCAATGTAATCACACAGAGTGGGCTTTTATTTGATCCCCATTAATAATTATGAAATGTAATTTCTTGAGCATTGAAATGCCTATTCATCTCATTTTTGGCAAATGATCTTTTAAAATATAAAAATGATTTGTTAGCTAAGAGTAAATTGAGGTATTTTCTGCACAGTGGTTGTAACACTGAGATTGGGTCTGTTAATTCTTGACTACTGTTTTCTTTAGAACAGAAATGTCTCTATGAAAGTTTTGATAGTGACTTATTTTTCTCCTTGGAAGAAGATAGCAATAAAACTGTGTGTGCATGTATTTTACTTTTTTACTCCCAAAGTATCTTAGAATTGCAGTATTTTAAAGTCTTCTTTAGAGAATATCAAGTTTTCTTTTCTGGGAATTAGTGGTTAGCTCATAAAGTTTTAAATTGCCATTATATGAAGAATGTTCACTACTGGGTATGTATGTAAAGGAAATGAAAGCAATATATCAAAAAGATACCTGCACTCCTGTGTTCATTGTAGCCCTATTCACAATAGCCAAGGTATAGAACCAACCTAAGTGTCCATCAGTGGATGAATGGAAAGAGAAAATGTACATATACACAGTGGAGTACTTTTCAGTCATAAAACAGAATGAAATCCTGTCATTTGTGGCAACATGAATGAACCTTGGAGGACATTATGTTAAGTGAAATCAGCCTGGTTTAGGAAAGCAAATACAATATGACCTCATTCATATGTGGAATCTAAGAAGTTGTTCTCATTGACTTAGAAAGTAGAATTGCGATTGCTAGAGGCTGGGGAGGGTTGGGGGAGGGGGGATGGTGAAAATTGGTCAATGGGTACAAAGCTACGGTTAGATAGGAGGAATAAGTTCTGGTGGTCTGTTGCATAGTTGGATGACTAGTTAGCAATGATGTGTTGTATGTTTGAAAACAGCTATCAGAAAGGTTTTAGAATGTTCTGATTACAAACAGTAAGTGTTTAAGGATATGCTAATCACCCCAATTCAACCATTATACAATTTACACATGTATCAAAACATCACGTTGTACCCCACATATATGTAAAATTATGATGTGCCAATCTTTAAAAAAAGCAATGTTTATAATTCAGTTTTGCTTTTACTACTGTTAAAATGTTTTATCTCCATTACTTAGATATACTGCGTGATGTGATCATAGAGCCTTCCGCATAACATTTGCTAATGCAGTTGATTCTTTACATATGTTACCTGAATCCTGCTATGAATATATGATTGTCCCCACTTTAAGGATTGTCCCCACTTTAAGGAAATGGAGTTTGGGGAGAGTTGAGCAACTTGGTTCAGATCATCTGGCTAGTAGATGATGAAGCCAGACACTGCCCGTTCTATCTGGTAGAATGATGTGGCTTTCCCAAACCTCATCCTGTGTTATCTCAGAGCTACTCAGAGGTGTAGAATGAGGCATGTAGATTTGGGCTTTGGATGGAGAGACAGACATAGCACCTGCAAATTCTGTTCATATCCCAGCGATGTGAATCTCCCTTTCTTCTTTTACCATGCTTTCGCAGGGTTTTTTGTTTTTCCTTCTACCACTGCCTAACTGTATGCACCCTTTAGTCTCTTGGCTCTTCTGTAAATATTGACCTTCTCAGTCTGTGCATCTTCTCCTGTGGCTCCATTTCACATTTCCGGATCTAGCTGCACCTCTGTCTCTGACTTTTCTTTCTCTCACTTCATCTGCTTTGGCCACTTGAAAATTACAAAGTCGACTGCTACTCATCAGTGGGTGAGAAGAGTGCTTTAAGAAGAGGAAACCTGTGCCGAAAATAATCAACATAGCGTCGTCCCTATTCCCTTTCACTCAAAAATAAAAGAAGAGTTTCAGATGATTCAGAAACTCACAGTCTACTTTTGAAAAGCATATTATTGCAGGAAGGATACAAAATGTTCTAATCAGAATTATATAAATAGCTTAAACATACACACACAGTAGTATGGATGGTAAATATGGTTGTGGGCTGTGGGAAAGGGGCTCAGATCTCAGATAAAGGTAGGTTGGTTTAACCTGGATGTTAGGACCAAATATTGCTTAATTAGAAAGACTTGATGCAGGCATAGGAACTAGAGATTATTTTTATTTGGGAGCATAGGCTGTCTAGGAGAGTTCTTTTTACCTTTTCTGAGTTCTGAGCCAATTTGCCTGAAACATATGTCAGATTTATACTTTATTTTAAGAAGTACAGAGAAAAAAAATAAAGGAGTAAAAGCAGTGCCAGCTTCTGCTTAAAAGATTATTTTAAAAGCTGGAATCAAATCAGTGAACTTCAACCACATGTGTTATGTTATCAGTTATTCTAACTCAAAACCCATGACATGCTGATGTACCAGTGTTGGAGCACACTGACCTCGGAGGCTCTCTCACTGCTCTGTGCTCCCTCTGCCTCAGCTCTGTGCAGCTGGACCAGAAGAGTGGGAGCAATTAACCTGTCAGTGTCTCCCATTTTTAGTACTTTATCATTTGCATATGAACCAAAAGAAGAGGTAAATTGTGAAATTTTAAACTTAATTTTCCTAGAAGAGTGAATAGTGATATGTTTCTCCTTCACAGCATGTAGGTGGTGACATTCAGTTCCCACCAAAAAAGAATCTGTTTCCCACTCTTTTCTTCATAGGTGAGTTGTTCTTTCAGGTTTTATGGGAACTCTTCAGGCTGATGAGTAAATGGCCTTTCCATACCAAATATGAGCAAATTAGGCAAGATAGAACGTCTAGAACAAGCTCTCTCAACCTTGACTTCATTGACACATTGGGCTGGATAACTTTTTATCTGCGGGGCTGTCCTATGCATTATCGGATGCTTAGCTGCATCTCTGGCCCCACATGATGACAGTGGCAGCCCCCAAGTTGTGACAATGAAAAATGTCTCCAGTAGTAGCCAAATATCTCTCCCAGTTGAGATTCCCTGATCTGGAAATATAAATTATGCATAATGAACTTAACAGCACAGTGAGAGGAGATCATTCCAGATGGTTGCCTAGCTTCTGTAGGGAGTGGCGAGTGTTAAAACTAAATGGCATTCCAGGGATTGTGACTTAAAGGATGAATTTAGCACACTTAATGAGTATTTTTGTTACGTTTATTGTGTGATGACCATCTTGCTCAAATAGTTTCATAAAAGGCTGTGGATCCTTCTTGGGGCTACCCAATGATGTATCCTGAGGAAGGAAAACCTACACAGATTTGTATATATATATTTAAGCTTCTGAATCTTAAATGGTGGGTCAGAGCCTCAAAGTAAGAATAGAAGGAGAAAATAAAAATGATGATTGCTTCAAAATAAACACAACTTTTACAAATGACAACCCTTCATCGTTTGGTTGAAAGTAATTAATGGCAAAGGAAGGGAATTAATGAGCAAGTCCAGGGAGTGAAAGGATCTTCCTGAGGAACAACGATGGACCAATATTGTTAATTTTGCAAGTGTGGCCAACTCAAGTATTACAAGTTATGGAGTGCAACTCAAGACAGTAAAGGAAAAGGTTGGGCTAAGGCCAAATAACATGCTGCAGAGGATGGACTCCATGCTTGCTTTTCAACTGGTCAGTCTTTACAGGAGAGGGGCCACCTTGTCTATAAGACCTAAAGCCTGAGCGATGATCTGAATTCTCACCCAGAGGCTTTCTCAGGCCAAAGGTATCATCAGTCTCCCTCCTTCTTGAGGCTCGAGCATCTGAGTAATACCTATTAGTACCATACACTGAGATGTCTCCTGGTTAAAGAAGACAGGAAGACCTACAGGTTGTTTTTCATTAGTGCTGTCTAAAGAGGCTGGTAACTGATGGCTGGGATATACAGGGAGGGTGTCTAGGGTTTTCTCGCTTGGCTTAGCTGTTGGCAGGCAGAAGCAAACGCTGTTGAGGCTGCTTGTTGGGGAAGGAGGATAAGGAATGATTCCATTTAAATTGTTGAGTCTATTTCTCCTCACTCATCAGTACCATCTCCCTGATTTATTGCTTTTTTCGTTAACATTGACAACAACAATAATTATCTAAATGTATACAATATTTCAAGGATTCTAAAGAACTTTCTCCTGTGGGCTTTGATTTATTGGCAGCTGCTCCAATAGATTCTTAACTTTAAAGTCACCTGATGACTCCATTCCTGTACTCCTGAAAATCGGCTTGACATATATGCTCTATGACATCTATTTCATCTACTATTTAATGATACTTTGATCCTACTTCCAGCCCTGCCTATGATAGCTGGGAAATGCAAAGTGCTTTGAGAATCACAAGTCAAAGGAATGTTCTAGGAGGAATTATGTTATTTTTCAAGTTACGAGGTTCTAAACCCGTTCATTTATATTTTTTTCCAGTGTAAATTACTATATTAACATATAGTCTCCCTTAGTGGAAAGAAGTAAAGCTCTGTTAATATTTATTCTGTTTCTAAAAGGTAATGGCAGAATTCCCTGGGTTGTTCACTTGATTTGATGTATACTGATCCTGAAATTGCAAGGCAGACGGGTGAATGCTGGCTGCAGGCATGAATCTCCTGCTTAGAAGGCTGCTTTAGAGCTGTTTTCGAAGAAATCTCCATCTTTGTTATTATTTCTTTCAAGGTGTTGTAGAATTTTTAAAGTGGAAGTTGCAACAGTATGTAAAAAAGGCTGACAGCTGGCAGCATTCAGCTTACTTTTCTGTCCCTTTTGTAGAAAGCTAAGTGTTTTGCACTGTGGGGGGTGGGGAAGTGGAGTCACAGACTCCATTTGGATTTAGTTACAGCATACAGCCTGGTGAGAATAGACTCCTACTGGAGCAAGGCTTTTTGTAAGCTATGCTTCACAGTGCTGGTAGAAGCCCATCACAATTCAACTCATAACATGTGTTGAAATGGCTGTAATGTCAGGGTATCTCTAAATTTTGAAGAGGTAGATAGTTATGTGCCCTCCTCAATTGTCACTCTTTCAATTAGTCCTTGTTAATCTGATAATAATGTTAGAATCATAACTCCCTGTTTTCTTCATTCAATTTCCAAAGCTGTGCCCAGAGTATATTAATTGTAGCTCTGAAGTTGTCAAGAGAAGGGGAGGGGAGATATGGTTCCTCACCTCCAGAAGCTTAAAGATGGAGGCAGAGAAAGGCAGAGACTGAAATGAACAGAATAGAAGGGGGACAGTGCTGCCCAGGGAGCACTGTGCCCTCAGAGCTCTCCTGTGGGCGGTGAAGGGTGGAAGTCAGGGGGCATTCAAGTTCAGGAATGCTTTGAGATCCCTTTGGTAAGTTTCTGGGACTACTGCATTTTAGACGTTACTGTGTTTGATGAATTTGTGTGATCCTCAAGGTTAATACTCTCTTTCCATTTGCTTATAGCCTGGGAAACAGGTTGACCTACCTTAGTTGTTTAAAAAAACATGTCCTATTAAACCGATAAACAAATGAAAAGTTTTGAAGGAGGCTTGAGACGGCAGAGAAGGAAGTCAGTGGGAACTAGTATGGAATAAGATGCATAAAGGTCACCTATTTGGACAGACCAGTTGTGGAACTGGTTGGGGAATTGGAATCAGGGTCATCTGTTTATTCCCTAACGTCCTCTAATGAGAGAAAACCTGGAAACGAAGGGGCCCTAAATGCTCTTTCGGAAAACAACTGAGTAACTGTGAAAGGGAAATTTAAGCAAACTCAGGGAGCTTGACTTAACAGAACGGAAATTTAGGATTGACATGAGAAAAATTGAGCAAAATTATATGCATGTCAAATTGAACCAAGAAGCTTTAGTAGCAAAAGTCAGTCTCAGAATTGAAGTCGTATGTATGAAAAGCGATCTAGAGTGCTCGCCCAGCTCCTCTGCTCTGTTTGGTAAATTACTCTGGGTGTGAATAAAGACGTTTGTAACTTCGCTGATCTTGAACTCTTTTTGAGTTAGAGTTTAAAAGAGCAACCAAATTTCATTAAAAAAGTATTGAACAAAGTTAAAATGTGAAGTAGATTTGAGAGCTAGCTCTTTCTCTGGGCCCACCAGGTTCCTGGCACACAAGGATCCAGTGTGTGTTTATTGCAGCCAAGTGGCAAAAGATGTATTAAGCAGGGAAAATTGTCTGTTGGCTTTTCCCCACTTAATTCTAACTTTCAAAAGTTTTGGAAGTAATTGAACCAAAGTTCAGATTAACTTTGAGCTAAAATGAAAGATGCGAAAATAATCTTTGAAAGTAGTAAAGAGATCATATGAGCACATAAATTCTGATTAGGATGAGGGAAATAAGCAAGTTTACAGTAGGGCAAGGCATTCTTCAAATGCTGTTTAGAATGTTCTTTAAAATGTTTTCCTAGATAAGAATGGGGTAAATCATACACATATTATTATTAATATTTATTTTTTTGGAATAAAAATAGATACAGGGATTTAAGAGACTGACCAGAGTGTGTTGTTAATTAACTCTTCCTTTCTGTATATTTTGGCCAATCTGTCTCTTGTTCTTGGTAAAATAATGAGTGATTTTTGTGTTGTTCCCTTTTGCATTATAACTATAACATTTTCTTTTTTACTAAGATGGGGTCTTTAAGCAGAGAGAGAGAAAGATTTAAAAAATGAAAATAAAGGGAGGAGGGCAGTAAGAGAAATAAACAAAGCTGGTCATAGTGGTTGCAAAAAAAGAGAGAACCCAGGGGTCTTTCCTCCCAAGAGGTTGTGCGCCGCCTGAGACAAGAGTTACCTCTTGACAATAAAATCAATACTGCATTCGGCTTACACTACAATTGAGACTATAATTATTTTGACTGAATACAATGCACTATTTTGCCCTTCTGAATTTTGGTGAGTTGAATTTTTCTCTACCTTGAAACTCCCTCATTTTCGAATATTCTCTATCCTGATGATTTTAATGTGATCAGTTTTTGTTCCTTTACCATGCTGAGTAGGGTTCTTAAAATCTTTCTTGACATTTAATTAAACATGTTTCTGTTGGTAGTTCTAAGGTTCTGGATAGACAATAATTTCAGGGCCATGGAAAACACACCATTTATAACAATAAGTAGCTAAAAGTTGGGAGGGACTTTAAACAGGTGCTCTGTCAACTGTTTTCTTTTGCACTACCCACCCCCAAAATATTTTTGGAAACCTATCTGTCCCCTGCAAATTTTAAATGAAGCCTAAAATTTATATCACAAATTTAAATACTACAGTCCCCAATTATGTAGTTTTAATGTAAATATTTCCATTTTAAAACAAAATAGTACATCTCTCTTATAAGAGTATATGATTATATCTGAAAACTACCGTGATTTGTTAATTACTGCTATTCATTTAAAAATACATAAATAATCTCTTCTTTAACATATGGAAATTTTTCTAACCTTTCCTTTCCTCTATCAACTCATATTTCTATTTAACTTTCTTCACAGAACTTAAAGTAATATGTCTATACTTTAAAGGCTTTTATTGATTACTCTTTCATACCTCGAGGCCAAGATGGGTGGATTACGAGGTCAGGAGATCGAGACCATTCTGGCTAACATGGTGAAACTCCCTCTCTACTAAAAAATACAACAACAAAAATATTAGCCAGGCGTGGTGGCGGGCGCCTGTAGTCCCAGTTACTCAGGAGGCTGAGTCAGGAGAATGGCGTGAATCTGGGAGGCAGAGCTTGCAGTGAGCCAAGATTGCACCACTGCACTCCAGCCTGGGCGACAGAGTCAGACTCTGTCTTAAAAAAAAAAAAAAAAAAAAAATTCTGCATTAGATTTTCATTAGGATCATTGATCAAAAATAACAATTTTAGATTTAGGTTACCAATAAACATAACTACATTTGTTTTAAAATGCATCTCTTAGTGAAACAGATGGGCTTTAAAATTTTTAATTAGTTTACTCATCTGGGATAACATTACTTATTACTAGAATGAGAAAAAGGCTCAATATTAATTGTATTTTAATTTTTTTGTATAGTTTTAAGTGCTGAGAACAATTGTTTTATAAATGAATTGATGAGTAAAAGATATATTTGTCTTTCCTGTCTTCTCAGTTTTAATTAAAAATTTGTTTATTCTCTCTTTTGTTCAATAGGTGCTTGCCTTTCATTGGCTAGAAACCCTTAATCTATTGTAGGTGTCAAAAGTTTGAAGCAAGATTGCCCTAGCTTGAAATTGTAATTGGTGGTGCTTGCTAATTTACAATCCCCTTTGTAGGGATACTATGGTACTCTCCCTAGCTCCCTACTTCAAGTCAGAAGCATGATTCCCAGATGCTGAGAAAATGGGCAGCTGATGGCTTATAGCTGCCCCTCATTGGAGAATTGCTCTCATGCTCTCAGCCAAAGGGACCTGTCTGGCCCTAGGTTAACATGCAGGTCTACAGCCATGTGTAGCTGGTGCAGGGGTACAAATGCCTGGCTTCAACTGGGACAAATCTTCTTTCGTTTTTAAAAGTACATTCATTTATTGTATAGTGCGGAAAATGCAAACTTCATGAAGAACATATGTAACAAGGAAAGGTCTCTCACCTACCACACCCACTCAGCTTCAGACACCAACAGTTTTTGACCATTTCTGTTTATATTTATTCTGATACTAACCTGCAAAATTCTAAATAATATGCCTAGAATGCCTCCTTCTGGATTCATGATTTCACAGAAGTGGAGGATTTGGTTCATTACAAATACCCCAAGGTTTGGGCTTCATTTGAAACCGTCACCCAGATAAGTAACTTAGTACCCAACTGGAAACAAAGCTGAAGGGTCAGCTCAGCTCTAGAGCTCCTTGTAGAATTGGCCTGAAGCTTCTGTTGCAACCACTGAGCTTTCCCCTCCACCCAGTCCTGCCTTCCTCACGTCCTTGCAGGCGTATTCTTGGGAGCACCTCTCATAGCTGTTTTCATCTCCAAGTCTGTTCCCAAGAAACTCATTGTAAATTCCCCATTCAAGAAATTTCACTTTTGGAGTGTGATTCTGCTGAAGGGAGTGAAAAGAATCTTTAGATTCAGGTAGAAATAATACAGTGAGCCTATTTCATATATTGTGGCTATTTTGGTAGTATCTTTTGTATTGTTTGTGCTATGAAATATCTATATTCAACAGGGGGACAGCTGTTGAAAATATGACCCACCCTTGATAAATACTTTCTTTGGATTTTTACTAATGAGTCAATAATATTTCGGTTACATCTTGGATGATCTCCTTTCATTCCCAAGTGTAAGGTAGGATAAACTCAACTGCAATATACTCACATTTTAAAATGTAATAATCCTCACATTTAAAATACCTCAACATAAACTATGTTGTAGTTAAAGATGTAGTTTTTAACAGGAAATATGTACACAAGCACACATATTCCTTAGTAGCATGGAGCTAAGGGAAAAGCAAACTACAGTTCATGAATAATGCAGAATTTTTCTGTTTATGCAATTTCCATCTGTTGTGTGCATGACATTTATGATATTCACAAGATAAACTGATAGGAGTGTGTGATCTGCTAATATGTACATTTTAAAAGCTTTAATTACTGTTTTTATGGAAGTGTGATGCTGTGTACTTTGACTCCAGGGAGATGAAAATTAGAGCAAAAAATAGCAACACAACAAACACAAATGCTCCTGAACATCAAGCCTTTTATTTTTAAATGAGTGATACTTGATGTGTGTGTTACCACACTCCAGGATCCCAAAGGGCTTGCCAGCATTGCTTTCTGATTACAGGTTAGATGAAAAAGGAGAACAGATTTGAGTGGAGTGATTCTGTCTTTCCCTGTGCGAATCTCTCACCGTCACTGCTTTTTGATGGCTATGTGTTGCCTTAGTTGAATGAGGAGAGATGACTTACGTTATTCAAATGTTATATTAACCTTGGAAATGATATTGGATAACTTATCTTGGAAATTAAAGTTTTAATGAAGTGAGAGTCCCTAGAGAAAATTATAGAAAAAAAAACACATTTTTTCCTCTATAAATCAAAGGCACAATCCCACTAAAATTTTTGTGAACTCTATAGATTTCTGAGCTGATGTGATTTAGTGGAATGTAGTGTAGATGGAGGAAATGGCTTCTTCTATCATTGGGTAAGAAAAATCACTGGTTCACTGTGCAACTATGAACAGATCATTTAACCTCTTTGAACTTCACTATTGTAATTAGAAAAATGCAATGTTTGAGCTAGGTGATGTCAAACATTCAGCACAGACATTTTTGAAAATCCTATATGTACTTTATTTTCACCTTCAAAACTTTCATTTTAGGCTGTTATGTTTGAAAGACCTTCTAGGTCTATAAACATTATTATTATTATTATTATTATTATTAATGAAACAGACCCTTTTTTCTCAAGGACAGATGTTGCAAAATTTGTTAAAATGTCCTTGTTATTTTTTTTTTCCAGACTAGCATTTTTCAAATGCTTTTCAGATACTTTGACTCTCCCCTTCATTTGTTTTTTGAAAAAATTTGCTAAGTTATTTTGCTTGTTTATAAACATGGCTTTCTTTGATGACTGTTTTTTGTCAATTTCCCTGAGTTTAGAAACTTTGAGGTGTAAAATGGCTTCTCATAGGTCCTTGCATTAACTGAATTGAGAAAATGTTAAATCTAAAGGTTTGGAGCGGATTTTTT
>NW_016803982.1:990852-1008259 GCF_001698545.2 Rhinopithecus bieti
GTTTGGGGGGGTTTTTTTTTTTTTTTTTTTTTTTTTTTTTTTTTTTTTTTTGAGATGAAGTCTCTCTGTGTCTCCCAGGCTGGAGTGCAGTGGCATGATCTCAGCTGACTGCAACCTCCACCTCCTGGATTCAAGCAATTTTCCTGCCTCAGCCTCTGGAGTAGCTGGTATTACGGCCATATGCCACCATGCCCAGCTAAGTTTTGTATTTTTAGTAGAGACGGGGTTTCACCATGCTGGCAGACTGGTCTCAAACTCTTGACCTTGCGATCTGCCTGCCTCAGCCTCCCAAAGTGTGGGGATTACAGGCATGAGCCACTGCACCTGACCAGGAGGGGAAAATTTGTTTCTGACCATTTTATCCAATACAACCTTTTACGAATTATTGACATATAGGTAGTCAGTGGTGTGATTTAGGATGAGATACTGCCCCAAATATTTGGCTTTATACCTGATAAAATGATGCCCTAATTTTCACCTGATCAAAATATTTAGCTTGTCGGATGCAATGGCATGACAAGCCTAAAGGATTCAAGATAATTCAAATTCCTATTGATTCATGTGATATTTTCACACTCAGCTCTCTCATCTGTTGTTTCTGCAAACACCTTCAAAACACTTTAATTTGATAACAATATATATATTTTTTGAGACAAGTTCTCACTCTGTTGCTCAGGCTGGAGTGCAGTGGTGCAATCTGGGCTCACTGTAACCTCCACCTCCTGGATTCAAGTGATCCTCCCGCCTCAACTTCATGAGTAGCTGGGACTACATGTGCACATCACCATGCCTGGCTAATTTTGTATTTTTTTGGTGGAGACAGGTTTTCACCATTTTGGCCAGGCTGGTCTCGAACTCCTGACCTTCAGTTATCTATCTGCCTTGGCCTCCCAAAGTGCTGGGATTATAGGCATGAGCCACTGCACTGGGACTGATAATAATATAATTTTAAGGAAGTTTTTTTTTTTTCATTTTAAGTGCTGTGGCTTATTTATTTATTTATTAGCTCACAAAACTGTGCATCTGAATTGGTCAGAGTAGGACCCTAGGAAACCAGAGAGGCTGTGGGAGCTGCATAGAATTCATGGCATCCATATTCCTATGCATCGAGGAATGAGATTTTTACTGCATACCCAACTTGCTCTGAAAAGTTCCTCTGAAAAAAAAACAAATAGCATGTAGCGTGTGTGTGTGAGTGTGTGTGTGTTTGAAAGTTGACTAGTATGAATTAGTTAAATGCTTTGCTTCCATTCCAACCCCTAAATGAGTTTACCTGTAACCCTAGTAGCTGTAATCGATGGCATTTTTTCACCACAGGGAGCTTCTTGAGCTACTTTCTTATGGAAGCCAAGTCCCAGTGACTGGTCCACATCACCGCAGCTGGATAGTCTAGTGTGTGATGCTCCTCATGGCTGCATAGTCTAGTGTGTGATGCTCCTGGACATGGCTTCCACTAGGAGTGTGTGAGTCGCTGTTTGCCTGACCCATTTTCCACTTCCCATTTTGAATAGGGGCTCCTGCTTTTTTACTTGTAGACACACTGGATTACGAGGGAAGTTTAAACCATTTATTTATGGAGGTTTTTTTGTTTTTGTCTCTCAACCTTTCTAGGGGGAGAGATGGCAAAATGCTTTCATGTTTCTTTTCCCTTTATGAAGGCAGTTTATACCCCTCCAGTCTAGTATCTCCCATTTGGAGACCTCTTTCCCTTTGGAGAATATATTCCAGGTTATCAATTTCTTCCTGTGGTTTATTAATTCCTCCCCCTCTGACCCTTGAAGGCAAATTGAGATCAGGGACCATACGTTATACTTTGCATCTCCCATAGCACAATATCTATGACATGTATAATGTCTAATGCCCACATACAATCAATACCTGCAGGTATTTTAGTTAAATGCTTTGTTTCCATTCCAACCAAGTCCAATTATTATATATTGACTATAATAATAGTAATAATTACTATTGGGTTTTTTTTTGAGTGTGTGTGTGCCTTGTTTTATGTTAAGCATTCCATGTGCATCATCTCATGTAGACTTTATATCAGTTTTGTAAGGTCAATATTAGAAATATTCTCTATTTTATAAATGGAAAAACCAAAACTCATAGAAGTTAAATAATTCTCAAGTTAATACATGGCATTCATATGAACACACATACATACACACCTAATGCCATGTGCCAAAGCCCTTCTTCTCTCAGTTTCGGCTGGCTCTGTAAGCAAGGGAGAAGAAAGCTATTCTCAGAATAAGCAGGAGAGAAGAAAACTGTCTTCAAGATGGGGCCAAGTGGAGGTGTAGAGATAAGGAAAATACACTCTGATTTGCGTCAGTTTTCCCCTGAAGTACAAAATCAACATAACTTGTACCAAGACATTTTATCTCTTTTTGTAGAATGCCCCCACATTGTCTACTTTATCTCCTTGTGTTGCCATAGCTTTAACCTTATACTCTGTGATATAATCATCTTGGCCATTTGTCCTTTTCCTGCCTTAATTTTATTATAAAGATCCTTGCACCAGTCCTAGCACTTTGGGAAACTGAGGTGGGAGGATCACAAGGTCAGGAGTTGGAGACCAGCCTGGCCAACGTGGTGAAACCCCATCTCTACTAAAAATATAAAAATTAGCCAAGCGTGGTGGTGCACGCCTGTAATTCCAGCTACTTGGGAGGCTGAGGCAGGAGAATTGCTTGGACCCGGGAGGCAGAGTTTGCACTGAGCCACGATTGTGCCACTATACTCCAGCCTGGGTGACAGAGCAAGACTCTGTCTCAAAAAACAAAGTAAAATAAAGTAAAATAAAATAAAATAAAATAATAAAATAAAATATCCTTGCCCCAAATTACATAAAAATGTTTGAACCTGCAGCAACCACATATATGGGCCATGCCCAACTCACTCTGGCCTGCCTTCTCTGTTTTCCTGGCCACTAAAGTGAGGTTTGGCACAGAGAGGTGTGGTTACACTGGGTGGCGGATGAGGTTGTCCAGTTTATACAGCCCAAATTGTAGCTTAGATCTGAGATGGGAGAAGAGGAGTATGAGGGAGTGTGTGTGTATTTCCTCCTGGGAAAATTGAACTAAATGGAATGAAGAGAAGCAGTTTTTGAGCAACCATCACCTATGCTGGAGGCTCAGACAAGCTTGGCTGAAGTGGGTCAGACAGCAGTGTGCTGAACAGAAACACTACCTACCTCCCAGTTTACCTGGGTCCTGTAAAACCTGCCCGAATCTGAAGCTGATTCAAATCACAATTTTGGATATTGTTGCCATGAATTCAGTTTCCACTGTGGTAACTGAAAGTTTTAATTGGAGCAGAAACTTAAAATCCATGTTATTCTGTAAGAATGGAGACCTTGGCCACCTACAGCACCTGGTCATATCCTCTTTCCCACTGAGCATAAACTAGTTGTTCTGTCAGAAGCCACTTATCTAATTAAGTGAACAGGGCACAGAAGGTAACAATTAGGCTTTAATTAGCGGTTGTTTCCAATCATACAGTCCAACTTTAATGGGGAAAGGGGTGCATGGTCTCATTACATTAAATTGTATTTGTCCTAATGCAAATTGGTGTCAAAACGTGTGTTAATTGGAAGAAAAAAATGAGGATTGTAACTTTATTCCATAATAAAAAATTAGGCTTCAGGAAGTACACTTAAAAGCAAAGTGGAACAATGTTTAAAATTAACTGTTTCAATAAAATTGTATTTTCCCTTAATGAAAGTTTTCCAGATAGGAATATTCTAGACTTTAAATATAATAAAACATAATTACATTTCACTAATGTACTCTTATTGGTCTCATTTTGTAATAAAATCAAGAAATTATGTAATTTACTTTCAAAGAGGGCGTAGATGCATGTACTAAATTAGAACTACAGGTTCCTAGGGAAAAGGCTCTGTGCATGCCTGTTCTTGGGCCATCCTGTGCCTCTCCCCAGAGGCAATAGTTCTATAGTTGCTCTAATATCTTTCTAGGGTTATTCAGGATTTTATTCTTTCTTATAAAAATTATAACAAAAGTCTTCATATACATCACTTAGTTCAAGAGATTTATGACTGTGTATTTACAAAACAGATTCTCTTTTGTCTTTTGAGGGACTGACCTTTAATTAGTTGTTGATATGCACTTGGGAGATGCAAACTAATTTATTACAGTATTTACATAAATAAAAGATAATTAAGAAGACAAATATACTGCTATCAAAACAAAGAAAAACATATACTGTGATAAAACATTGAACTGGAGTAGAATTTGCCCTGTGCTTTACATGATGGTGGCTGTGGCTCTTCATAATGCTGCTGGAATAGGGTTTCCTGTCTTCCATGCCTATCTCTGCCTTGGAGGGACTTTGGTAAATCTGATCTGGTTATTAGTTATCTACACTAAGACTGAAGGTTTGGACAGCACTGCCTCCTGAGCACCAGTATCGAGGCTTGTGGGCTCCTTTGCCCATTCTCCACTTCTTTGAGAGTTTTGGATGGGGCATTAAAAGCACAGCAGCACTGCAGTATTCTAATTCTGAGCCCTTTTCTTGCTGGTGGTCAGAATCATGCCATGGAACTCAGAAAAGGAGATTTTACCAAATTTTCTACTACGTAGGGATAGCACTTCTCTGCAAATGCTTCTGAAGGTCTGGAATAAAAAGTGAAAAACAATAACTCTAAGCACACTAGGTCAGACCTTTTCTAAGATGAGAATGTTCTCATTATGAGGCTTCAAAAGGTAGCAACAGGCATACTGCTAAGATGAGAAAGTTTAATTCTGTGAAACAACTGCAAAGGACTTTTTACTGCAGTACAGCAGGATATCATCTGGCACAAATCGAATGTTTTCTGTATAATATGAACAGGCTAGTGGTGATTCAAAATGTTCTGTAATTCCTGCTTCTGCCCTGGACATCACCCTCACTTATCACCTTCTCTCTCTGTAGAATCATAGCCTTGCTTCCTGCTCATGGGTCTCCTTTTTGTGCAGGGGAATGAGAACTAGTGTTATCAACTTCCATATCACTTCTCATCAATGGCTGCCTCCTTATCGGCCCTTGGCACTAACTGACTGTTCCCCGATCATGATCATCTTTCTTGGGCCCTGGCTTATGGGAGTGTATTAGTCCATTTTTGCATCCTGTAAAGAAACACCGAAGACTGGATAACTTATAAACAAAAGAGGTTTAACTGGCTTATGATTTCGCAGGCTGTAAAGGAAGCATGGCAGCATCTGCTTCTGGGGAGGCCTCAGGGAACTTACAGTTGTGGCGAAGGCAAAGGGGGAGCCAGCACTTCACATGGCAGGAGCAGGAGGAAGAGAGATTAGGGGAGGTGCCACACCCTTTTAAACAACCAGATCTCATGGGAGCTCACTCACTACACAGTACCAAGGGAAGATGGTGCTAAACCATTCATGATCCTATCACCTCCCACCAGGCCCCACTTCCAACACTGGGGATTATAATCCAACATGAGATTTGGGAAGGAACACAGATCCAAACCACATCAGGGAGGTACATTGTCCTTCTGGTCATATTGTCCATCCCCCAGTAACAGAAACAGGGAAGCATTATTCTTTAGTTTTCAATCCCTGCCTCTCTCCAGAGGAAATTTGTCCCTCAGTATTCTCTTCAGCTTCAGGATCACAACAGTGTCAGATTAATATTTTTTTCCAAATATTTCCCTCTGCTATCTTCTTCACCTTGTCTTATACATCATGCTCAGTAGCTCATCATTCAACCTCTGGACCATCTAAGTAAGGTTCTGCATCCTCTAAAATCTTGCTAAAGAATCAAATGCACGTGTTCAAAAGAGATTTCATTATCTGCCCTGGAAATGATTTTCAGTGAAACAACAGAAGAATTAAATTTGTGAATCACACCTCAGAGAATTTTTTCAGCCAATCCCTACTCTTAGGGAATTTATAATCATTTTGGGGGGATTTGAAAACAGAAGGTAGCTGCTTTCCTTTGTACACTAAGGGCATTTCTCTTTCTCTTTTCCTGTGAACTCTACATGTTCACTGATAGATTTTACAAATCCCTTGGCACCTTTATTATTCTCCTGCAGCTTTCTCCATGTTGTCTTCACTTGTCATGTTGGGGAATCCTAAAGTAGAGGTGGATTCAAAGGAAACTAAATAATGTGAAGTAGTTTGAGGAGACTGTCCACTAGATCTTAAATTTTAGCATTCTCATTTCAAACTGTTCGAAGGAGACTTTTGATAAAGAAGACATTAGTCTTTTTTTTTTTTTTTTGAGACGGAGTCTTCACTCTGTCACCCTGGCTGAAGTGCAGTGGTGCGATCTCAGTTCAAGCAAGCTCCGCCTCCTGGGTTCATGCCATTCTCCTGCCTCAGCCTCCCGAGTAGCTGGAACTACAGGCGCCCTCCATCATGCCTGGCTAATTTTTTTTTTTGTAGTTTTAGTAGAGACAGGGTTTCACCATGTTAGCCAGGATGGTTTCGATCTCCTGACCTCGTGATCCGCCCGCCTCGTTGTCCCTAAGAGCTGGGATTACAGGCATGAGCCACTGCCTCAATGCTGTTGTTTATATCTGCCCACATCTTCAAGTTGTCAGGGTGTTTTTTCATTGCAATGACACCCTCCAAATGAAGTTGACACTCCACCTACTTGGTGCTGCCCACAAATAGTAAGTACAGTCTCTGACTGTCATTAGTAAAAATGAAGTCCGATTTATTAAGGAAAAAGCTGACAGAACAGCCTGGTTAAAACAAACAAACAAACAAACAAAAAAAACTCAAATTGGAATTAGAAGATCTGCATTTGCCAATAGCTGGTTGACTGGCCACTTTCTTGCCTTGACATTTTTCATTTTTCTAACATAGAACATGGGAATCGTGATTTCTCCCTAGAAGTCTTGGGAATATTCTTACTCACATATTTGGGGAGCATTTTTTATGGTATATAGCACTGTGCTAGAATCTGAGAAAGAGAAAGATATAAATGAAAAGAATTGCTGTCCTTTAGGAATGAAAAATGTAGTTGAGGAAGCAAAATATACATACATAATAAACCAGTTTAGCAACAGTAATGATTGTTTACCGCTTTAGAGCATTTTATAGTTTTCAAATTTATTATATGTGGGTCTACAAAATTTTATATATATGTATATAAATGCACATATATTCATGCATAAACATAAGGATTAAATGAAATTCTACATATATGAAAGTATATGTACATAAATATATACATATATTGGTATGTGTGCATATATATGTGTGCATTCACAATTTCATTTAATCCCTATTAGCAACCCTATGCGGCAGATAGTAATGACTCCACATCACAGATGACGGCACTGAACCTACATGATATTAAGTAAAATTGCAAGTAAAACAGGATTCTAAGCCCTGTGATCTTTCTGTTGCAGCATACATTATTTTCTTAATTCAGGACAAGGGTGCATCCCCGAAGTGTAATGTGCCCAGTAAGTGCTATGGAAAGCTTGCTTGGAGGAAGTGGGCTTGAGGTACAGAAGAAGAAGGGGTCTCAGATAGGGAGAGAAACATGCTGTAAAGTCTGGCATGTGGCACACTGAGAAAGAATTTGTGAGTGTGAAGGATGTGTAAGTTTTGATTTTTCTGAAGGATTGGATTGCATGAGTGAATATATTGTAGGGCATGAGATTAGGGTGTAGACTGGCTGTGGAGTGGGTTACAGCATGGGGTCAGAGAAGTGGGTTAGAGGACTTTTGTACTCTCCAAACAGAAAACGCCTATGGGAAAATATGAAAAAGAAGAGGCTGGGTAGATGGACCCATTGGAAAGGCTTTGTAATTAATTCATGTAGTCCAGTGTCAAAGACTGGGTTTCTAGCTCCACGACTAACTAGGTTTGCTACCTAATCAAGTTGTTTATCTTCATCAAGTCACAAAAGTACCTGCCTCATGGGGTTGTTCTGAAGATAAATAATCCATAGAAAGCCACTTTCACTCACCATCTAGCATTTAGAAATCATTCATTAAATGTTAGCTAGTTATACTAGTATTACAGATACAGTGGTAGAAGAAAAGATATAAAAAGATAATATATTGTATGAACATGTTGTAATTCCTCAGAAGAAAGACAAACACTCTATTAAATCAAGGCCCTACACTGTTTTAACTAAAAAGCAACCAATACCAGCCTTCTCTGTGGACAAGATTTATTTTAGTTTCAATGGACAATTTCCACTATGAAGCAATATTAGTGACTCACAGCAAAGGTAATAAAACTAAGAACCACCTACACACCTTTACAAACTTTAAACTATTTGTAATAGTGAAATAATAGTGTTTCAGGTTCTGATTTATATCAGCTTAAGCCAGTTCCTCGTAAATTTCAAGACCTTCATCATCATTGTGACATTTAGACATAAGGATAATTTGGGGTTTCACCAAGGCAGTGGTATTTTTAGAGTTTGACAAAGAGCGAGGAGTAAGCACTTTCCATTTGTTCCAGGAACATAAACATTTGATCCCTTTGGAACAGCTGAGGATGTCTATAAGCCATGTCAGAGACACCACATGAGGGATGCATTGAATAAGCAGGGAGGCTCCCCTCATCCCACGGGGTTGGTATTTTAATGAATCTTTAAAGCTTTTGACTAATCAAATAACTTTGGCAGATTTTAATTTCAATATTTAAATGATAGTCAATTCCAAGTGCAGTATTTACAAAGTCCAAAAGGATACAGAGTTTATCAGCTTGAACAGAAATTTTCTCTGGTCTTTAGAAGGAGGACTGACTTTACTACACCCCTGTCTCCTTACTCAGAAGGACACTCTGCTCAATTTTCCCGTAAGTTGCCTGGCTGCATTTTCCAATTCAGTCTCCTACGGCTTCCTAAAGGCAATGTTAAGATTAGGCGGCTGCCAATAGAGTATAGTTTCAGTGGAAACAGAAAGGCCCACCTGCCTGAAATCTTTACCCAATGGCTAGATCATCCTCTCTAGAAGGCTACAGTTAAAATTAATGTGTTATATTTTGCATTGGTGTGCATTCATTTGTCTGAGAATTCTAGTCGGAATACACTTTGCATACCACTGTGGTCTAACTTCCTTTTCCAGTTGAGACAACTGGACCGTCAGCTCCAGGAGATCGTGTTTTATTTCTCTGATTCTTGCCTAGCACTGTGCCGTGGCTTCTGATGGTGCCTAAAAAAGCAACCCTGTTTGAGGCTGCCACTGCAACATCTACCTCCAAGAGGTGAGGTACAGAAACAGCACATTGGAAGGGAATTCCAGAGTCAGAAGACGACAACTCTGTGCCAGGGCGGGCAGGGGAAGGAGAAAGCTGGGAGAGGAGGAAAGGGTCGGTGCCCAGTTAGAAGAGGACCATGGCTAGAGCGTGAAAGAATAAACGGTTGTTGCTTCGCCGTCATTTCTGAGGCTATTTCTACTCAGACAGCATGTTTCAAAATATTGATTGCCCTCTAATTAGAGGTTTCTCATTGAATAATGCCACCTCAAACCAGGAGTGGGCTACTGTGTACCGTGAGGCTTTTCTGTGTTTTGATTCTGAGACCCTGAAATAATTGTGTAACGATCTAAAACTACTTAGGATGGGCTGTTGGGGACTGCTTCAAAACACTTTTATCATAATATATTTTGTTTATATAGCATATGTATATCTATATATGTGTTATGCTCCCTATGTATATATAATTACATATACAGGATATCAATATGTATATATATGTGTACATATATTGATATTTGTATTTATGGCTTTATTATGTATAAATATATAATTATTTATGCATAAATATATTTATTTTAAAGGAATTGAGAGATTTATTTTATATGATGGGGCATCTAAAATCGCCGAATTTTAAAGATGCAAGAGAGCTCAACCAGTTCATCTTCCTCCTTTTTAAGGTAAAGAAACAGAGTCAGGAAAGTTGAGTGACTTGGCCAAGGTCTCAGGAAAAGCAAGAGCCCCACCTAGAGCTCAATTTGTGCTTTTCAGGCTAGGATACCCTCCAGTGTACCCCTGGGTCTAGGGCAGTAGCACTTGGTGCTGGTAAAGGGGTTAGGCTCTGGGTCTTGAAATTGTTTCCTACTCATGATTCTGAAATGCACCCCCTCATACTTTGACTTGATATCCACTTTAGAAGGACCAAAAGGAGAAATGTGAAGAAGTCATTGGCTTAGAGAGAGTATAATAAAACCTCAATAGGAAAACTAAATGTGGTTGATTTGTACATTCATCAAATGTAAATGAATAATACCTGTTCTTACAATGGGATGCCTGTAACTGTGTCCTGAGAACCCATCCTAGCAGATACTACTCACAGAAACAGGTCTTTCCTTTCTAATTTCTCTCCTCATCATTGAGACCAGTAGAGTCCATCTTGCTTTAAGTTTGCATTGTAAGAGCAGAAAAAAAAAACAAAATCTGGACACAGGTGTGGACTCTTTTCAAAAATAAACCACTGGTAACAGTCATTCTAGTCTCCACCAGTGATTTATCTCTGAAAAGGGCCTGACGGAGGGGGATGAATGGAAAAGGGGTAGATGTTGATCAAATGGTACAAAGTTTCTGGTAGACAGGAACAGTAACCTGTAGTGATCTTCCACACAAAATGGTGATTATAATAAATACTAATGCATTACATATTTCATAATTGCTAAAAGAGTAGATTTGACATGTTTTGCCACAAAATTATATGTGAGGTGATGAATTTGTTAATTAGTCTGATTTAATCATTCCACATTGTGAACATATATCAAAACATCACCTTGTATGCTTTAAATAAATACAATTATTATTGGTCAATGAAAAATAAAATAAAATTTCAAAAAAGATAAACCACTACATTTTTCTTTACCAGAGGCTGTTTATCAGGTGTCCTTTAGTACCAGGCAAACGGAGAACCCCGCTGTTGGGATAACATTGCTGCAGCAGGAAGGATATTTTTTTCTTTCCTAAGGCTTTTTTGCTTGAATCCAAATTTCTTTACAATTGACACATTCCTTTCTCCTACCCCTGCCTACTTCTGTCAGCTGTTCTGGGAAAAATAGGAAATGAGTTTAACATTTTCACCCAGTGGCTGGAGGCCACAAGACCAGGGCACTTAATATGATACGGTTAGCTTTATTTCAAATTAAAATTGGAACCAGTAATGTCTTAATGCTCTTGTCTAGACGATTGTCACGGCTGTAAATTATCATCATAATAGCCATTGTATGGTTTCTAATGACTTCACCAAAACATTATTTGCCAATCCTATAAACTTTTTGAACATGCTGTTTAGTTTATCCTAATGAATCTATTAAGAGGTGACACATACATCCTGCTTCCTCTCTCCAAAGAGACATTTGTGGATTCAATTCCTTGCTTGTTGCTAATGCCACTTTGTAATCTCAATACTGATCTAATTCTGTCTTCTGTCTGTCTGCAACAAATTTAATCAGAAAAATCATTATCCAAATGTAATGTTCCGTGTTAATATAATTACTGATAAAGTAAGCTTTACATCTGCCATTTTGCCACATGTGGGTTTTTTTTAATTGTTGTTTTGATTTGGGTTTTTTTTTTTTTTGAGACAGGGTCTCACTGCGCCACCCAGGCTTGTATGCAGTGGTGTGATCTTGGCTCACTGCAACCTCTGCTTCCTGGGCTTAAGAGATCCTCCAGTCTCAGCCTCCAATTAGCCACCATGCTCAACTAATTTTTGTAATTTTGTACAGATGGGGTTTCACCATGTTGTCCAGGCACATGTGTTCTATATGTCTTTTTTTGTTTGTGTCTCTCTTTTTCCATTATTTTCTTCTTCTATGCCAAATAGATGTTTTCTAGTATGATATTTTAATTCCCTTAATGTTAATAGTTCTTGAATTGTATTTTTACATTCTTTTCTTAATTGTTGCTCTGAGGATTATAACTAGTATCTTAACAATTTAGTTTGGATCAATACCAATTTAATGTCAGTGGTATACAAAATTTTGCTGCTACATAGCTCTACTTTTTCCCCTTTCTTTGTGCTCTTACACATTATAAGAAGAAATATTTACAGATTATAAGTCCATAAGCACCATTTTTTAGTTGTTGATTTGTATAGTTACCTTTTAACTAAACAGGGCAAAAATTACAAACCAAGAGTATATTAATACTATTTCTTATGCTTATTTATATTGTTATGTCTACTGGTGCTGTTAATATTTCTTCATGTGGGTTTTATTTATTGTCTATTAGCCTTTCTTTTCAGACTGAACAACTCTGTTTAGCATTTCTTATAGAGTAGGTTTATGAGTGACAACTTATTTCAGTTTGTTTATATGGCAATGTCTTAACTTTTTTTTCATTTTTGAAGAATAGTTTTGAAAATTATAGAATTCTTATTTGACAGTATTTTTCTTTCAGTACTTGGAGTATGTCATCCCATTGCCCTCTAGAAACCATAGTTTCTGATAAGAAATCAATTGTTCCTCTTATCAAGGACCCCTGTATGTGATGAGCCACTTCTCTATTACTGTGTTCAAGATTCTCTTTTTATCTTTTACTGTTGACAACAATTTGTTTATGATGTGTCTGGGCATGGATAATTTTAGTTGATCTTACATACATTCTGAGTTTCTTTTATGTACAGTTTAATAATTTTCAAATGATGTTTTGAAAATTTTGGCCATTGTTTCTTCAAATATTTTTTCTGGTTTTTCTCTTTTACTTCCCTTCTAAAGTTTTCATTTTCATTATGTGGCTCTTGGTACACTTGATAGCATCACAGGGACATTGAAGACTTTGTTCAGTTTTCTTCATTGTTTTTTCTTTTTATTCCACAGACTAGATAGTCTCAATTGACCTATATTCAAGTTCACTGATGCTTTATTCTGCCAAGTAAAATTTGCAATTAATTCTCCCTAGCAGGGGAACAACATACTCCCTAGCAGGACTGGGACCTGTCAGGGGGGCAGTGGGAGGGAGAGTATCAGGATAAATAGCTAATACATGTGGGGCTTAATACCTAGGTGATGGGTTGATATGTGTAGCAAACCACCATGGCACATATTTACCTGTGTAACAAACCTGCGCATCCCGCACATGCATCCCAGAACTTAAAATTAAATTTTTAAAAAAGGAAAAAAAAGCATTTATGATACATTTTAATATGTATTTAATATGTATTTTAATATGTTTTAAGCTCTCAATAAAAGTTGGCTAATTTTGTAACATAGAAAAGGGCTCCATAGCAAATTGTTTATTTCAGTTATTGTATCTTAGAGCTCTAGAATTTCAATTTTTAAAATAATTTATATTTTAAGTTGATGTCATCTATTTGCCGATATATCATTCTCATGTTTTTCTTTAAGTTTGTATTCATGGTTTACTTTTGGTCTTTTCTTTAAATTTGTATTCATGGTTTACTTTTGGTCTTTGAAAATAATTATAATGGCTTTAAATTATAATTTAAAGTTATTTCAAATTTTTGACTAGGAATTCTAATGCATGGACTTTTTCAGGTACAAAAATTCATGACTGATTTTTTTCCCCTTGGTTTGGGGCCATATTCCCCTGTTTGTGTACATGTATCATGATTTTTTTGAAACTGAATATTTTGGATCATGTAATGTAGCAACTCTGGAAACCAGATCCCATTCTTCGCAGTTTGCTATTGTTTCTGTTTGTTTTTGTTGTTCTTTGTGTGTTTCATGACTTTCCTGTAAGAACTCTATAGTTTTTCATGTGTAGTAACCGGTTAACATCATTGTCAGCTAATGACTAGACATGCATTTCCTTAATATCTTGAACTAGCAACTCTCCTAGTCTTTCCCGGATAGTTCCATGTATGTTAGGTGCATGCCTTCAATTTACTGGTAGGCAGTTGAAAACTCTGTTACCATTAATTTCCTCTTGCCCAGATACTCACGGTCAGCAAGAGTTAAAAAATTAAGACCTTTTCAGGTGTCTCAACTTCCTGCACATGTGTGTGGCCTTCTAGATTCTCAGAAACATGTTGGAGCTTTTCAAAGTCCTTATTGTTTACTGAATATCTGTGTTCTCTCAAAATGTATATGTTGTAATTATAGTTAGATGAGATCATATGACTGGATCCCTCATGATGAGATGAGTGCCCCAATAAGAAGACACCAGAGAGCTTGCTTCTCTTTCCAGACGCATGCTCCAAAGAAAGGCCATGCCAGAGCACAGAGAGAAGGAGAGCTTCCACCAGAGCCTGACCAAGTGTGCTGCTGGCATGCTTGTCTCATAATTCTACCCTCCAGGACTGTGAGAAAATAAGTTTCTGTTGCTTAAACCACCTGGTCTATGGTAATTTGTTATGGAAGCCCAAGAAGACTAACACAAATTTGGGTGCCAGGAAGTGGGGTGCTGATGCAACAAATACCTCAACATGCGTAAGTGGCTTTAGAAGTGGGCAATGGATAGAGGATGGAAAAATTTTGAGATGTATGCTAGAAAAAGCCAAGATTGCAGTGAAGTATTTGTTAAAGGCAGTTGGAGTGAGGGCGCAGAAAGAAAAGAAAATAGCTAAGGAGAATTATCTATCTTTCCAGAGAATACATAAATCATCATGAAAAGAATGTTGATATCAATATGAATGTTAAAGGCCATTCTGTTGAGTTCTCAAATGCAAATAAGGAAAAAAATTACTGGAAAATGGAAGAAAGGTGATCCTTTCATAAAGTGACATAGCACTTGGATTAACTGTGTTCTAGTGTTTTGTGAAATTGATATTTTTGACAAACAAAATTAGATAATATTTAGGTAAGACTTTGGATTTTGCAAGCAATAAAATTGGATAATTAGCTAAGGAGATAGCTAAGCAAAGTGTTGAAGGAGCGGCTTGCTTCTTCCTGTTTATGGTAAAATGTGAAAGGAGAGACAGAAGTTGAAGAAGAAATTGTTAAGCAAAAAGGAACCAGAGGTGAAGATTTGGAAAGTTTTCAGTCTATCTATATTGCAAAAAAATAAAACAGCTTATTGTGAAGACAACAGGAAGGGTGTGGTTGAACAATTATTTGATAAAGAGATAATGGTAATGACTCATGGATTCTGAATCAGCCATCTCAGAAGAGGCCAGGAATAGAGATCAATTTTACAAGCAAAAACTGTCAATTTGAACTAAGCAGTCAGAAACAAATGAGGTGAAGTAAAGGCTGTCAGACTTTTAGAGCCTACAAGACCAGACCAGAGAGCTATTTGGCTGTAACTTTGTGCTTTTCAAGAAAACGAAGTAGTGACCGCAAAGGCAATTCAGAGATCATCAGGTTAGTATCCTTTGTGGCAAAGGGTGGGAACATTGCCTCAGTTTCAGTAGGCCATATGGCCTCTGACTAAAGCCTTGGGGGCAGGGCATTGGAGACAGGGCTGTGTAAGAGCCTGGAGGCCGGATCCACTATCCCTGTAGGTCTAGAATAAATGGCACAAAATGAAAAAGAGATATCTTGAGCCTTAAGAACTAATGGAATTTGCCTTGGTTGGTTTTAGATGTTCTTAGGGCCTGTCTCTTATTCCTTCTTTCTTAATTTTTCCTTTTGGAATGGGAATGGCTATCTCATGCCTATTCCACTATCTGTTGTAATTTGGAAGCACATAACTTGTATGGTTTTACAGGTTTACAGCTGGAGAACAATTTTGATTTTTGGGATAAGGCTTACTTATGTTTGATTTAGATACTATTTAGCTGAGACTTTGTACTTCAGAATTGATGCTGGAATCTGTTAAGACTTTTGAGGCTGTTGGGATAAAATTAATGTATTTTGCATGTGAGAAGGACATCTTGGGGGTCCAGGGCAGAATGTATGAACTGAATATATGTGTGCCACTCAAAGTTACATGTTAGTATGATGGTATTCAGAGATGAGGTTTTTGGGTGGATAAATAAGGTTAGATGAGATCATGTGAATGGGAACTATGATGGGATTAGTGCCCTTGAAAGAAGAGATACCAGCGACGTTGCTCCTGTCTCTGTGCATGTGAACCAAATGAGCACACAGTGAGAAAGAAGCCTGGAAAAGAGGCTTTACAAGAACTTCGTCACGCTGGACCATTCTAGCCTCCAGGACTGTGAGAAAATAAATTTATGCTGTTCAAGTGATCAGTCTCTGGTATTTTGTTATGGCAGCCCAAGCAGACAGACCCTATGGACAATTCATTCACCACATTTTCCATGTAAGGTTTTGGTCAGCTTCTTGTTTGCTCAAATTTTATAGATGCCTCAGGTAGCTATGATATTAAGCAATTACCACGGATGGTTTTTGACAGATGTCCTGGGGAAAGGTTGTTTACAAGGAGTGATCTCTAAGTCCAGTCAAGTAAAGACAAGCCCTGCTAGTAGAGGTTTCCAGGAAACTACCAGTCAGGTCAAATAATAACAACTGGTAAGGGCACTTCTGAGGAGCTTCAAAACTGTTTTTCCCTCTCCTTTGGTTGGTAGGCTGCTGTTTTTTTTTTTTTTTTTTTTTGAGACGGAGTCTCGCTCTGCCGCCCAGGCTGGAGTGCAGTGGCCGGATCTCAGCTCACTGCAAGCTCCGCCTCCCGGGTTTACGCCATTCTCCTGCCTCAGCCTCCCGAGTAGCTGGGACTACAGGCACCCGCCACCACGCCCGGCTAGTTTTTTGTATTTTTTAGTAGAGACGGGGTTTCACTGTGTTAGCCAGGATGGTCTCGATCTCCTGACCTCGTGATCCGCCTGTCTCAGCCTCCCAAAGTGCTGGGATTACAGGCTTGAGCCACCGCGCCCGGCCTTTTGTTTTAAATTTTTTTTTATGGCTATGCTTATCACTGATATTATATTTACCAAGCTGTTGGTTTTCACAGCTATTGTGGAGCTGAGAAGAGAGGATGGGTGTAGGGCAAGTTAAAACACCAGAAAGGTCACTGTTCTCATTGAGATTCAGCTGTTTTTTCTTTAATAAAGAGTCCTTGAATTTCTCTCTTGGTTAGTTGACAGAGTTCTTAAAATGTTGATTTACTGTTTTCATTGCCATCATGGAGGAGCAGATATTTGGAAGCCTTTCACTGCAGCATTCTTGCAATGTCTCCACACTCCAACTCAATTAATTTTTGTTCAGTATATTAATTTGACTTTTTGTTGTCTCTCTAACATTGGTTTTATCCTTATCTATTAATGTAAGGTGGGATTTGGAGCTGATCTCACACTCAGATCCAGGGATGACCCCTAATTGTTCAAAGCCAACATTCTCACTCTGAACACTATTGACATTTTGGGTCCAATACTTCTGTGTTGTAGGGGGCTATTCTGGGCATTGTAGGATCTTTTTTTTTTTTTTCTTTTTTTTTTTTTATACTTTAAGTTCTAGGGTACATGTGCATAACGTGCAGGTTTGTTACATATGTATATTTGTGCCATGTTGGTGTGCTGCACCCATCAACTCATCAGCACCCATCAATTCATCTTTTATATCATGTATAACTCCCCAATGCAATCC
>NW_016803982.1:1014063-1075407 GCF_001698545.2 Rhinopithecus bieti
CTTCCTTCCTTCCTTCCTTCCTTCCTTCCTTCCTTCCTTCCTTCCTTCTTTCTTTTCTCCTTCTGTCACTCAGGCTGGAGTGCAGTGGTGCAGTCTCAGCTCATTGCATCCTCTGCCTCCCAGGTTCAAGTGACTGTCCTGCCTCAGTCTCCCCAGTAGTTGGGATTACAGCCATGTGCCACCATGCCCAGGTAATTTTTGTATTTTTGGTTGAGAAGGGGGTTTCACCATATTGGTCAGGCTGTCTCGAACTTCTGGCCTCAAGTGATCCACCTGCCTCAGCCTCCCAAAGTGCTGGGATTCCAGAAGTGAGCCACTGCACCTGGCCTCTATTCATTTTCTTATGCTATTTCTGGCACCAGTATATTGAAAGTAGTAATTTTAATGAAAATACATAGCCTTTACTCAGCACTAGCCCTCTGCCAGATACTGTGCTTTATCTCATTTAATTATCAAAACAAAAACAAGACGAAAGAATGTTAGGTACTTCTATTTAGCCTGCTGGCACAAAAGAGGAAATTACAGCTGGGAGAGGTTAAATAATTTCCCAAGGTCACATAGATAATTGAAGTAACCTGAAACTTAAACTCAGATCTTTCCATTTGTTCATATTCTTGTTCTTAGCCACAATGCTATTATTGCTCTCACTTTACTTGTCTTTGTTGTCTCTCTCTGTCATTATCTGTTGAAATTGTTTTTTCCCAGTCTAAATTTTTATGTTATTCATAACATGTGTTCTAGTCTTTTAATCCAGAAACATTTTTTTGACCTCTAATCTCTCACTGACCCTAACAGAACACCTGGTACTTCATGATAGATGGCCAATATATGTTTTAAATAAAGGAGATAGATATTTAAGTTGGAGCCTAGGTATCTGGTTCTTTTATTTCACAATTGCTATAAAGAGAAAAATTAAAATTGTTCAGTATTTCCCAGAAAATAAGCACTCTATAAATATTTGTTAAATTGAATGAATTGCTGAAATTCAATAAATCAGCTTCTTAGGTGTCTACTTCTCTTTCGACTGTCCTTATGCAGACCATAGCTACATATGTAATGCAAAATGTCAAATCATTTACCCATTATATGTGGAATACCCATTGCTTTCTGTGTGAACTGTGCAGGTGAGCAGACCTGGGGGTCTATTTGTTCTGTCATTGATAGTGGAAAAGGGCCCAGTCTTAAATGTTTGCAGGGGAACTCAGAATTTCCAGCTACACAACCAACTGTAACTATGGCTTTCCTTCCACAGAGGTGCTATTTTATGGGCTTTCAGACTGAAAACAAATCTGTTTCATGGTATGTCTGTTTTGTCTGTCCTCAAATGTGCATGGTACTTAAGAAGAGCAAGGACAGGGTACGAAGGTGGAAAAGAGAGGAGAAGCAGCAGCAATGAGGAGAAGATGAAGGGCAATGATGGAGACTAGATTAAATTAAATGCCAGAGCTCCCAATCCTTGGAGGATGTTGTGGATGCTGTTGCCCTGAGTTAGCAACATAAATCAGTAAGTCAGATCCGGCTGAACTCTGGTGCCCTCCAAGTTCTATTCAAATCAGGAATTCTAGGATTCTATTTTATAAAAAACTTAAAAAAATTTTTGGACATAGGTCATGTTATCAATAGCAGAGTTTCTCAAACAAGAGTATATGAACATTTTCCCTGTGCCTGTGTATTCTGGAAGAAAATAACCCATTTTATAATTATATTTTGATTATAGCCCTAAAAAAGTAATCTGTGCATGTCTGGGTTATCTGGGGCTCCTAATGCAGTTGATTAGGCAATTTTTGTAGCACATTTTTGATGAATTAATAATCTGATTAGATGGAGACAGTGCTATTTATTTATCTTGAGTTAATGGGAAAAGGCTAAATTTGTCCTCCATATGTAACCAAGGCATTGCTTGTGTGTCCCCCATATGTACTCTACCTAAATAACTGAGGCATGTGCCTGTGTGTGCTCCATATGTACACCACATGTATAACTCAGTTGTGTGTCTGTGTGTTTTCCGTGGATTATGTATGTAACTCTGATGTGTGTCTGTGTTTCCTATGTGCGCTCAGCGCTTGCTGGTCAGGTTGCAGCAGCTGACCAGCACTGATTGTCCGGCACTCCCTAGTGAGCTGACCCCAGTATCTCAGTTGAAAATGCAGAAATCACCGGTCTTCTGTGTCGCTCGCGCTGGGAGTTGGAGACTGGAGCTGTTCCTATTCGGCCATCTTGCTCCGCACCCATTGTAGGATCTTTAAAAATATCCTTGGACTCTACCAATTAGAAGCCAGTAACACTGTTGCAGTTGTGACAACCAAAAGTTTTCCAGACATTACCAAATGTCCCCTGCTGGACAAAATTGCCTCAGACTGAGAATCACTGTTCTAACCACATTAATATAGTTTCATTATTATAAATGCAAAAGTTGATTCAGGTAAACAAAATTTATGTCCTAAAGCATATGACAATCCCCTGATCACAGTTGTTAGTTCAGGAATGGAAATGTAACCAGTTCAAACCAAGCGAGGTATGAGGGAACGTTGCTGGAAACAACTACAGGAAGTTTCTTTTTTTCTGTTTTTTGGTTGGGTTGTGTGAGGATGTGAAATCCATTGGATGACCAGCCTTAAAAGGAATCAAGGAGTGATCTCTAACACATAACATGTGATATGTTTTGGATGTGTTTCCCCTCAACATCTCATGTTGAAATGTGGCCTCCGATGTTGGAGGTGTCTAATGGGAGATGTCTGGGTCATAGGAGCAGATTCCTCATGAATGGCTTGGTGCCATCTTTTTGGTGTTGAGTGAGTTCCCACTCTATTAGTTCACGCAAGAGCTCGTTGTTTAAAAGAGCCTGGCACCTCCTCCCTGCTCTCTTGCTCCCTCTTGCCATGTGATCTGTGGGCTCCCCCTATGCCTTCCACCATGATTGTAAGCTTCCTGAGGCCTCACCGGAAGCCAAGAAGATGCTGGTGCCATACTTGCATAACCATGAGCCAAATAAAACTCTTTTGGTTATACATTACCCAGTCTCAGATATTCCACTATAGTAATGCAAAATGTAGTAATACAACATGTCTGGCACTGAGTAGATATTAAGGGTCATTATTACAGCACTGATTGGGCTTATGGCATGACTTTTGCTCTTCCTATGAGACCTATTTTATTCAAACTCTTTGAATTTAAAGGTGCTCCTAAATATTGTAAGGGATTCTACCTGCATAATATCTCTTTCAATTTCAGTTCTTCTTTTTCATATCAACACTGTAATTCCCATTTTGCTTCTTAATTCTTAATTGGTTAAGTGGAATTCTTTTCATAAAATGTTCTGATTTTTCCTCTCTCCACTTTATCCTGCCATCCTTAGTTATTTTCCTAAAGTGCACCTCTGATTTTATCACTGCTCTGTTCAAAATGTTTCAAAGATTTTCTTACTATCTACCCATTAAACCCTATGCATCAGCCTGTTTTTCAATTTGACTAAAACCAACTTTTCAAACCTATCAGCCTCTACTTTTCTTCTATGATCTAGTCTTTTAACCAAATGGGAATTCTCACCATTTCCAGAGTAAGGTCCTATTTCTTGTCTCTGTTCTCTCTCTCTCTCTCAATCTCTCTCTCTCTTTCTTCCTCTCTTACTCCTTCTTTCTCCTTCCTTCCTTCTTTTTCTTCTCTTTCTTTCTTTCTTTCTTTCTTTCTCTCTCTCTCCTTCCTTCCTTCCTCTCTCTCTCTTTCTTTCTTTCCTTTCTTTATTTTTCTCTCCCCTCCCTCCCTCCCTCCCCCCTCCCTCCTCCTTCTTCAACTTCTTCCTTCCTTCCTTCCTCCTCCTTCCTACTTATTCCTTCCTTCCTTCTTTCTTTCTCCTTCTGTCACTCAGGGCTGGAGTGCAGTGGTGCAGTCTCAGCCTCATTGCATCCTCTGCCTCCCAGGTTCAAGTGGACTGTCCTGCCTCGTCTCCCAGTAGTGGGATTACAGCCATGGTGCACATGGCCCAGGTAATTTGTATTTTTTGGTTGAGAAGGGTTCAACCATATTGGTCAGGCTTGTCTCGAACTTCTGGCCTCAAGTGATCCACCTGCCTCAGCCTCCCAAAGTGTGGGATTCCAGAAGTGAGCCACTGCACCTGGCCTCTATTCATTTTCCTTATGCATTTCTGGCACCAGTATATTGGAAAGTAGTAATTTTAATAAATACATAGCCTTTTACTCAGCATAGCCTCTGCCAGATACTGTGCTTTATCTCATTTAATTATCAAAACAAAAACAAGACGAAGAATGTTAGGTACTTCTATTTAGCTGCTGGCACAAAAGGGAAAATTAACAGGCTTGGGAGAGGTTAAATAATTCCCAAGGTCACCATAGATAATTGAAGTAACCTGAAACTTAAACTCAGATCTTTTCCATTTGTTTCATATTCTTGTCTTAGCCCACATGCTATATTGCTCTACTTTACTTGTCTTTGGTTGTTCTCTCTCTGTCATTATCTGTTGAATTTTATCCCAGTCTAAATTTTATGTTTTCATAAACATGTGTTCTAGTCTTTTAATCCAGAGAAACATTTTTTTGACCTCTAATCTCTACACTGACCCTAACAGAACACCTGGTACTTCGCATGATAGATGGGCCAAATATATGTTTCTAAATAAAGGAGATAGATATTTAAGTTGGAGCCTAGTATCTGGTTCTTTTATTTCACAATTGCTATAAAAGAGAAAAAAATTAAAATTGTTCAGTATTTCCCAGAAAATAAGCACTCTATAAAATATTTGTTAAATTGGAGAATGAATTGCTGAAATTCAATAAATCAGACTTCTTAGGGGTGTTACTTCTCTTGACTGTCCTTATGCAGACCATAGCTACATATGTAATCAAAATGTCAAATCATTTACCATTATCATGGGAATACCCATTGCTTCTGGGTGTGAACTGTGCAGGTGAGGCAGACCTGGGGGTCTATTTGTTCTGTCATTGATAGTGGAAAAGGGCCCAGTCTTAAATGTTTGGCAGGGGAACCAGAATTTCCAGCTACACAACCCAACTGTAACTATGGCTTCCTTCCACAGGAGGTGCTATTTATGGGCTTTCAGACTGGAAAACCAAATCTGTTCATGGTATTGTCTGTTTTGTCTGGTCCTCAAATGTGCATGGTACTTTAAAGAAGGCAAGGGGACAGGGTACGGAAGGTGGAAAAGAGAGGAAAGCAGCAGCAATGAGGAGAAGATGAAGGGGCAATGATGGAGACTAGATTAAATTAAATGCCAGAGCTCCCATCCTTGGAGGATGTTGTGGATGCTGTTGCCTGAGTTAGCAACATAAATCAGTAAGTCAGATCGGCTGGAACTCTGGGTGCCCTCCAAGTTCTATTTCAAATCAGGAATTCTAGGATTCTTATTTTATAAAAAACTTAAAAAAAATTTTTGGACATAGGTCATGTTATCAATAGCAGAGTTTCTCAAACAAGAGTTATATGAACATTTTCCCTGTGCCTGTGTATTCTGGAAGAAAATTAACCCATTTTATAATTAATTTTGATTATAGCCCTAAAAAAGTAATCTGTGCATGTCTGGGTTATCTGGGGCTCCTAATGCAGTTGATTAGGCAATTTTTGTAGCACATTTTTGATGAATTAATAATCTGATTAGAATGGAGACAGTGCTATTTATTTATTCTGGAGTTAATGGGAAAAGGCTAAATTTGCCGTCCATATGGTAACCAAGGCATTGCTTGTTGTGTCCCCCATATGTACTTACCTAAAATAACTGAGGCATGTGCCGTGTGTGCTCATATGTACACCACATGGTATTAACTCAGTTGTGTGTCTGTGTGTTTCCGTGGTTATGTATGTAACTCGATGTGTCTGTGCCTATGTGCGTGTGTATGTAACTTATGTGTTGAGCCTTATGCGCACTACATGTATAACTCAGGTGTGTGCCTGCATTGATTGCATATGTGCACTATTTATATAACTCAGGCGTGTGTACATGCTTTATATGTGCACTGTATGTATAACTCAGATGTATGTTTGCATGTGTTTCCTATGTGCACTAAACATGTAACTCAGGCATTGCTCTTATGTTCTCCATATGTGCACTAAATATATGTTAAACATGTATCATACCACTGATTTTAAAAAAGTTGGAATAGACAAAAATGTTGAGAAAATTATATGTATAGACATGTCAAACTTTACGTGTGCATGTATAGTATCATATTCACATTGAGAATTATAATTTACTTTCAGTGAAATAATGTGTTTATTCACATCAGTGTTACTGATTTTCACACTACTTTAAAGATTTTGGTTGCTTTTAATGTATAAATTAATTTTTAGTTTTATAGTTGTTGTAAAAGAACCATGAGGATAAGGCAGGCAGATTATACCTAGTGGCATTTATTAATATTGTTATAAAAATAATTTGTCAACACTGGAAGTCAGTGAGATCTTTTTCCTTTAAAAGTGGTCTTTACATTACTAAGTTTGAAAAGAAACAAAAACTATACCATTTGATTTTGAAGTACATATAAGTTCTAATCTGTTGACCCCAATAAGCTGTCTTAGAGAAAATATTTCTGTTACCTAGGGAAATACTGAGCTTATAAGTGGCAATATTCCATTTATTATTACAGTGACTGCTTTCTGTTTTGTAAACTATCATCTTTAGTTATCAAATCATATATGTATATATTTTTTTTACCTGGAAAAAAATCACATCGTGTTAATGCTGGTAAATTTTTGAGCTGCGCTCAAGGAAATGTGCCCAGGCAATGAACTTTGTCCAGACTGGGTCACCAAATCTATTAAATGTACTTTTATTATTATTATTATTTTTATTTGAATAAATACAGCATATTAAGAGCATGAAGAGGTCCTATCAAAGCCCTTTTTCCTCCTTTAGTGTGTAAGGGTTAAACAGTGACTTCACAACGTCGCACTCATTTCCACGTGTATTATATCATCACAGTAATGCTGTGAAGATAATGTCATCTCAGCTCCACACATGATAGATTTGTGAGCCAAGGGACTGAGTGAATTGTGTCAGTCATAAATCGGGTGGATCAAGCTCCAAATACAGTGTTTCAACTTCAAGCCTTGGGCTCCTTTCACTATATCATGTACCTCCTCTAAATTAAATTTAAACTAACTTTCTGATAGACAAATTTATCTAGAGAAGGTGTAATATTAACTCATATGGAGAACTTTAAGAGATACATTTCTCATCCTGTATCGGATATAGTTTATTACTGTGAGTATGGAATATGTCTATATTTCTGCTGACTGCCAGAAAAGATTTAGATAAAACACGGAAATATAAAACAGGTCTTTTAACATGGATTAAAATGCAAAAGTCAAGTAATAGAAGAAGAAAATAAGGCTCTATCTTCAAGAATTTATGCCACCATTTCCTAATTTCTCTTTCCACTGTCTCGTGGCCTTTCCAAAATCAATACAGTATAAATAAAAATATTGTTTTCCTGTTACCTTTCTTCTCATGAACATAAGGCCTCAGAACGATGAAAGAAAATGGATGAGAACAATTCCTTTTTGTCTTTTGTTTTTTCTTATTATGATTATTATCTTAGCTTTATGTTCTTTCTGAGCTTAAAGATGAGGCATGTGCTTTGTAAAGAATTTAGAAAAATATGAAGAATTAGGAAATGTGTTCATTATTCCAGCAGTAGTGATTTCTTTGTGTATTTTAAAAAATACACTTTTAGGTTACCTGAGAACATATGCTTTCTTTACTTGACATTTTTAATGTTATTAAATTTCCCGATATTATTAAAAGCTTTTATTTTAATGGTCACAAAATATTCTACCATATTGATATATTCTGTCTTATTTAAGCTTCTACCTAATATTGAATACTTGAGTGATGTCCAATTTCTCACTGTTATTATAAATGCTGCATGTCTGTCTATAACTTTTATGGGCATTTTGGTTTACGGTAGTTTCTAAGAAGAATTAGTAGGCCAAAAGAGATGAATATTCTGAATTATTTTGATGAACATTACCAAATTTCTTCCCAAACTCTCATACCAATCCACACCCCATCCACAATGTCAGAGTGCATGTATTTCATGGTGCCCTCATCTACACAGATGTTCTTGTTAATTTCTTTCATTTGATAGGCAAATGTTGTGTCACATTGATTTAATTTGCATTATTTAAAAAGTTGAACAGTTACTGCTCATATTTACTAGTCATTTCTGTTCTTCTTTTGAAAATTGTCCAACTCATCTTCTTACCTCTCCATTATCATTCATCACCACTCTACTTCAGGAAAATAGAATCATGAAAATTAAAGACATTTAGAGCTGGAATGAGCATGATCAATCCCTCACTATCCATGTGAGTCTAGATAGATTCGTAAGTCCCTCCCTGGGATACTGAGTGACTGAGTAATATGGGCGTCTAAGCCTCCTGCCTGTCTTTATTGTCTCCTCCTCCTTCTTTTTACTGACCACTCCCACCTTTTTTCCATGCACCCTTCCTTGTGATGATGTTCTCTCCTCAGTGTAAATGTTTTGACATCTTTGTAGTATCCTGGGATTAGTAGGCTTGCATGTTAACCTGGAAACGGAAGTCAGTACTGGCCTTTGTTCCAGGTTGTCTGATGTCCTGTCCCCACCTCTTCTTACGCATGGCTGTGTGTCTGTGACTACAGTAGGGGCTCCATTACCAAGACCCCTGAGCGACAGGAACTCAGTGATTTCGAAAGACTCCTGCAGAATGTGCAAAGAAGGCCGAGTGTTCCATTCATTGTATTGCTTGATATTTACTTTACCTTCTGGAAGGATATTCATGGTTAAAATGTACCCAGCACCCTGTATGATAAGTAAAGTGGGTGAGCATCTGTGTGGTTCCTAGTCAGTCCTCACAGCAACACTGCAAGGGAGACGCGATGGTTCTTATTTTACATCTGAGCTCTAGGGAACTGTGTCCCACATCTTAGACTATTTTCCCGCCATTACATAGCTAATAAGGAGAGAGTGTTTGAATCTAGGTTTGTCTGATTCTCAAGTCTCACATGGCCTCTCTGCTATATTTCTTTGCCAATCGGGCAGTGGGTAGGGAAATCTCAGCTTGTGCCTGTTCTATGCTAATGGCACCCATAGGTTGACTCACCTGGGATGGGAGCAAAGGTTAAATGCACTTTCCGTTCTGACAGCAAATGACTGAGTTCATTGAGGAACAGGGGTAAGTCTGGGGTTCTTATTCCCAGCGTATGGTAGATACTTAACAACTATTTGTTATTACTGAATGAAAGATGCTTTTCATTAAGCTACCTGTTTCTCTCATGTAAAAGCAGGGTTAACTAGTCTATACGGCAGGGATAATCTGGCAGTACTTATCCTGCTTTGTAATGACTTTGTCTTTCTTTAGCGATTGATTTATGCTCTCTTAACTTTCCGTTCTTCAAAATGAGGCTACCAAACTGCACGTGGTGTGATTAAGATGAATATATTTTGAACTCATAGAAAAGATGATAAATTTAACTTTACTGATAATATAATAGAAATTTTGAATTCTAAAAAAGTCCTTAGGGGAATGAATTCTGAACATATTATAGGTGAGTCTTTTTTTAAATAGGAAAATATTTATTTTTCCAGTCTTGCACATTTCTATCAAATGTGTTTTTTAGATAGCACTCCATAGTGACAGTGCTATGAAGCTACCTGCCTGCAGTCAGGCAGCGTCCCGTCCATCTCTCTGGGATGAGTGGGCTGGCTTGTATTCCGGAAATTTAGTCAACACCCCCCTTTGTTCCAGGTTGTCTAATATCTCATTCTGACCCCATACTTAACATGCACTTGCCGTCCCAACTGCACTGTGGTGGCACATCACAGGCTTCACAAATGAAGTTTTTAGATGCATGAGTACAGTCATAGGAAGAATGAATATGTTTCTTTTAATTCTTTTTGAGAACTACAACTATACAAATGTTTATAATCGATCTACTTCTCTAATCTGAACTTCAATAAACCATTTGGCAAGAAATGTAGTATTTATAAATGGAAGAGCTACATTAAGTATTTTCCTTTTAACAAACTAGAAATTTGCTAACGCTCAAAACCAGAGGTCAACAAAGTTTGTAAAGAACCAAATAGTAAATATTTTAGGCCTTATGGGCCAAGATGCAAAATCAAACACATTATGTAGGCACTTACCTAACAAAAGAGAAAACAAATTTTCACAACATTCAACAAAATTAAAGTATAAAATAATAATAATAATAATAAAGAACAGTTTTCGTAATACACATCTCCTGTATTAGTTTTCTATTGCAGCCATAAGATATTATCAGAGACTTGGTAGCTTACATAAAAAAAATTGATGATATTATGGTAGAGTTCCAGAGGTCAAAAGTCCAACTCAGTTCTCACTGGGCTAAAATTAAGGTGTCTGCAGGGCTCTGCTCCTCCAGAGGCTCTGAGGTAGAGTCTGCTGTCTTGCCTTGCCAGATGTCAGAGGTTGCCTGCATTCTTTGGCTTATGGCTCTTTCCTTCATATTCAAAGCCAGGAATCATATTCATATTCAAGGCCGGGAATGTAGCGTCTCTGTAAACCTGCTTCTATTGCCACATTTCTCTCTCTACTGCAGTCCGGAAAGGCTCTCCATTTTTAAGGATCCATGTGATTACACTGAGCCCACCTGGATAACTCAGGATAAATTTCACTATGCAGGATCCAGGAGTTAGTTTTTCAGGGCTGCCATAACAAAGTACTACAAAATGGGTGGCTGATAAAAATGGCAATTATTTAAAACTTTCTCACAGTTCTGGACTATAAAAATCAGAAATCAAGGTTTCAGCAGGGCCACGCTCCCTCTGAGGTTCTGAGTGGGATCCTTCCTTTTCTTCTTCCTTCCATAGATGCAGTTGGCAGAATAATGGTCTCCAAAGACGTCCATGCCCTAATCCCCAGAACCTGTGAATACGTTACCTGACATGGTCAAAGGGATTTGGCAGATATGATTAAGGTTATGGACTACTATGGGTCCAGCGTAATATGTACAACCTAGCAACAGAGTTTCATATAGCATATATGCAAATATAATTTAGAATTCATATAATATGAAGAAGCTGATCAACCATAAAGACTTTTTTGAAAAGGGATGGAAGAGCTATGTCCATCAATCCTTGGCATTTTCTGATTTGCAGCTGCATTGCTTCAGTCTCTGCTTCCATTAGCACAAGGTCTCCTCTCCTCCTGTGCCTCTGTCTCTTCTCCTCTTCTTATAAGGCATCAGTTATATTGGATTAGGGCTTACCTTGATGACCTCATCTTAACTTGATAACATCTACAAAACCTCTTTTTCCAAATAAAGGCACATTCATGGGTATCAGGGATTAGGACTTCAAGATACCTCTGTAGGGGACATGGTCCAACCCATAATAATCCATAACCTTAATCACATCTGCCGAATTCCTTTTACCATGTCAGGTGACATAATCATGGGCTCTGGTTATTAGGGCATGGACATCTTTGGAGACCGTTTTTCTGCCTAGTGCGTTTAATAATAAGAATACTGAAAATCTTTTAAACATTTTATTTTCTTTTTTTTTTGAAATAACATTCTGTTTAATTGAGATTCAAAATTAGCATTCTTTATCATCAAACTGATTGCAAATCTGGAAAATTATTCTCAATTATGAGTTGAAGAAAAACAGGTAGTGAGCTAGATTTGGCCTGCAGGCGGTAGTTGGCTGATTCTTCCTCCAAACAAAATCTTATTTAGGCCAAAACCTATTAGAATGTTACCAGAAATACCATTTACTATAATGTAAACATGATTTTTAAAATATATTAGGAATTAATCCCAGTTGGGCTGGAATACATACATGGGAGTGAACCACATGATAAAACAGACATGTTTGGGTAATGTGAATAAGGTTTGCCAGATTTAGGACTCACAATATATATCCTTGATTTATTTCAAAGAAATGCTAGTATCCAACTACCTGTGTGTATTTCTCCAGGGTAATATGTACAACCTAGCCACAGAGTTTCATATAGCATATACATTCTTCCCAGGCAATTACTAATACAGAATGATATTACTAGGCTTCTCGCTTAGGAAAACACCAGTTAATTGGTAAAAGCACATTTTTAAAATCTAAAATAGCTTCTCTTGGCCAGGTGAGGTGGCTCATGCCTGTAATCCCCACACTTCAGGAGGCTGAGCAGGAGGATTCACTGGAAGTCAGGAGTTCAAAACCAGCCTGGCCAACATGGTGAAACCACGTCTCTACTAAAAATACAAAACTGCGCTGGGCATGGTGGCAGGCACCTGTAATGCTAGCTACTTGGGAGGCTGAGGGAGGAGAATCTCTTGAACCCAGGAGGCAAAGGTTGTAGTGAGCTGAGATCACACCACTGCAATCCAGCCCAGGTGGCGGAGTGAGACTGTCTCAAAAAAAGTAAAAAATAATGAAAATATCTTCTCTTACTTGGTATTACAAATTTCAACATTTGAGCAGAATTATAGCATGGAAATGATAGAAAATAGTCCTAATGATTAACATTCATACTGTCAACAGAAAATCATCATCAATTTTATATGATGTGTCTTTCAAATAAGGAAATTATATCTGTGACATTTAACTGGCTAGTCTATAGTCTTGCCTTAGAAGTCAGTGTTAACCTTTCTCTCCATTGATTTCCACAGAAACTCTCTGTTTGCCAGAAATGCATTAGATTTTTTTTTGCATTAGCAGTAAGACATGAAGTTAGTGGGGCATCTAGTTGGGATGGTTAAGTGGTTTGTTAGGGATGAGGAGTAATCATATTTATAGATATGATTGAGTTTCTCTGGCAAATATATTTTAGAATTCATATAATATAAAGAAGCTGACCAACCATAAAGATTTTTTGAAAAGGGATGGAAGAGCTAGGGTTCGCTTAATCCTATTTAAGAGGCTTTCTTGATGGAAGAATTATATACTTCAAACTTTAGTTATGTATTTGGAGTTTTAAAGATTTATTATTAAGTCTTCACTTGTGAGCTTTAGCATAGAATAGTGATAAAGAATGTGGTCTTTGGAGCCAACATACAGGCGTTTAAATTTGGGACCTGCTACTTCACAACAGATCACTTAACCACTGTCTCAATTTACTTCTTTGAAATGTGCATAAAAGCAGTACCTAAGTATAAAGTGGTTTGGAGAGTGCCTGATGCATAGTAAGCATTATATAAGTGTTATTCACCTGTTTGTTTATTATGATTATGGGTGGTGGTGGTGATGTTAAAAGGTACCCTGTACTCCTGCACGTATCTGTTAAGGAATGTGTAGGCCTAGGGCTGGCAGAAGAGTGTGTAGTCCCCAAACCATTAAGCAAGTGATTAAGTAGCTGAGAGACCCCAGTTTATGATGGAAACACATGAACCAGGAGTGAACAAAGCAGCTGAAGAGGGGGTCAGGTCTGGGACCATTTCTGGTATGGAGCATTGGAGGTGGTGGTAGAGGCAGAGATGGGGCCACGCTCTGCTGACACTGGGATAGCCCTGATTCTTGGGAAAAACTGGATGATTTTTCATGTTACTCACCTATTTCTTTACCACTTGCTGCAGGAAGCCAAAGAAAGAGTGGGAACTTCCTGTTACGACTCCACTTCTCTGCTATTTGGTATGTGGCTGCGCTACTGCCATGGGCTGCATGACTGAATCCCGTTCTGCAGACCACACGTGACATTACTTTTAGTTTTCATTCCTTCATTTTTCTTTTACATTTTTAATGTCCTTATTCCCTGATCTCCTTAGTGTCTCTTCCTCATCACTGCTTACTGTTTGTACAATATCAGGTTCCCCACTGGATGTATATATCTCCATGATTACAAAAGTGAATAGATAAAATATTTGCATTTGAGTTTAAATTACGGTGGTAAGTGTAATTTAAAATTTAAAATTTGTGGTGTATATATATATATACACCACATATATATATACACCACAAATTTATATATATATATATCACAACTTTTGTGAGATGTGTTTATACACAACACACACACATACAATAGAATACTACTCAGCCACAAAAAAGAATGAAATCATGGCCTTTGCAGCAACATGGTTAGAACTGGAGGCTATTATCTTGAGTGAAATAACTCGGAAACGAATAGTAAAATACCACACGTTCTTGCTTAGAAGTGGGAGCTAAATAACGTGTACACATGGACATAGAATATGGAAACACAGGCATTAGAAACTTGGAAGGGTGGGGGGGAGGGGGATGACAGACAAGAAATTACTTAATGGGTACAGCGTCCACTGTTTGGGCGATGGTTACATTAAAAGTCCAGACTTCACCCTTATGCATTATATCCATGAAATAAAACTATACTTTTACCCGTTATACTAATGCAAATAAAAATTAAAATAATTAATGGTGAATATTCAAGAGTTATATTAGAGATCTAGGTGATTTGAGTGAAACTGGTGACCTAAGTAAGCAAAGTCAGTTTTTAGTAGCCATTGGGTCATATTTTCCAGGATGTGAAGATTATGATTCACTTTGGAAAGTGGGTTTTGCCACCTCCTGAACCATAATGGTGTTTCTGTAATTCCCGCTGTCAGTGGCTTAGGTCTCCTTCTCTTCCTCAATCTTGATTTTATTCTCTCTTCAAGCTGCTGAGGTGGGGCAGGACACTGGGATCTGAGGGAGCTGGTCGAAGAGACTTTAGTGCTATGTTTGTGCTGGAGGTGAGGGTGTGATGTCGGAGGATTTCTGTTTAGGATGTTGCTGTGAGGTGCTGTGGTGCTGTGGTCAGGGGAGGTTTGGGGCATGAGCCGAGAGAGACATGTGCTATGTTTTGAATGATGAATTGATATCATGGCTTTTGATATTTTCATATATACTTATTGAAGATATAATTAAAGATTTGCATATTTTCTTTAACAACATATTTAAAAGAGTATAGTGATACCAACTTTTATGTAAAAATCATAAAATGAAGATAACTTTTTTGAGATGGAAGTTTTTTTTTTCCCCTTTATAATTTCTTGCGTGTCACACTTGCCTTAAATAGCTCTTGGTCATAGAGTTCCCTTTGGATGAATACAGGATTTCCATGAGCCATAAGGTTCCTGAGAAATCACTCAATCAGACGTTAAGAGTTTTGCATTATTTTTCTGGGAATTACTTGCTGACAAAACATTATGGGATAGATTTGGCACACAGACATCAGCAGATGCAAAATTGGAAATAGGCAATGCAGAAAAGGAATGGTATTTCTGAAAAGTAACAGACATGGTGGCACACATTAACTGAAAAAGTTGATGATTTTCCTTGGAAAAAAGAAAGAAGCACTGAGTGTTATTCTGTAAGTAAAATGAGGAGTCTACAGTCTAAGGACATGAGAGACACACCAGCAGACAGTTTAAAGGACACTAGGGTTGGAAACATTTGAAGTCACTGTCTTTTGAATTTAGCTTGGTTCCTAGCAGACGCTGTGTGGCTTCCAGAGGGATCTGGCTTACCCAGACTCAAGCTCTGGCTATCTTCTCTCCACTCTGAATGTATGAGAAAAAAAAAAAATTTCTAGAAAATTCCCATCTTCCCAATTAGTTGTTTAATTATTGAATGCTAAGCTCTATGAAGACATATTTTGCATGGGATCAGGCTCTAAGCATCAATGAATGTGTTTGGTATTTGAATTAAGTAGATCCTAGCACTTGAGCATGCTTCACTGTGCAGTCATTCTTTCATCATCTGAACCATTGTTTGGTTGATTGATGTTTTTATGAAGTAGTAATGGTCTTGGCTACAGCTGACTCCTGTTTTTTAAAACTGACATGGAAAACAGCATATGGTAAGCCCTGATCTAATAATGAGGGACAACTAGTATATTACAGGTTTGTGCAAGTATTTTTTAAACAACTTTATTAAAGTGTAATTGACATACAAAAAAAAAACATGTTTAATGTTTACAATTTAATGAATTTGGCCAACTGCATTTACCCATGAAACCATCGCCATGATCAAGGTAATAGACATATCCATCACCTCTAAAATTTCCTTGTGCCTCTTTGTTTTTTTTGTGTTTTTTTTTTGTTTGTTTGTTATGGTAGGAACACTTAACATGATATCCATCCTTTTAGCAAATTTTAATTGTGCAATACATTGTTGTTAACTACAGATACCCCAAATCTCAGGAACTTACTCATTTTGTGTAACTGAAATTTTATTACTATTATTATTTGTTATTTCATTTCAGATTAAGTGGGTATATGTGTAGGTTTATTGCATGGATATATTGTGTAATGGCGAGGTTTGTGCTTCTAGTGAACCCATCACTCAAATAGTGGACACTGTAACCAACAGGCAATTTTTCACCCTACACCCCTCTTCTACTCTCCCCAGCTTTGGAGTTATCAGTGTCAATTATTTCCGTCTTTCTGTTCATGTGTACCCATTGTTTAGCTCTCACTTATAAGTGAGGACATATGGTATTTGGTTTTCTGTTTCTGAGTTATTTCACTTGGGATCATAGCCTCCAGTTCCATCCATGTTGTTGCAAAAGACATGGTTTCAGTCTTTTTTTGTGACTGCATAGTATTTCATGATGTCTAAGTACCACATTTTCTTTACACAGTAAACCAGTAGGGGACATTTAGGTTGATTTTATGACTTTGCTATTGTGAACAGTGCAGCAATAAACATATGAGGGCAGATGTCTTTTTTATATAACAGTTTCTTTTCCTTTGGGTAGATATCCAGTAGTGGGATTGCTGGGTCAATATCCAGTAGTGGGATTGCTGGGTCAAGTGGTAGTTCTGTTTTTAGTTCTTGGAGAAATATCCATACTGTTTTCCATGGGGGTTGTACTAATTTACATTCCCACCAGCAATGTATAAGCATTTCCTTTTCTCCACATCCTTGCCAACATCTATTATTTTTTGACCTTTTAATAATAGCCATTCTGACTGGTGTGAGATAGTATCTCATTGTGGTTTTAATTTGCATTTATCTGATGATTAGTGATATTAAACATCTTTTCATATGTTTGTTGGACACTTGTATGTTTTCTTTTGAGAAGTGTCTTTCATATTCTTTGTCCACTCTTTAATGAGATTATTTGGCTTTTTTCTCTTTTATCTGCTTGAGTTCCTTACAGATTATAGATCTTAGTTCTTTGTTGGATGCATAGTTTGCAAACATTTTCTCCCATTCTGCAGGCTGTCTGTTTATTCTGTTGTGCTGTGCAGGAGCCCTTTCATTTAACAAAATTCTGTTTGTCGATTTTGTTTTTGTTAACATTTGCTTTTGAGGATATAGTCCTAAATTCTTTGCTGGGCCAATGTCCAGAAGAGTTTTTCCCAGGTTTCATCCAGGATTTTTTATAGGTCTTAACATTTAAACCTTTAATGTGTTTTGAGTTAATGTTTGTATATGGTGAGATAGGAGTCCAGTTTTGTTCTTCTACATATAGCTAGCTAGTTTTCCCAGCACCATTTATTTAATAGGGTGTCATTCCCCATTGTTTATTTTGTCAACTTTTCCAAAGATCAGTTGGTTGTAGGTAGGTGGCTTTGTTTCTAGGTTCTCTATTCTGATGCACTGATCTATGTGTCTATTTTGTACCAGTACCATGCTGTTTTGGTTACTATAGCCTTGTAGTATAATTTAAAGTCACATAATGTGATGCTTCAGTTTTGTTCTTTTTGCTTAGGATTGCTTTAGCTATTCAGGCCATTTTTTGGTTCTACAGGAATTTTAAAATTGTTTTTTCTATTTCAGTGACATTGGTAATTTGATAAAAATCGTGTTGAATCTGCAGATTGCTTTGGGCAGTATGGACATTTTAACAATATTGATTCTTCCTATGTATAAGCTTGGGATGTTTTTCCATTTGTTCGTGTCAGTTACAATTTTTTTTTTTAATTTCAACTTTTTTTTTAGATACCAGCGGTACATGTACAGATTTATTACATGAGAATATTGCGTGATGCTGAGGTCTGAAGTACAGATCCTGCCATCCTGGTAGTGAGCATTATACTTGACAAGTAGTTTTTTAATCCACTACCCCTCCCCTCACCCTCTAGTAGTCCACAGTGTCTTTTGTTCCCCTATTTATGTCCATGTGTGCTTAGTGCTTAGCTCCCACTTTTAAGTAAGAACATGTGTTTGGTTTTCTATTCCTGTGTTAATTTGCTTAGAATTATGATCTCCATTATCCACAATTTCTTTCATCAGTGCTTTGTAGTTCTCCTTGTAGAGATTTTTCATCTCTTTGGTTAAATGTATTCCTGGATATTTTATTTTTGTGTGTGGCTATTGTAAATGGAATTGAGTTTTTGATTTGGTTCTCAGCTTGAGTGTTGTTGATATATAGAAATGTAACTGGCCGGGTGCGGGGGCTTATTCCTGTAATCCCAGCACTTTGGGAGGCTGAGGTGGGTGGATCACCTGAGGTCAGGAGTTCCAGACCAGCCTGGCCAACATGGCAAAACCTTGTCTGTACTAAAAATACAAAAAGAAAAAAAAAGAAAGAAAGAAAAGAAAAAACTATCTGGGCATGTTGGCATGTACCTGTAATCCCAGCTACTTGGGAGATTGAGGTAGGAGAATCACTTGAACCTGGGAGGTGGAGGTTGCAGTGAGCCGAGACCATGCCACTCACTCCAGCCTGGGCAACAGAGTGAGACTCCATGTCAGAAAAAAAAAAAAAAAAAAAAAAAAAAAAAAAAAAAGGAAGAAATGCCACTGATTTTTCGCATGTTTTGTTTTGTATCCTGAAACTATATTGAAGTTGTTTATCAAGTTTAGGAGTCTTTTGGAGGAATCTTTAGAGTTTCCTAGGTATAAGATCATGTCATCAGCATATAGAGATAATTTGACATCTTCCTCCTCCTTTCCAATTTGGATGCCTTTTATTTCTTTCTTTTGCCTGATTGCTCTGGCTAGGACTTTCAGTGCTATCTTGAATAGGATTGGTGAGAGTGGGCATCCTTTTCTTGTTCCAGTTGTAACTGAAACTTCATACCCATTGAAGAACTTCCCATACCCCCCTACCCTCAGCTTCTGGTAATCGCCATTCTAGTCTCTGCTTCTATCAGTTTGACTATTTTAGATACTTCATCAAAATGAAATCATGCCGTATTTGTCCTGTGATTGGTTTATTTCACTTAGCATAATGTCTTCCAACCTAACTATGCCCTAACAAATGACAGCATTTCATTCTTTTGTGAGGCTGAAAAATACTCCATTGTACGTATATGTCACATTTTCTTTATTCACCTGTCGATGGACATTTGGGTTGTTTCCACATCTTGGCTGTTGAGAATCATGCTGCAATGAACATGAGAGTGCAGTTATCTCTTCAAGATACTGATTTCATTTCCCTTGGATTAATACCCAATAGTGGGACTGCTCAATCCCATGGCAGTTCTATTTTTGATTTTTTGAGGAAGCTCTGTGCTGTTTTCCACAGTGGCTGCACTGTTTTATATTCTTACCAACTGTGTATAAGAGTTCCAATTTCTTCACCAATGCTTTTTATCTTTTTTTATATTTTATGACAGTCATCTTAACAGGTGCGTGGTGATATCTCCTGGTTACTTTGATTTGCATTTTCCTGATGATTAGTAAAGCTATTGAGCACCTTTCCACATGTCTGTTGGCTAACTGTATGTCTTCAGAGAGATGTCTATTCCAGTCTTTTGCCCATTTTAAAGTCAGGTCATTATTTTTTATTTTTGTTATGGAATTGTAGAAGTTTTTAATATATTTTGGATATTAGCCTCTTATCATCTATATGGTTTGCAAATATTCCAGTTTCATATGTTACCTATTCTTTCTGTTTATAAGCTGATATGCCCATTTGGCCATCCTGGTACTTCACAGCCAGCCAAACAGACTGATTGGTTTCTGTGTCAAACTGTTATCAAACATATAGAATCTCACTCATATTTGGTAGTTGGCTTAACAACTGTCCAAGAAACTTGTCTGTTGACACTTCAGTATCATGCGATAGGTTTACCAGGTGTGCACCTGGGGCTCCCCACCTTTCTAATTCTGTCCCATATTAGCAAGTTGATCTCCAGTTCCAGGTGAAAAATACAAGAAGTATTGATGGAGAAAATATTTTTCTTGTGTGAGCAGACAAGGACCTTTAAGACTAACACTCTTCATTGTGGGCTCACCACATTTGAATGAGGGATGAAGAGAGTGCGGAGTGAGAATGGTGGCATCACAGAGCTCATGCTGATCACACTCGCATTCTTAAGAGATGAGGTAATTCAAGGGGAGAGTGCAGTCTCCCCAGAAGACTAAGTGCAGTCATATTAGGAGATTTCTGAACACTTTTGCCAGAATGATTCTGATTCAGATTCAGGTATGAGTGGAGTGCAAATGTATGTCACCACATTACCGGCTAGACTAAGTTACTCTAATTGCTCCTTCTTTTCTCCAGCAAAATGCCCGTTGACACTTCAGCGTCAGGATTTAATCTATGTTAAATCCTGCCTTTTTGGTCTTGTCCCCAAACTTCCCTTCTGCCCTCACCCTTCCCTTCTGCCCCCACAACTTTCTAAGGATTTGTTATCATTGGCACGCTAATAAAATCTCTGACATAAGGTAATTCCAAACTGGACTGGGGAAAGGCTGGCTTATTTGTGTGGAATAGAGTTGTTTTAAATCACTAGTAAGAATTGATTTAATATTTACTTTCTTCTCCCTGAAATTTGATATCAGTACTTTATGGTACGTCCTAGAAACATACAGGTTTTAGTTTAAAAGGCGAATAGGGCCAGGTGTAGGGGGTCATATCTGTAATCCCAGCACTTTGGGAGGTCGAGGCAGGAGGATCATGTGAGCTCAGGAGTTCAAGACCAGGCTAAGCAACATAGTGACACTCTGTCTCTATGAAATAAATAAATAAATAAATGGTAAATGCATATCCTTTTTTTTTTTTTTTTTGCAAAATTTCTTTTGAAATCTCTTTAAAAATATACAGAACAGCAAAAAAAGTATATTTAAAGATTTTGTGTTTTTATTTACTGAAGAATAATTGGAAGGTGGGCAATGTCCAACTCATGCGTATATCTCAGTATCTTGTGGTGTTTCTTAAGAGGATAACCGCTCTCATAAAAATACTGGCATTAAAAAATGTTTTACTAACAACATAAATCTTAGCTATTTTTCAATTAAAGAACAAATAATTATTTTCAGGAAAAAAGAATACACTGTCATTTGATAAATGACTTGTTGCTTGCAATGATTTTACTTACTTTTCACACAAAGAATTAAATGTTTTTCCAGAAGATTTAAGTGAGAAATGAAAGACATTAAGTCGTGTTGTTTTATTTTCTTCTATTTATTCATATGCTAAAAAAGAAAGATAGGCTTTTTGTCTCTTCCTGAAAGATTTCCCAAATAAGAAAAAATTAACCCAATGGAGAGACTTCCTTTTATACCTAGATGAAGAATCTAATCTTAAAAGCTACATTATCATTTGTCATTTCTAATGATTGTAAGCATGTAAGCATCTGGATTTTTTGAAGACATTATTATCAAATCTATTTCCTGAATGCTTCCTCGTGCAATCATTTGTGGACCAACTCATTCCTGTTCTTGGGAAGTTGTAAGTGTCTTTCTCACAGCTGACAGTGGACTTCTCCTTGTTTAGGACTGACATAGGAACAGCAGATGATAAACACTGGTCTAAAAATGCGGGATTGATCAATATATTAAATCTTTGTGCAAGGATTTTTTTTAACATGGTTGTGTCTACATTGCCTTAAATATTATATGTTTATATATCCGGTTTATTATTATTTTTTACAGGATGCTTTAAATTGATATTATCCTATAGTTTCATTTTTGCTAAAATAACAAAGTCAATCACTTCCTTAAATTCCTGTTTTCAGTTTTAAGCTACCATTGTTAAAGATTTTAAAGCAATGCTTTACATTGTTTTTTGTAATTTACTATGCTTCGTGAGATATTGACATGAACCCTTTTGCACCAGAAGTGGTTGAAAATGTAGATGGAAATAACACAGAAGTTAGAATAGAAAAATATATTATTAGATACAGGTATAAATTCACTATTAAGAACACAGAAGAAGGGCTGGGCGCAGTGGCTCATGCCTGTAATCCGAGCACTTTGGGAAGCCGAGGCGGGCAGATTACGAGGTCAGAAGATCGAGACCATCCTGGCTAACATGGTGAAACCCCGTCTCTACTAAAAATACAAAAAATTAGCTGGGCGTGGCGCTTGTAGTCCCAGCTACTCAGGAGGCTGAGGCAGGAGAATGGCATAACCCGGGAGGCTGAGCTTGCAGTGAGCCGAGATCGCGCCACTGCACTCCAGCCTGGGCAACAGAGCGAGACTCCATCTCAAAAAAAAAAAAAGAACACAGAGGAAAAACAGTCCCTACCTTCTGCCATGAAAAGAGTTTGCCTTTAGTTTCCGTGGTTTGGCAGAATATAGTGCTGGGTAGCTGAAATGTCATTGGAGGTTTTCATTTTGTTTTTTAATGTTTTCAATGTTGTTAAAACAAAACATTGCTGAAGGACATCTCGGCCCACCTATCGTTTTATGAGTACAAAAGCTGCCTTGTATCCTTGGTCACTGTGGGCCTTTCACCAAACTGCAGCACTGAACTGATTGTAAAATACCTGCTTCTGTGATGGCAGATGTGCTCAGAAATGTCACACTGTGCTTCTTTGCATTTGTAAATGACTTTCTCTCTAAGTTAGACCAAGTCTACTTAGGGTAGACTTGGGTCTTCCCCAGGTCTTTCTGTTTCAATAAACCCTTTCTGTTTCATCATACCCTGATGAAATACAAATGTCTAGGGAACCACGGGGGATAACCAGGTGTTGGGTGGAAGGGGTGAGTGGGGAATTGGAAACAGAGTGGAAATCGAGAGGTTTTGGATTGAAGATATTAGGAAAATGTGGGGAAGCACACATCTGCTTGGGTGTAGGGCAGAAGTAGTAGCCTTGCTGTTAAAGAAGGAGAAGAAAAAGGAGGAGGAAGAAGTGCAAGAAGAAGAGAAAAAGGAGGAGGAGGACAGGGAGAAGAAGAAGAGGCAAATAGGAGAGTTGATATTTCCTATAACAGGATTTTTGTGCCCTCATGGAGATTAATAGACTTGAAAGCTAGGATTTATTGAAACAGAAAATGATTAGTTATCTAAACACCCTTACCTCCTCTTTTAACATACCAGGAGCCAGCCACATTGCAGAGTTTTCCTGTATGCCCCATGTTGGACGAGTGTAAGCCCCAAAGAAGGGATGGAAAGCCAGGCCTTACCTCCAACCCAGCCACTATGATAAGATGCATGAAGACAAGGGACTTTGCCCTTCTCCTGTCTTCCTGACTGTTTCTGCCACAAACTCATAGGAGCACCTGTCATCTATTCTTGTGGGTTTCAATTCCACAGCCACTAGCCAAATGTGGCTATATAAATTGAAATTTAAATCAGTCAAAATAAAACTTAAAAAAAAACTTCAGCCCTTCAGTCTCAGTAGCTACACTTCAAGTGCTCAATAGTTACATGTGCCTACTGGCTGCTGGACTGGGTGGTGTAGCTGTACGACTTGCCCATCATTGCCAAGCCTAGTGGACAGCAACTTCCACATGGAGACTGAATTCCTGAAAGAACTTTCAATAATTGGAATAAAGGTTATCCAATTAAATTGCTTCTGAGTGGAGGTTTTAAGCAGATTTAGATCAGTTAACAGGAAACAAACAAAAACCACTTCTTTTAAAATTTGCGCTTGTTCATACAGTAATGTAAATTTGCAAATATGGTTCTATAACTTTAAATAATTGAATTATTTGTTTTTCCTTGCAGAGGGGCTTTTGTTGTATTACTTTTCCTTTCTTGAATGTCTTAGGGAATTATAATAATGATTACCTCTCCTTTGATCACTTTCCATCTGGAGTTTCTTATTTCCTTTACACATGGTTCAGAAACACACAAAACTTTGTCTGAGGTTCTAGTCTGGGTCCTGTCCTCAAGGGCATGAAAGAAATTGGTTGCCTGATGAAGTACAAATGTCTAGGGAACCACGGGGGATAACCAGGTGTTGGGTGGAAGGGGTGAGTAGGGAATTGGAAACAGAGTGGAAATCGAGAGGTTTTGGATTGAAGATATTAGGAAAATGTGGGGAAGCGCACGTAACGCCAAAGGGCTCCACAGGTGAGGCTGTGAAAAGCCGAGCCTATAAATAAGAGCAGCCTTGCTGACTTAAAAGTGTAGACCCTTTCGTGTAATCTAGTTGCCTAAAGCTTACAAATCTTACAAAGCTTCATATATCCTAAGGTAGGATCTGGGATCAATGACAGAATCAGTGCTCTAGTCTCAGAGGATGGAAAGAGTGAACTGTGAGTATTCTTTTTTTTTCTTCTCTGTCTCCCTGTTCTGGATGTAATTTAGCATCTAACTGTGCTCTACTTCTCCATGTTATTTTCTCCACGGTATTATCGTAATATCTTAAGCTCAGGAATCAGTATGTTACAATGCTCCCTATCCTCCTTGCCACAAGGCAGGTCTTCAGTGTATGTTGACTAAAACAGTTCGAGGAGGAATCCCACCTCTGAAGAACATTATCATGGTCTGAGAAAAATAAATACATGGTAGAATGTTCCTGCCTAAATCAGTTTTACGTCAGATTTCCCCAGCAATAAAATATTAGCATATTTTCAACAAGTGACATTCGAGCCTATGGTTTATTATAAGAAATTCAAAGTAAGGAATTCATTGATTCTGCTACATGCATTGGATTTATACAAGGCTATTTCTTGAAGTATTTTTCAGTTCCTACACAGTGTTTCACCACATTAATCAAAGGGTAGCTGTGCTCTAAAACTCACTGTTTGGGGTCAGTGGACTCTTCGTATTAATGTAGTACCAAGGAAAGAATTAGGCTGGGTGCAGTGGCTCAACCCTGTAATCTCAGCACCTTGGGAGGCCAAGGTGGGCAGATCACCTGAGGTCAGGAGCTCAAGACCAGCCTGGGCCACATGGAAAAACCCCATCTCTACAAAAAAATACAAAAATTAGTCAGGGATGGCGGTGTGTGCCTATTGTCCCAGCTATGCAGGAGTGCAATTCGATTAGCCGCTGAGGATCTGATGTCTTTGCCTGCCATGCCCATCATACACACTTTTCTTCCTTCTTCAGGAACTGTTTACAGTGTCAAAGCACATGGTTTCTATTAATGCCATAATCAGCACTATGCAAACTATGCAAACATAAATGTTCATGTTGAATGAAAAGTAGTGAAGGTTTAAGGAGTGGCTGCCAGTGATTTGCTTCACCCATGGTCTGTGTGACAAAAACACAAATAGTGGTTTTAGGTTTTTGAAGCTATAATTTCACTGAAAGAGAGTCAATGACTACATATACTAAAAAGCCATGACATAGAGGGCGAGAAAGTTAGAGAGGTGTGTGTGTGTGTGTGTGTGTATACCTGGCTCTTTTATTTATGTGTCTTTATTGATCCATCATCTAAAGGTTACATGATTTTTTTTCTCTTACGAATTGACTCCTCCTTAAATATGTTTAGCATCTTTCAAACCATATTTCTTTTAAAAAAAAGACCTGACATGCCAGTTTCTAATATCTTAATGACAATTCTCTAATGGATTTTTCAAATCTCAAGGCTTTCAGGAACTAAAAAATCCCACTTGTGTACTGTTACTGACTCAGCAGTTTCAGTGTATTACTTACTTTTCAGACTTCCTATTTGCCAACTATTCAGGTACCAAAACAGAGAAAATTAATCTAGGTGGAATGATTCACATAGAGACACAGAAATTAGAACTCCTATACTTCCTAAACCCAGGTTTTTTTTTTTTTTAAGTAAACTATTAAAAGTGTTGCTTGAACTGTCAGTAGATTAAAAGGAAATAGTCTGAATAAGCAAGCCAAAAATCCAGTCATAGGTGGTTTCTTTCCAGTGACTATGAGCAAATCTTATGCTTTAATTAAAATAAAATTCTGATCTGGGACTTGGTACCATGTTGTTTCAACAGATGCAACCTGAGGTAACAATTAATTTGCTTTGCCTTTTTCTTATTTTTATTAAATTAAATTAAATTATTTATTTATTTATTTTGAGACAGAGTGCAATGGTGCAATCTTGGCTCACTAAACCTCTGCCTCCTGGGTTCAAGCGATTCTCCTGCCTCAGCNCAGGTACCAAAACAGAGAAAATTAATCTAGGTGGAATGATTCACATAGAGACACAGAAATTAGAACTCCTATACTTCCTAAACCCAGGTTTTTTTTTTTTTTAAGTAAACTATTAAAAGTGTTGCTTGAACTGTCAGTAGATTAAAAGGAAATAGTCTGAATAAGCAAGCCAAAATCCAGTCATAGGTGGTTTCTTTCCAGTGACTATGAGCAAATCTTATGCTTTAATTAAAATAAAATTCTGATCTGGGACTTGGTACCATGTTGTTTCAACAGATGCAACCTGAGGTAACAATTAATTTGCTTTGCCTTTTCTTATTTTATTAAATTAAATTAAATTATTTATTTATTTATTTTGAGACAGAGTGCAATGGTGCAATCTTGGCTCACTAAACCTCTGCCTCCTGGGTTCAAGCGATTCTCCTGCCTCAGCCTCCCGAGTAGATGGGATTACAGGGGCATGCCACCATGCCTAGCAAATTTTTGTATTTTTAGTAGAGATGGGGTTTTACCATGTTGACCAGGCTGGTCTTGAACTCCTGATCTCAGGTGATCCACCCTCCTCAGCCTCCCAAAGTGCTGGGATTACAGGTGAACCACTGCGCCCGGCCAGTTTGCTTTGTCTTTATTAGCCTCTTAGTGCCCAGCTTCTGTTCTATCTCTGTTTGCAATACCTCTTCCTCAAACAGCCAATTGTTGATATTCATGGCAGTCATGTTCTATAAAGTCACTGAAAACACTGAATGAGCAAATACCGAACTGCTGTGTCAAGAGGAAATACAGGGGTAGGTTCTTGTGAACCTCTGGTCACAACATTTTCCTCAGCCCCTCGACCTGGAACGTTGTTTTATATGTGTTTCTATTGGAAGACACCTTATTTTAATACATATTGTTGATTCATTAGCATTGAACTCATGACCAATGACATTGTAACTCATGCCTGAATGAAACATGTCGGACCTATGTATTTTCCCTGTAAGGGACAGCACGGCTCTCTTGCACTTAGAAACAACAGAAAGCATTTCAGCACTATGCTTGGAGGCGCTTTTAAACAGCAACATCACCAACTCCAAAAACTCAAACAATATGGCACAAAATGAACTCAGAAAGGACACTTGTGCGCAGGTGAGAGCTGAAACAAGAAGGCAGGGCGTTGCCATGTCGGACTTCAGCTGGAAGTGCGCACGTCTGTTAGACGGCTGGCCTTTTCCTCTATGCGGCACTTGTCTGTTAATGATGGAGAAAGCCCTGCAAGTATTGATTTTAGGGTTATAAAATACATTGTAAAATAAATCTATTTAATAAATTAACTGTATTACATTTATAAACTTAAATATATAAATGTAATAAAGTAATACAATTAAATATAAAAATTAAATATAAAATAAATTTAAGTGAATGGCAAATCTGCAAATACAAACTCCACAAATTATGAGAATAGACTGTATTCCTTTCTATTCTTCCCATCACCATTTTGATCTAGGTCACTCTCATTGGTTGCTGCAAAATCCCCTTACTATTCTTCTCTGCAGCCATGTCTCATTAACTCTCCCTTCTTGCGAATACTAATCTTTTCACTTACTTTCATATTGTCACTATGCTTCTTAACTTTTGAACTTATAACTAAAAGAAAATATTATCACAACATTCAAAGACTCTCTGGTTCTTTATATTTTCTTATTTTATATCTTACTTCTCTTAGACTAGCACTGTCCAATAGAACTTTCTGCAATGATGAGATGCTCTCTGTCTGCACTGAGCTAGCTGTACGCAGCTGGTGAACACTTGAACCGTGACTAGTCAAACTGAGGAACCAGCTAATCTATTGAACAGCACAGACATTAACTACCGATTAAGAATAGTTAGCTCATTTTGTCCCAAAGATTGTGTACGCATTTCTCCTTTCTTGCCTTTGTCTCTATGACTTTACCCTCTTCCTGTTCCCCATCCTGCTCTTAATTACATACCTGTTTCATTTTTCCCTATTCTCATTCCACCCTGTGGGAAACCATCTATGACCCATCCTATTCAGGTGGAAGAAATTTCTATGCTTTCTGAATTCCCAAAGATATTGTTTGTTTCATGTCATCTCTTCCTGGCATGATTGTGAGTTCTCTAAGGGAGAAAAAAAACTGGTCATCAGTAAACACAGTGTCAATATTCAAGTAGAGGCCTAATAAATATTTATTCATTGATTGTCAGCAGTGCTTTTCACCACAAGAAAATAGGAAAAATAAAATGCACACTATTTGGGAGATTTTAGAAGTCATGCTGGGCTAGTAACAGAAAGATCCCCAAATCTCAGCAACATACAAAGAGAAAGATTTATTTCTTGCTCATGTCCTGTGGTCCTATGGCACTGTGACTTGGCTACAGCTCTGTTATTCCAGGACCTTGGCTGATTAATCAGCCTCTGAAAACTTCTACCTGTAAGTGACATTACACTGGACAAAGCAATATGCCTGGCCACTGCTGAGGTCGACAGGGAGAAAAGACATTATCCTCCTGCATGGAGGACATCAGACATTTGGTAAAACGTGATCATCTACAACGGGAATCAGATTTTTAAGTTAGATTTTCACTATTTCCTTTTTATGTCTGGAATGGCTTCATTAACCCATCTTTCCATGCTTCTCTTTGTTCCAGACTTTAAGTGGCCTCCAGAATGTTTTCTAGGGGTGCAAGTCTGATTATTTCTTTACCTTGAACTAAAGCCTTCAGAGGCTTCCCACTCTGTGCGTGAAATGGCTAAACTCCTAAACATGGCGCCTGCGAATCTTCCCCCTCCAGGCTCCCGTGGTCACTTCCCCACCACACACCCTATGCTTTTGTGTTCCTCAATTGCCTTATGCATACATAATCTTTGGGACAGAATGAGCTAACTATTCTTAATCGGTAGTTAATGTCTGTGCTGTCCAACATATTAGCTGGTTCCTCAGTTTGACTAGCCACGGTTCAAGTGTTCGCCAGGTGCGTACAACCAATCACATCACCTCCTTGGATAATGGTCTCTGATAACCATCCGCCCAGATCAAAGTGGCCTCTGAGAACCCCCCAGAGGGATTTCCATCCTAGTTGGTGCTTCTCTAAGACACAGTACACACCTCTTGTTATAGAGCATTTCTTAAGTTCATCGTATTCATGGGTTTATACGGCCTGCCTTCCACTTGCTCTGAAGTCCCTCGATGGCAAAGCCTCAACACTGCTTTCCTCACCTTTATAACCCTGGAGCTTAGTATGGTGCCTGTCGCAGCTGGTGCTTAATAAATCCTTCCTCTATGAAAGAGAAGTAGTAAAACTCCTGTTCTAGTAGACTGTATTACACAAGGCATGCCTCTTTGCTAGAGGATAATTTACAAAATAAAGGCAGAAGAGCTATGATAGCCCTAAACTATCCAGTAGCGTTTATTTGTCCCCACAGGTGTAATTCATCTGACAGGTTATTAACGGAATTGGACAGAAAACGTTTGCAAGTATTTACATTATTGAGAGTCTGGCAATGTTTGGAAGTACTGGAGCTTTTTAAAACAAAGTCAAATATTTCGTATATTTGAGGAAACTTATGAATCCCTCTATATGAAATATGTGGATGTATTTTTACAGCATGCTTGTTTAGAGATATTTTCCATTCGGATAGGTTTCTCTACGAATTAGAACCATCATTCATTTTCTCCCTTAGTGTCGGTGCTACTAACCTACATACAAATGAGGCGGACACTGCTAACCGCTACCAGACTTCTAATATCCTCCCAAAAAGGCTTTACTGCACATACAATAGAAAAAACCTGGCAGCTCATTTCAACACAAGGCTGGGGTACATTTTCCACAGCATTCGACCCACTGGAGAAGCCCAGAGAAACAGCTATGGTTTCTTGTGTAGTTTACTATCTCTGTTATTCCTCTTTATAAATCAAATTTCACTCTCAACACATAATGAAGTCTTTTGTTACATTGAAGGATTCCGTAAACTGTGTTATATTTTTAAGATCAGGACATTTGTCTAGTAATGCATATGATAGTAATAATATAAACTTGATACTTTAGGCCCTTTTGGTTCAAATCTTTGATACTTTTAATGATGTGGAATGCCTATTTGTAAGCCTGGATATTAGTCTCTCTCTCTTTGCATCTCATATAAAAGAATTGATTCTTTAAATGTGAGGTTCATTTATATTAATTGCTTTGGAAATTTGCTCTATGGACTTCCTAATGCCAAAGACCAGAATAGCTCATGGCTGCTTTTGCCAAAATCTGTTTTCTAAAAGCTTTCTCTTCAATTGCTTTTCAGTAAGTGTATTCCTGTGATCCATTCTTATAATTTATTACCAAATGCCTAAAATAGCAGGCTTTGTTCAGCCTTTGACTGAGAGATTCCGAGTTTGCTGAGACTTCAGTTACCATTGAGAGAGCATCATTTGGAGCATGGTGCCAACCACTTCCCAGTTAGCTGCAAGTTTCAGAAACTTGTTCTAGTCCCTCCTCTTAGCATCTTTTAAAAAAACAGGAGATAACACCTAAAAAAGCTTGTTAACTGATAAAATGTCTCCCAAGTGTCAGATTTTTGTTGTTCCATTTAGATTCTAAGTTATAGAGTAATATTAACATGTCAGAAAGGCTCATGGTGGTGTTTCTTGAAACCCTACTGCTTACCTTTAGGATAAAAAAAGAAGATAGTTACAATTTTCTTTGATAAAGAGATTAAATGAAGATCCATATAGTGAGCAATGTCATTCACTCATTCTCCAAGTTTTTGTTTTTTTAAAAAATTATCTTCTAGGTGCACTGTATTGGGAACACAGTGATGAATTAAGCAGTTCCTGCCCGCATAGACCTTCGTCTTATTGAGGAATTCTTAAACACATTTCTGTTCTTCTTCTTCTTCTTGGGATTCTATGACTAACAGAAAGTTGGTTGCATAAAGCGTGTTGATATTTTACCACTAAGATAGAGTTTTCCTTCATTTGCAAAGGCAAGCTTACACTGACTAACGGTTGCTGTCATTTGCTCTCTGGAAAGAAGTATTTTCTGTTTTCTCATCTCTTTATAGCCAGCGGACACTAGGGATGCAGTGGTGATGAGAGTCACAGTTTCTCCAGTGGCGACTGGAACAGCAGGATTATTTTTCCCTTGAGAATGATGATTATTTATTGTTTAGACTGAGTAAAATCTTCCACAGAACACAGACGTGAAATTCTGACAACTGCTGTTCCTTTTTTCCTCTCTTTCTTTCTCCTTTATTTTTTCTTTTACTTACGCATTCATCTCTTCAAAATGTTTACTTAGTACCTGATACATTGTAGATATTTTCACATTAATGATCCATGTAAATTTTATGAGAAACAGTTTTCCTTTACAGTCTGCCTTCCTCCATTGTTTCGTTCTCTTAGGAATACTTTATTTTCCTCTCTAATTTTTCCATGTTGATTTGAACTATCAATATGACTTTTAATATCCTCATAGCAGAAATGCCTGCATGAGTTGAAGTGGCTTTTAAGACTACTGAAGTGCTGGGGTTCGGTTGTGTGTTTCTCTGTTGAGTTGTAATTCAACACTACATTTTGAGCTGAAGCTGAATGGAAAAGTTGGACAAGGAGCTTCATTGTTTTACCACTTTATAAGCATTTTTTTTTTTTTTTTTGCCACCAAAAATAGATATGGCCAACCATGAGCATTCAGGCTTCTTCTCCAAGCCCTACTATCTCTGGAATTCTCCTTTACCCTATTCTAGAGACTTTTGCTTTGCTGATCTTGAGGAGATTCTAGTATTTTTTTGTGAAAGGGAAGTCCCTCTGTTTTCTGTGGAGCATGTTTCCATCTTCCCAAAGCCAGTTGAGTGGTGTTCCAGGAGAAGCTATTGTCAGGCATAGGACATCTGCCAAGAGGGGAAAATTGTACCTTGTTTTTTAGTTGGACGTCAGATTAGGCTAAGATTTGCTCATGTGACCTAAGTTTCTCTGAGGTGAAGGGTCAGGGCAGAGAGATGGGTGTGGGAGAAGATCAGGCTTAGAGAAGACACAGTAGTGGCCGTGGCAGCCCTTTCCTGCTACAGGTGGTTTGATGAGGCTGCTGTTTTTGGGGGGTGGACTGGATGGTGTAGAACATAGCTGGGCTTGAGCCATCTTGCTGTGACGGTATCAAGGGGGTTGTCCTAGGGGAAGAGACCACAGCATCCAGAAACAGTTGGATGGGCCACGGGAGGCAGAATCTGAAGAAGAGTGGAGGATGATGGGGAGGCACCAGCTGTCTTTGATTACCTGCAGGAAACAACAAGGAAAGAACCAAAATGTATCCTTGTTTCTTTCTCTTCTTGGAGCCCCCCGATATGGGAGCCTAGGAGAGTGAGAAGGAGGAGGGTGTGCCAGGGCAGAGCATTCCATGCAAAGAGGAGGCAGCCTTGAATAGGAGATGAGACTGAAGCTGTAAATGGACCTATACCAAGTTTTCACAATGAAATATTCTACCCAGCAGGAAAAAAGAATTTGACAAAGCATATTTAGGAGTGCTGATTGGAAAAAATAAAACTGTTTTTCAGTGGCATACCTCACTGAGATGAGATACGTAAATACACTGGTTACAAATGCTAATTTTCTTAGTGTAACTTTTAATTGTAAGATTTCTTACGGAGAAAATTTGAAAGAGGAAATACAGCATCACTAGAAATTCAGCCAATACTAACTATATGTTGTAATTTCGCACTTAATTAATCAAATGCATGTTAAATTCTACTGTGGGTCAGGTACCATGCAGGGTGCTTGGCATACAAAGATAAATAAGATAGGATCTCATAAGGCAATAAGCACACAGTCATGCTACAGTTTTATAGGTGAGACAACAGAAGAGTGCACGATGAGCTCTGCCTCTGACTTTCATGTTGAGGTGTCTTCTAAAAGCCTGAAACTCCACTGGAGGTGTGGTTTTCTGAAAGCCCATTTAATAGCGGTGGAGAAGAGTTGGCATTTTCCTTTGGGAACTATGTAAGGTATAATTAATGAGGAATTCTATCATCCATCTCCCACTTCTGTACTCTGTACTGAGGACATGTTCTTTCTGCTGTCCCATCTCCCCATTTGGAGAAAACCTATTCATCTTTGAGGCCCAACTAAAACGTCAATGCCATGAAGCTTTGCTGGGTGGTGGCAGGTTAAATTAATGCCTTCCTTTTGCTTTTATAATTATTTGTTCATATCACTAATGATTACATTTGCCATATTTTATTATGGCTAGTTTTTCATATGTTCATGTGAAAACAGATGTGTGAATTCCTTTTTTTTTTTTTTTTTTTTTGAGACAGAGTCTGGCTCTGTCACCCATGCTGGAGTGCAGTGGTGTGATCTCAGCTCACTGCAACCTCCACCTCCTGGGTTCAAGTGATTCTCCTGCCTCGGCCTCCTGAGTAGCTAGGATTACATGTGCATGTAACCACATGAGGCTAATTTTTGTATTTTTAGTAGAGATGGGGTTTCACCATGTCGGCCAGGCTGGTCTTGAACTCCTGACCTCAAGTGATCTACCTCCCTCGGCCTCCCAAAGTGCTGAGATTACAGGCATGAGTCACTGCACCTGGCCGAATGTTGTTAATAGTGGCAAATAATAGTACAACTGTGACTGCTGTTAAGTAATTTATAGTAGTTTCCTGGTCTATTCACTCAGATTTCACAATGCAAAAGTTATAAACCAGTTTGTAGATCTCCGGATCTAATTTTGGAATCCTCACTATGAAGCCATTGGATGAGCTCAAAGATTTAACTATATTTACATTGTTGTTATTCTCGTGGACACCATATAGAGTACGAGCTAAACTCAGAGATACTGAAGTTGGATAACCCAGAGACAAAGCCTGCCTTCGACTCTTAACCTCCTTAAACATTGGTTTCCTTGCAGCTAGAATAGAGAGAAAAACAATGCCTACCTCAAAGGATTTTCGTGAGAATTAGGTTAAGACCATGTTTATAAACTGCTTAATATAATGCCCAGGCATAGTAAGAGGTTGTTAAATATTAGTCATTTTATTTGCATCTGTGATTACTTGTGATGCGTCCTTGTCTCTCATTCTCTGAGATCAGATGGATTTCCAACTAGAGAGAAGAGAAATATATTGCCAACTCTGAGAGTAGAATGGTGGTTACTAGAGGCTGGGAAGGCAATGAGGGAGGGACAACTGAAGAAGAAGAAAAATAATATAAATGCATTTGCTACTACTGAACTGTATACTTAAAAATGATAAATAGGGTAAATTTTATACATTTTCTACCTCAGTGAGAAGAAACAAAATTCTCAAAATGGTAATTGTTTCCTTACAGTTCATGTACTGTATCTCATTTGATCCTTACAAAACTGTAAAAAGGCTGCATTGAGATGATTCCCATTCTATTGCATATGGAAAAGTAAACCTCAGAGGGCAGCAATTTGCCCAAGGACATGTAAGAAGCAAATACCAGATTTGCTGATATAAGCCAGACTTCATGAGCCAAGAATCAAGTTCTTCCTATTTCTATACATGCTGTTATTCTCCAGATCAATTGCCATCATCTTTATTTCAGAGAAAATATGTATGTGTATTGGGGGTATCTACATGTAAAAATTCTAGTTCTTTCTCTTTCTCTATCAGGAGAGCAGCAGAGCAGCACCTAACCTTGGAAGTTAGCTCCGTTCTCTATAATGTTCTTTCTCCTCCAGCCTCCCTTGAAATATAAAAATGTCAGGTATGTCTACAAAAGCTCTGTCCTATTTGAGATAATTTTGAATTCAGTTAATTGCTTCACTCTATAGGCGAGCTCAGGTTAATGCACCTGGAAAGGAGGAGAGCAGCAGCCTTGCAGCTCACAGCAGCCTTGCAGCTCGCAGCAGCTCCACCCAAGCTGTGCACAGCCTGATGCTAGCAAGGACCTGGGCCTGCCACGGTGTAGGAGGGAGAATGAAGTCAAGTAGAAAGTCACAAAGTGGTTTCCCAAGCAGCCAAAAACAGACCTCTTAAACGGCCCCCTCACATCTTTTAAAATTAAATGTTCAGCAGAACTTGAAACATTAGTAGATTAACGTGTCAATACATCTTCTACATCACTGCACAAAGGTAAGCTCTAAGAATAAAATGCAGTGTTTAGATAAATTTTTTAACAGATATAAAAATTATAGGTAAAGCAGAACATGGCATAACTCCAAAAAGATCTTTCTATTTGGACATTGTGGTTTCAGATACTTATGGAACCCAGATCTGAGCTCTAACAAATTCCCTGACACCAGTGTTACGGCATGAATTGTGTCCTCCCAAAATTCATAGGTTGAAGTCCTCACTCCCTATACTCCAAAATGCAACTGTATTTGGAGATAGGTATTAAGTCAAAATTAGGTCACCAGCATGGGCTTTAATCCAATCTGCCTTGTATCCTTATGAGAAGAGATCACGACACAGACACACACACAGGGAAGATCATGTGAAGACCCAGGGAGAAAATGGTATCTACAAGCCAAGGAGGGAAGCTTCAGAAGACCTCATCCTCGATCTTTGGACTCGAACTTCTCATTTGTGAGAAAGTAATTTCTGTTGTTTAAGCCACCCAATCTGTGGTACTTTGTTATGGGAACCCTGGCAAACTAATATGGCCAGTGAAGCCTTTGCTTTGATGTTTAGGAGCTTTGTCAAGTCTTAAATTTCTAATGAAATCATGATGAGAGGTTGTTGTCAGTAGCAAAAAATTAGCCTTGACAAAGAAAACCACCATTTTCACTTTCAGGTATAGAAAACCAGCATTTGTGTTCATGAGTGGGGGTGTGATGAAATACCATAAGTATCCGTGCTTCATATTGGGTAGAATGAAAAACCACCACTTGGGAGTCAGGGGCTTGAAGACCCTGTGAGCCTTGTAAGAACATCAACTTCCTGGAAACTTCCTCAGCAGTAAAATGGGCTAATAACGCATTGTAATCTTGTTTTGGGAAATAATTTAGCTAACATTTTTGGAATACTAGGTTATTACAAGAGTTATGAAATACTAGGTTATTATAGAGTTACGTAAATATAAATGTTATATAAGTGTTATCTACTAATGTGAGTCATTATTTTAACATGGACTGTTTACTTGAAGGTAAAAATGGAGGTCGGGCATGGTGGTTCACGCCTGCAACCCCAGCACGTTGGGAGGCTGAGGTGGGTGGATCACCTGAAGTCAGCAGTTCAAGACCAGTCTGGCCAGCATGGTGAAACCCCGTCTCTACTAAAAACACACAGAAAATTAGGCATGGTGGCAGGTTCCTGTAATCCCAGCTACTCGGGAGGCTAAGGTAGAAGAATCACTTGAACCCAGGAGGCGGAGGTTGCAGTGAGCCAAGATCCCACCACTGCACTCTAGCTGGACAACAAGAGTGAAACTCCATCTCAAAAAATAAAAATAAAAATAGAAATAAAATAAAAAGATATAAAAAAAGAGGAACTGGAGGTATCTCATCCTCAGCATAAGATTTGACATTAGTATGGATGTTAAGTACTCTCATTTTGGGAGGAGGGGTCTTTTAAAATAAGACCTAAGATGATGGAAGCCTCCCAGCATAGGTGAGAATAAACAGGCATCACAGTCTTACTTTGAGTACGCTGGATCCCCCCAGTATCACATAATCAACATGGTGCACAGCTGCTACTTCCATTTGGATTCAGCAATTTCTCCACGACATATACCTCATTATGGTATAAAAGAATCAAAGAACTTAAAGTTAGCATCCTGCTGACCTGTACTATAATAAGACCTCAAACACAATGAAGTTTTCGAATAGCATTTCTTCCTCTGCTCTACCAGATATCTGGGGAGAAAACTAAAAGTAACCTAAGTTCATTGAAAAGTCTTAAAATGCAAAACTGCTTAAAAAACATAATCTTCATAATCCTGTTATCTGCTGGTAGTGTATCCATTTTCTTTACATTCCCAATACGTACTTTTCTTTGCTAAACTGCCTACTTCAATTGGGCGTTTCTCAGCCTCAGCTCTGCTGATATTTGGGGCTGGGTGATTAATTGTAGGGGCTGTCCTATGCTTTGCAAGGTGATTAGCAGCACCCAGATCTCTATCTACAACATACCAATAGACCTCCTAGACCTTCAGCTGACAACAAAAAATGTCTCCAGATTGCCAAATATTCCCTGGCAGGCAAAATCACCTGGAATTAAGAACCACTGGTCTACACCAAGAGAAAGATGTTTTGAGGAATCCCAGGGAAAAGTGTGAGAATGAGATGAGCAGGCTAATGCTCAAATGAGAAAAACCTCTGTGTTCACCCTTCAGTCCTTACCTTCCTTACTTTCTTACTCCTTGGCTTGCAATGTTTAAAGGAGGCAAATAGAATGAGAAATCACAGGACAAATATGACCACAAAGCATAGAGTGAGAGGTGTGACTTGGAAGAATGTAAGTGAGAATGGTGGGCGCATGAAGAACCCATTGCAAAAGTGGTCATGCCTTAGAGAAATAATGGAACAATTTACATTTATGTTGTTAGTCTTTTATGTTAAATTCTTGTATCAGCTCTGCCAGGTTGATATTATCCCTACTTTATGTCACAATGTTTACTGCTATTATTTAAAAAAAAAAAAAAAAACCCTAAAAATACAAGTATACAGAAACCATTGTAGAGAACATAGACACTTAGGGCTTCATAGATTTTAGATTGTCCAGCCACATCTCTGCCTTTACTGATAATCTCTGTGAGGTTGAGATTCAAAGATGCTAAGGGACTTGACTGCAGTCATGGAGCTAGTGGAACTGAGGCCAGAAAAATTTCTCGGTTCCCTGATCGATGCTCTTTCCACTGTCTTACTCCACTTCAACTAGAGTAGCGTTTTCCCCTCAACTCACTTTCTAAGACATGACCTAAAGATCCTGGTTCATATCTTAATAAGACTGGTTCTAATGCATGTATATAAATATATAATGACTTTTGTCTTCGAGTTTGTTTACAAGCTTCTCTTGAATAAAAACTGTGCTGTCATAGCTAAGCAGAGGCTGTAGAACAGGGGCCTGCGATTGTCTATTATCCCTAGTAAAGGAAAGAAGAGATGGTTTAAAGGAACAAGCATGTCCAAGTAGGGCTCCCTGTATTACCCAGTTCCTTAACTCCCCTTCCAAGGCTTCCGAGCTTTGCCCTGGACTGCTCTTGCTGCCTGATCTCCCTCCACTTCGTCGCCCTGCCTGGGCTCTGTGCCTTTTTCCCTATTACTCCCCCCAACTCCAACTTCCCCTCCCCGCCCATCAGTCAAGTGGAAAGTCTCCTTTCAAGCAAATTTCACATCTAATCTCCTTTATGAGCATTTTCCACATACCTGACTTTTCCATGAGGTTGTACTTTGAGTCTTTGTATTAATGTTTTCCAAGGTGTGCTTTGTGTGTATCAGGTTGGAGATGGGCTCTAAGATGTCATGTGTCCTTGCATGAGTGTGATGTCAGGGTCTTCAGTCTCTTGCTCTTACAGAGTACCATGTGTAGTTGTATAGTATAGGCTTTAAGAAGTGCTGTCACAGAGGCCTGTTGATTTATTTTATCTTATCCTTCCTTAAACTTACATTTCTTTTTTTAAGTAATACCTGTTTGCAGTCAAAGAACCTAGTGTTTCTTAGAATTTGCCATAAAAGACGCCATTTTATGTCAATGAGTGTTTCAAACATTTATTTATAATTATTTTAATAAATATAAAAAGCAATTATAGTTATTTAATAGTTATTATATTATTTTAATTATTCATATTATGTTAATTAATGACATGCTGCCTTAGATATTTCTATTTTGACCCATGCAGGTAAAGCACTTAGCATATAGCTTAACACATAGTAAGTACTAGATAAATGTGGGCTATTACTAATAAAAAGTTGCAGTTTTCTGTGTCTCCCTGACCAATGTATGCACATCCTAATATGTATAAAAGTGTGTTTGTGTGTATATGTGTGTGGCACTGCAGCACACATTGTATATTACAGGCATGTGCTGCTCAGTGCTCACAAAGAGGTCAGTGCTCACAAAGAGGCCCACCATCTATCTCCCAATTTAGAGTCTAGTCCAGATAACCAATGAGTGTGGATTTTTTTTCAAATAATGGAATGAATTAAATTAAATTAATTAATTTATTTTTTGAGACAGAGTCTCGCCCTGTTGCCCAGGCTGGAGTGCAGTGTTGCGATCTCGGCTCACTGCAACCTCCACCTCCTGGGTTCAAGCAATTCTCCCGCCTCAGCATCCCGAGTAGCTGGGATTACAGTTGCACGCTGCCACGCATGGCTAATTTTTTGTATTTTGGTAGAGACAGGGTTTCACCGTGTTGCCCAGGCTGGTCGCTAACTACTGAACTCAGGCAATCCGCCTGGCTCAGCCTCCCAAAGTGCTGGGATTATAGGTGTGAGCCACCACGCCTGGCCATGGAATGTATTTTATACAGAGTAAATTGAACCTCAGGAAACTTTGGTTTAAAACTCTATTCCTAACACACACTTGATCCCTCACTCTATATGATGTGATGATTTTTTCATTTTTTAAAAGGGCAGCATTGAACCAAATTATAAGACAATTAAAATATATAAGAAAGTGTCATGTTAAAAAATCATGTTAAAAAATTCTTGTATATAATCAATACAACAATTAAAGTGATTTTATAATTTTTTTGCAAAATAATTCTGATTGCTCAATCAATTTCTTAGTTTGCAGTTTCAAAATGACTTCTTTTTTTTCACCCAAATTACACTGAATTTAAATATAAGATAAGATTTTAGAGAGTAACTGCACAGAAAATAAATCAGCTTCTCATGTAGGATGAAACTTTCATTTTCGATGCAGGGACCGTTGACACATTATCTATTATAGCCTTGGAGGCTCTATGCTTGGCAAAACATTTTAATTCAGATTTATTAAATAAAGATTTTGCTAAAAATTACATACCTTCCAGGTATGGGAAATTGCTGCATTTTGGACATTTGCCAAATTTTGAAGAGTAATTATTACTTATATCATGTGTGTGTGCTTAAGAAGTTCTCTACATGCATGGCCTGGCATACAGAATAAGCTAAAACTTGCACACTTTTTTCCTATTAAGATTAAACAAGAGAACCATTTTTGGCATGCGAAACCTTCCTGTGAGACAAGCTCGAGATTACTGACAGGAGGGTGAATTAACTCAAGTTCAGCTTTTTTAGTCCTTTCAGCCCCTTTCCTACCACTCCCCTTTTAGTGAAGCAGGAAAACCAGCCACCTCCTTCCCGAGGACTCTGGCTGAAATATTTGCATTTCAAAGGTCTAAATAGGTAGTACCAGAAAGTGGCATTTTGATGACATTTTTGATATGTACAAGAGAGGTTGTTTTTAAAGTTGTCCTTTTAGTAATCTTTTGTATCTCTCCACTGTCATAATATTTAACACATGACAATGAAATATGTTTGTCTGCCTTCCTTTGTGTCACATAAGCTCTTGGAAAGTAGGCACGTCTTATTCATCTGTGCATTGCATTCTCCACCAGTGTCAGGCATATGGAAATGCTGAATAAATGGCCTGCACTATGAATACGTACACCTGCATATTCAGAAGGCCTGGACTGCTTTTGCAACAAGCCCATGAATCTTACCTGGTCGAATTCAGGACAGAATCAATTTGGACCAAGAGTTAGGAAAACCAGAATTTGAATCCTATCAGTTGCTTCCAGGCTCTGTGGGTCAGTCACTTCAGTCTGATTCTGAGTTTCCCCATCTGCTAGCAAAGGGTCTTGACTAGACACAAGTAAGGTTCTTTCTATAAATACTTTCAATAAGTATTTTTTCAAGGGTGGCCTAAAATAATTCAACAAAATGCTTTATAACCACTAAATTGTACCATAATATATTCTGTGGGGTTACTAGTGGATGCTATTTATTTATTAAAAGAGCTTTGATCAGTGAGCATCACTGATAACTCTCTTGATGTCATAATATAAGCTGCCAGCCACTGGCAGAAGCTAAAATGAAACCAAGGATTGATCATTAAGTTTCCATCAGCACTTCGGACTTTATTGTTTTCCCTCATGGTCCCTGTTATTTCATGTATTGTCTTCCCTGTGTTTGGTACAATTCATTCTCATTAGTGCTCTTCATGAATGTGTCAGATCACCAGGGCTGGTTGGAAAAAATATATCTTTTATAATTTGAAACTCTTGCTTTTCTTGGTTTAATTAAACACTGGCAGTTTTGTGGAGGATTTTATATTATCTGAGTATGATGGTGTAGTTGAAAGAGTGGTGGCCTAGATGTTAAGAGATTCAAAATTGAGATCTGTTGCTGACACTAAATACCTGTGCTAGTGTAAATTTGTTTATCTCATTAGGCTTCCATTTTCTCACTTACAAAGACCATGGAAAAGAGTATCTTCTAGCTATGACATTTCTCTGTAACGTTGTTATAAAGGCAGTTTCAAAAGTATTGGCTGAACGAATTAGGAAAGTAATGACATATTGCTGTATTTAAGTTCTCTTGCACATGTCAAACATAAAAAGGGGCCACTTTTATTTCTGTAAACCCCATGAGCAAATGGCATTGTCATGTTATACTAATGCTTACCTTAAAATGGATGTGACTTTGTTGCTTATCCCACAAAATAATTTGTCAGTCACCAAAATCGACACTGACCTTCATGAACTAGTTACTTCTTCAAGGTCCTACCATGAGTCACTAGCATCAATCTAAGGTAACATGTACTGCATATAAATTATATGTTACACTGAAAAGGGTAAAATAGAACAAAACTTTTTTTCCCCCCCACTGACACTGATAGTCATTGTCAAGCAACCAAGAAGAGTTTTATGAGTCACAAGAACAAGGCTTGCAGAATATAAAAGTTCCTGGGTAATTGTCCTCAGTAATTTGCTTTGCTTATCAGAGTGCTAATAGGTTGGATCTGCTCTTCTCTGATATACTCACTTTTCTCCTAATGCACAATCTTTGGAGTTTAGTAGAATGCTATTGAAAAATAAACAGGAATGATTTTGCAAGGATGTCGTCTGGTTTGTTTCTTTCATAGTAAATGGATTTCATATCTCTTGCACTCAAATAAAATAATGTTTATATACTTCTCTAAGTACCCTCTCTCCCTGTAGGAGGATTTCTGTGCTAAATGCATTCAGATAACCAGTGCACTGGTTAATTTTATTATTCTACTGATATTTCCTGAGGTGGTTTGGGGACCTAACGTAGCTGTTGGGGGGAAGGCATATATATCACTTTTGCTATTGCTATGCAGCATAACAACTACAGTGATTTTGCAGTATAAAGACTATCATTAGCAGGTGTAACTGGTACATTGAAGGAAAGTGCATATTTAAAATAGGCATGGATTATGTGATTTAACATATGTCAGTACAAGAAACCAGAAAACCCAGCTAAAATGTTCTTAAATATAAATTAAAAGCCTGGAGGAAGGGAAATTCTAGTGTTGGTTAACTCAGCAGCTCAATGGCATTCGTCTAGGTTCTGTTTTTTCCACTCTGCCACCATGGGTATGTTGGCTTCAGCCCTATGGATGCAAGACAGCTTCAGCAGATCCAGATGTCACCCAACAAGGTCCAGAACACCCTCCTTTTCTAGTAGAACTTCTTGTATAGCTCATTGGCTGGAATTGAGCCTCATGCTGACTTCTTAATCAGTCATTGCCAAAAAAACCCAACTACCATGATTATCATAACTTAATTAGAAATAACATGGAAGTGCTAACGAGGGCTCAACCTCCTCCAAATGGAGGATTCATACTCCTACCCACAATACCTTGAACAAAGTTGAGGTTCTCTTAAAACTGAAGAAAGAAAATAATACCTGTTGGCAACCCATATCATCCATCACATTAGTCAAATAGCATAACAAAATCCAGGGGTGTTTATTTAGGAATTTATATATCAAATATTACTAAAGAATTACATAGTAGTCTTTATTCATTTTGCTTAAAAATAAATATATAAGTGGGCAGATAAATAGAAACGTGTTCATTTTTAAAATGATTTACCTTTTCTGATGTAGATCATGTTTTTAGAATCTTTGTTACATTTATGTTTATGTGATGTTCTTTTAGATGAAAATTATTTGAAATGCATGTACTTATGATGACTTAAGTTTTATGTGGCATGGCATCAAGTTCCTGTCAGTCTTCTCTTGGACTCTTGGATCAATGCAATTGTAGAATATTGCAAGGCAAACTGTTAAATTACCATTCACAATTATTTGAATGATTCATGATTTTTCCAATTCTCTGCAACTCAGATGTACTGCATAAATGAGCTAGAGGAATGACAGAAGGACTATAATTATTTCAAATTTTTGTGTAAATATGGACTCTATTCTCTTTTATTTATATACAACTATCATATATATAATACACTTGTATTAAATCAATGATTTACTTTATAAATAGCTATCATATATAATACATTTAATATAAATTTGACATAAATGCATATTGATAGCTATTTATAAAGTAAATCATCTATTTTACTGTAATCATTTTTATGTACTTCACTTCCATTTATTTCTTTTGAATAAGCAGTTCAGTGTAAACATCCTGATCTAATCAAAAGTTTTTGAAGGAAAATCATGGAGAAGATGGAAGCAGTAGAACTGTTCAGAGATTAGGTTGTAACATATGCTTGGTGTGGATTTTTTTATTTTTTAACCACAGTCTGCATGGTGGGCCAGATACAGTAGCTCATGCCATGTGTGTGTGTGTGTATGTATTTATATATATATAATATATATACACACACCTTATATATATACACACTTTGTATATATATAAATTATATATATATACACACACACATATATACACATATATATACGCAAAATTTATATATACATATAAAAATTAGCCAGGTACAGTGGTGTGCACCTGCATTTCCAGCTACTCAGTAGGCTGAGGTTGGAGGATCACTGGAGTCCAGGAGTTTAAGGCTATAGTGAGCTATAATTGCACCACTGCATTCCAGCTGGGGCAACAGAGAGAAACCCTGTCTCTAAAATAAGTAAATAAATAATATGCGTGGTGCGTAATATTTTGGCTTTAAGATTTGAGGGCATTTCTCATTATAATCTGGACCACTTCTACTTTGTAGGAAACTATATAATAACATTGATAACTTAGAGGACCTAAGTGATTCTATGAAATCTGTAAACTCAAATGCTCAAGGTGTGACAGCCAAGAGAGAGGAGGTACAAACATCCCCCAGGCTCTGGAAGATCCATTCCACCAAAAAGAAGCAAAGTTTTAATTTGCTTGTGTGTTTATTTATTTATTTATTTGGACAGAGGTCTGAAACACAGTGTCTTTGGGGTTAAATTAATTTTGAAGTCAATTTGACTCAAGTCAGTAGAAACATGGGTTAAAGCTTGAAAAACTGATTCTCAAGTCCAGAAATTACTGGGCAAATATAAACTTCCTTTGGTTTCTGCTCAATAGGTCAATTTCTTAGACTATTCATGCACAAGATGAAAAACAAGTGTGTATTTTTCCCCTCAGGGAGCATGAATTGGCAATCTTTTAGTAGAGGGTCATAATTAGTTTCAAAATGTTCACCATACGCCTCCGTGTTACTCTTGAAGGCTTTGTCGGTGTTAATTAGGAAGTTTTATATATACTAATATGTATTTACATGTAATGTATTACATAAGCACATAGCACACATAAATACACACACATTTTTTTTTAAATCTATGTAGAAGGGTTAATAGTTATTTTGCCACCTGGAAGCAGTTTGTGGCCCACCTAACCCCCCATACTTGTGAAAACCATTAATAATCAAGAAATTCTAGAGGACAAAGCGTTTGAAAGTATTTTGTAGAGGAAACTCTACCCTCAGGCTCAGATTGAGATGAGCTGTTTCTTAAAAAGGATTCCTATTGCTACATGCATGCCCATCAATGGGAGGATAAGTGGGTATATGTGTCATAATTGCCATTTTCTGTGGATTCAGCCATGTGTGGGGATAAACCATGGTGGATTGTCAAGTTGGCATCAGGAGAAAAATGACAAAACCTGAAGCAGGAAAGGAAACAGGATTGGACTAGAAGAAAACATTTATAGAAGGTGCGGAAGGTATGTAGATTTTAGTGGAGCGTTTTTAAAAAAGAGAATAAAAGAATGTGTTGTTTTTAAAGGAAACATCGGAAGGGACTAAGCTGAGTGATTGAATGAACATCTGTTAACTCCTTGTTTATAACCTTCAAAATTTGTGTTTTAGATAAATTTTAATAAAGTGAAGACAATCTACATTTTGATACACTCTTGATGCTACTGTGAATTAGTGATGGGAAACATCAGGGGGAAATCGACATGTGAAAGGTATGGAAGCTACCAGCTCATCACTTTTATCCAATTTGCGACAGCGTTTTCACTCTCCTCACGGAAGCCACATCATGCCATTCACCTTGCTATCCTTTCTCTAGCTCAGAGGCATCTCAGCAGACTTTGAACTTAGTTTGTTTTGGCTTTATTTCCAATACAATCATTGGCTCTCACAAGACCCTTTTCCAACAAAATAATAATAATAATAACCCTGAAAACAAATCAAGGGAGTTATCAAAACCTAGTCATAGTTATTAGTACTTGTCAGACATCGAGGGTGACAAGATTAGGGACTGTTTGCTTATTCTGGAGAAGCTGGGGTTTTCGTTTTTTCCTTTTCCTTTTTTTTTTTTTTTTTTTTTTTTAAGGAGTAAAACAGCTGTTGCAGATGGAGGTATTCTGCGAGCATGACTCAAGCACAGTATTGTGTGAAAATGCAACCAAATCATATCCTATTTTTACCACAGTGCTACATTTGTTAAGAAAAGATGCAATATATATCTAATATTTGCAAGATTTGGAATCAGTTTTATGAACTGTACTGTGCTTGATGATTTAGGATAAAATCACTTCAAAGATTCTAAGTGTGGTGTACACAAATATGAATACTTTTGCTAATTTGTGGCATTTTGCCATGTTGCTGTAGCAGTATTTTTGTGTGTTCATCTGTTTCTTGATAACTATTTAATTTTAACTATTTTATTTATGTCTAAGTTCTTATGAACCACTGATATTTCTTATTTCCCTCCTGCATGCATACTTTTTTATTTTTGAGAGAAGAGGGAAGAGAACAAAATGGTACATGGTGAAGTATGAGTATGTTTTGATTTTTCTTCTCAGATTTAAAGAAAACATGCATATCTACATATCTTAACTCAGTCACCGTTCCAAAATATGGAATTTTGTCATTTTCAAAACCTTTTCCCAGAAAACAGCCTTATTTGTGCCCTCTAGTGGTAGATGCATACATTTATGCAGTAAGTCAGAGAAAGCTGCCTCTTTTTTCCTTTCGGTACATAATGATTCAGCATCCAAATAACTAAATAGTGTTAACTCATTACCTATACTTAAAGAAAAATCCTGTGTAATCGAGCTTAATGTATTTTCCAAATGCATCAAAATTACGTATTGAAGAAATAACCCTAGCACTTATCTAGCTAGAGAAAGTTCTGAAATTACAATAGTGTAACTCCTCTGATTTTTAGGTTCCTTTTGTCCAGCAAAATGCTGTTATTCTTTGAGGAATAGTAAGCACATTTTCCACAAATGTGTTTTCTCTTCTTGGAATCTGTTTTAAAAACGTCTAAATTGCTGCATTCATTCATAAACTGTTTCTTGTTTTTGTACTGATGTGTAACATTAGAAAGCTACGTGAAAGAGAAAACTCTGTTTAACGTAGCAATAACCGACCCTGATACAAAAAGCCCAGATAGAAATGGCTCTGGAACTCATGGCTCCACTGAACATCTACTGGGTGGATAACCAGTTCTGTTTCCTGTCTCTGAAACAGTCACTGTCTTCATTCAACACGTCCAATTTCCTGTGTGACTAAAGTTGATTGGGCCAGGAATAGACTCCCTATCCAAACCAAGCCAGCTAGAATCTTCCCCTGGGATTTCCGAAACTAGCACTGAGAAAGAGAATAGGTCTATTTCTAGTATAGGAAGCCCTACAATATATTTTCTGAAAAACTGTTGGTAGCCATGTTTACTGCCAAATTTTGGTGGTGAGATAAAAATGGGAAAGAAAATTGTGGTGACATTCATGCCTCTGGTTTCTGTTGCGGGGATCCAGGTGTCTGCTCTTCCTACAACCCCACTTTTCTTTTTCTGGTCGTTTATTTCGTCCTTGGATTTGGTAACACAATAAATTCTTAGTATGCTTAGGTTAATTTGACTTTGAGTTTAGTTTCTATCACTTTTTGCCAAAGTAATATGACAATACAACAAGGCATGTTGTCAGTTTTTATTCTTGAATTTTCTCATAACTCAGTTTCTAGATCGAGTATTGACAGAGAAATCAGGGGGCAGAGTTCCTGCTGAAGTGTCAGGGAGTTCCCCTCAAAAAAATTGTGACCTCTTTCATATTCATCTTGAGGTTTTATTAAGTTCAGTTTCTGCTACTTTATCCCTATTTAGAAGTATCACTTCTCCTTCTTTAAATACCTTAGATTTTCCTATTTTCTCACTCCCCTTACCAAAACAGGTAATGATAAATCACACGCACACTGGAGCTCCTTCAAAGCAGTCTGTTAGCTTTTACAGGTAGTTTTCAGCCTTTTGTCTCTAAAATAGTGGAACGATACACTTTGTCTCTTTTTAAAGTAAAAGTTGGGGAGAAAAATATGAAAATCCCTGGGTGGCTTGGGCACACATTTCTTTTGCATCTGAAATGATCCAACATCAAACATTGTGCCTACTACACAGCAAGCATTGAGTCCATTTTGGTGAAATATAATGACAAAATTATAACATTTATTGGGTATCTACTGTATACCAGATACTGTATTTGGCAGTCATTTTATTTGTGTCTAGTACAAGTTTTAACTTTTATAACTTTTTTGAACAACTTTTCAAAGCCCCCATTATTATCCCCCACCATAAATGAGCATAGTTGAAGGGTTTGCCCAAGACGACACAGCTAATAAGCTGTTCATTCTCCAAATCTTAATACTCTGTCACCATTTTCCACCAAAGTACCAAACATGGATGACTTACCACTTTAAGAGGGGATCTTGAAGAGTTTGACCTAAGGCTGCCACCATAAACTTTATGTTACATGAAGGCTTGTGCATGATGACATTTATGTGATATTTTCAACCCACTGTGTTTCATGCAAGACAATTACATGACAATGAAAATATCTGGTATATCAGGCACCCCTGGAAGGCGTGCTGTTCCTGCCCTGGCTTGGTTTGTAGCAGGCTGGCAGGTGGAGGGGTTGAGTGGGCGAATTTGTTCCCATAGCTCTCCAGCCCGCAGCACTAAGCTGCTGAAAGCTTCTTGGGATAGAAACATCTTGGTCTTTCCCCCCTTCTTCACATAACTGATTATTCTTTGATTTTCTCACTCTTCTGCCCAGTACCCTCTGATTCTAGGAATTAAGAGCCTATTCTGGGTCCCTCTCCTTCCATCCTTAACTAGAATTATCTCTTCCATACCACGCCCCCTCCCAACAGTGATTCAGCAATCATCCATGCAGCATTGCTCACGGGACATATGAGGTGATGAATGGGGACACATTCTTTGGGTTAATAATAGTAATATCATTAGCTAATCTCTTTTGCTAAGCATTTTACATATTTTATCATTAATCGTTATACCAATCCTACAAGATATATGTTATTTTCCATTTATCTGCTGTTTTTTTTTCTTTTTCTTTTTTTTTTTTTTTTTTTTTGAGACAGGGTCTCACTCTATCACCCAGACTGGAATACAGTAGCATGATTGTGACTCATTGCAACCTCTGCCTCCTGGGTTCAAGTGATTCTCGTGCCTCAGCCTCCCAATTAACTGGCACTACAGCCACGTGTTACCATGCCTGGCTAGTGGTATTTTCTATTTCATAGATGAGAAAACTGAGACTCAGATGAGTTATGAGCTTTCAAACTCCTCTGAGCTCCAATGTGGAAGACCCAGGATTCACACTCAGATCTGTGGATCACAGGGATTATACTATCTTGACAAGGGTGTAACGATCTCTGCCTTCAAAAAAGGCCACAGGGACATTGGAATCCATTGTTTACATGGAACTTGTAGCAAGGCCATCAAAGGGAATTTTACATATTGGGCAATACAAACCATCACTTTTGCTTTAAAATGTGCATAGTGAGAAATAATTAAAAAACACATAGTACTCAGAAAACTCATAGCTTTTACATTTGATCATAGATCCCAGAGCAATTACAAAGTAAAAACTAAGACACTAAAATGCAGTTTTACTGTATGAAAACAATTCCAGTTGTGATCATTTACATAAGCTGCTAACCATTTGTGAACAACTCCTGTATTGCACAATGACTTTGCTTCATATAATGGCGCATTTATTGCTAGAAATCAGCACCCTTTAATTTGCCCAGCTCCTTCTGTTCAGGAGCAAGTACGTGGTGTCCTCTCCTCTGTCCTGTTCAGGACACTGAGGGCTTCCTCAGTGACTGAGGCATTGGATAGACTGATGCCTCACCACACTGCCCCTCCCTGTGGGCCACTCCTGTATTGCCACCCTGGCCTTGGATGGCAGGATCCAGCTCTGCACTGTTTCCCATGTTTCCCAGGCAACTTGTTCTGGACTGTCATCAATATCATACTATTGCGTTATTGTTTTAGGGCCAGAAGTGAGGTCACATCCTTCAAGTGGGTAAGGCTTTGTCTGAAAAGAATGATATTCTCATTGCCAATCAATGAAAAGGATGAGTCCCAAGATAAAACATGGTGACACAGGAGGTGGGCCTCAGGCCAGAGTCCTGATGGAGGAGAGAAGTACTCCGCCTAGGACTGGGATTTCAGCTAGGACGGTCCATTTTCCATCACAAGGACTTCTCAGTGCTTCAGTGTCTGGGGCCACCTGAAATCCTGAAATCTGTGTCACCATGTTTTATCTTGGGACTCATTCTTTTCATTGATTGGCAGTGAGACCATCATTCTTTTCAGACAAAATCTTACCCACTTGAAGGATGTGACCTAACTTATGGCCTTAAAAGACAATAACACAATAGTACAATATCTATAAATTTCCCAAGGCTTGTAATCAGACTTGAAGGGTACCAATGTATCATGATGACAGTTCATTCAAACAAAGACATTTTGGGAGTAAAATGAGGAGTTATTAATTATTATGCCTGGACAGTAAACAAGAACTAGGATGTATGTTTCACCTACAAAGTCAGGGTGTTGACAGTCCAGAACAAGTTGCTTGGGTTGCACCAAGCTTAAGTCCATTTCTTTGTAAGGCCCCTCATCTAGGTTTAAAATTACCAGAGTCCAGTGTTATTTGGGACACATCAGACATATGACCAAACACCTTGGCTGCATATTTTTTTTTATTATGGAATAATCTACAACTGTGTAGTTTTGAGATACTTTTGCTCAAATACTTTTATTTGCTTATCCACAATATGTCTTTCGGAGGTAAGTTTGCAGTTAGTTTTGCAAAGTCAATAAACACTATTTAGTCATAAATTTTAGCTTTTAACCTTTGTCAGTTATCTCGTTTTGGTTGCCAAGAGGGATAGATGTCTGAGATGAGGTTGCTTCAGCATGAATATATTGTGATCACTGGAAAAACTGTTAAAAGCTGGGATTATCATAGAGTGCCCAATAGACAGTGCCGAAGGAATGGCTGATGTGGCTGTTTAAGACCTCAGTGAAGCAACTGTACTACATTAATATCCGAACTTTAGCATAGTTTAAAAGTGACCTCATTGCTGTTTCTAAAATATAATGAGCAGAATGGTGTAGTTTCAGATTCTTATCACTGTCACAAAGTTCATAAATATTGTTTGACTAAGTAATCTAATATCCCAGGTTTTCTCCCTATCTTGATAAAAACTCCATGACTGGTCTATTAGCCAAGTATGGGAGAAAGGTAGGGCATGGCTTTGGATCTGGATCATTCTTTTCTTTTTATCTGGCATAAATCAAATATATATGAGCTAGTTAAGATAAACATGGAGAAGAATATGCCACTTTTATTTTGCTAACTGAACACAGTACATTTCCATATTCCGATCAGTCATCCTTACTTTGGATTATTTCATGTATTCAAGCCTATGAACTCACTTTATCAATCTCGGGTTTTTTTTTTTTTTTTTTTTTTGGTCTTAGACTTTATTTAATCTGTGGGCTGCTTTACAGCTAGGCTTGCTGCCTATGTTGATCCTAGAAGAACTAATTCTTCCAAGAGGACCATTGTGGTTGCTATAGTGTTTTTTGCAATTAAAGCTGTTTGAATCAGGGAGCCCATTTTCCAAGCAATGCTGTGGGTGTGTTGGAGCTGATTATTTTCCGTTGATTTTTTTTCTTTATTATGGAAGGCATGAGCTCGAATGCGTAATGAGACTGCCTGAGTCCAACCAATGGCTCTGCCACTTAGTGTGTGATCTTGGACATGCCTCTAAACTTTTCATGCCTCAGTTTCCTCATCTATAAACATAGATAATAATTATGATAATAATACCTCACAGGATTGCTATAAGGATTCCATGATTTAAAACACATATAATTGGTAACTAGTACTTGACGTCTAATAAGTTCGTGATAAATATCAAATATCAGTGTTTGCATTCTAGATATGAACAGTATTTTTATTGTTAAGGTATAAAATGGCATAAAATTGAGCATTAAATTTTTAAAATTCTATCATTATCATTAAGCTGTAGAGTTCTGGGTCATAATATGATATATTACTGCTGGAGATCTTGCTTCTTTTAGGGAATATAGCTCTCTGAGCAAATGCATCAAGATATGTAAATTCAGTAAAAAGATTTAGAGCAAAATTGTTATTTAAAATTTCACTGGGGCTGGGTCTGGTGGCTCATGTCTGTAATCCCAACATTTGGGAGGCCAAGGTGAATGGGATCACTTAAGTCAGGAATTAGAGAGCATCCTGGCCAACAAGGCGGAACCCTGTCTCTACTCAAAATACAAAAATTAGCCACACGTGGTGATGCACACCTGTAGTCCCAGCTACTTGGGAGGCTGAGGTAGGAGAATCCCTTGAACCTGGGAGGCAGAGGTTGCAGTGAGCTGAGATGGTGCCACTGCACTCTAGCCTGAGCAATAGAGCGACACTCCATCTCAAAAGCAAACAAACAAACAAAAACAAAAATTTCATTGGGATTGCCCTTCAAATCCCACATGTAGAGAAATTCTGTTTACAGGCAGTTTTCCAAATATTATAAACTCCATTATAGAGCTATTAACCAAAGTCCTAGTATCTTACTCATTTTTAACTCTCTACTATTTGTAATAAAAAAACCAATTAAAAAAATTTTAATGAGAATTCAAAGTTTAACTCAGAAGTTTTTTTGTAATTGCATCCCTGTAAATGTGCTGTTTGTTCATATGGCTTGTAGAAACTAAAACTGCTGAGCTTTCTCATGGTGTAAGCGGACTTTGTTCCACAAAGCGGACTTTGTAAAGTGACTTTACACCAGATCTTAGTTGGGGCACACGGAGGGATTTTAAGAGGAGACAATGCTGTGTTCATCAAAAAATTGTCACATTTTTTCCTAGTGTGTAGACTGTTTCTATGACTTTTATCCTGTGTTTTTCTTTGTTTATTTGTTTGTTTGAGATAGGGTCTTCTTCTGTCACCCAGGTTGGAGTGCAATGGTGCGATCATAGTTTACTGTAGATTTGAAGTCCTGGGTTTAAATGATCCTCTTGCCTCAGCCTTCCAAGTAGCTAGTATTATTGGTGCATACCACCACTAGGATTTGTGTGTGTGTGTGTGTGTGTGTGTGTGTGTGTGTGTGTGTGTGTGTGTGGAGACGGGGTCTCCCTATGTTGCCCAGACTGGTCTTGAGCTCCTGGCCTCAAGCAATCCCTCTACTTTGGCCTCCCAAAGTGCTGGGATTGCAGGCATGAGCCACTGAATCTGGCTGATTTTTAGTTCAAAGAAACTTGGTCTGAGGTTACATTGAAGAAGTTTGGTTTAAGAATCTAGAAAGGACCAGGAAACATTTGTATCAACAGAGATTTTTTTTGTTTAATTTAAAAATCCTTAATTTAAGTGACTTTGTAAAATGATAACCAACAAATACTCAGTTTTGAATTCCTCCATCTCAGATGCCATATCAGTCACTATAAGGAACACGCTGGTCTTTATATTGTTGAGTTTCAGCATGGGGCCCCAGGCAATTAGTCCAACTTCTCACTTGAGAGGAAAGCTCTTTGCCAGTTTACACAGTGACCTTTTTCTCACAATTTCTATACCAAGATGATTCAGATTAACTCTATTGTGTGCAAAGACACAAGTGCTAAGACAAGCTACATAATATTTGATGCCCATCATTACTTTCATTACTGATTCCTGTGGAGGTATAATATACATGCTTGCCTGTATGGAGCAGCCAATCATAGCACTGATTTTCCATTCAGGACAATTGATTATCTCAATTGTCAATTGAGAAGTCAGAGAAATACCTGTATCATTCTCTTGAGCATACTGGGGATAAGCACACAGGTCTGGTCAAGCAACACTGCTTAGGGATGTTTTTTCCTAAGCAATGGGAAGACTAAGGAGGCATGAAAGACGGGACTGAAATAACAGAGCCTGACTGAACACTCTTCTCTCTCACAGGCTTTTTTCCTACCATGTCCTTCATTAGAATGCATGGCACCTGCATTTTTCTGAAGAGATTTTAGTGTTCATACAGGCAAGGACTATAACTTATTTGTCTGCTCATTACTCAGTGTCTAGCCCAGTGCCTTGTTCAAGGCATCTATACAACATATGTGTTTTAATGTAATAAACACTACATAAAAAGAAAGATGACAAAATAAATTGAAGTTTATTGCTTTTACTTGTTGACATGTTCAGATATTTGCTTAATTTGTGTGTTCTGTAAAAAGAGATCAAGAAAAGTGAAGCGTGTCAGTTTTCTCAGAAGAAACAGCAGGGAGACATGTTAATAGTCCATTCCCCATGCACGCTGACCAGGTTTATGACATGGGTATTAACCTCCACATGCAGAATCTAGGGAATTCTAAACAAGGTAGCCCATGCTCAACTCCATTGTATGACAAGTAGAAGCTAAAACATGCTTTTAGAAAGCACAAATGAAGCTAGTAACTAATTAATCCACCTCATATAAGCCAATCGTTAGTTAACAATTAATTGATCTAAAATGTTGGGACTGTTTTAAAAAGATTTGCAACTTAGTAAATCATGATTGATATATTAGAATGAATATTTTTCTCTTTCCTTGAGAAATTTTACCTTCTGAATTTCCATTTCTATATAAGTCTCTTGCTTTACATATTATGCTCTGTAGAAATCTTTACCATATATTTAGTCCTCTCTGATACATATACACACTTCTATAATATATATACACATAACTGCACACATATATGTTATAGAGAACTGATTTAACACAATCTGAATTATAGTTCATTTTAATAAGACATTTGTAAGTCTGATTTTCTTTTATTCCTTAAAATATTCATATACATTCATATAAACCTTTCATGTACACACTAGTTTAATTAGGAGAAGCTATTCCAACCTGACCAGATTATTCTAAATTTTATGTAATAACTATGATCAAAAAGCTATTTGGAATAGTTTGATTAAAATCAGTGCAGACCTAGAATTATAATGGTAAAAATAATTATTTCACAGTAGCTCCTCCATTAAATATCATACTGCTGTGCTGGTGGGAAATCATTGATGAAAATAAGTATGTTGAAGATAGAAAATAATGGTCAACAATCCATTTCAATATAATTGTAGGAGATGGAATAGAAAGGCTTTCAGTTTTGATGGTGTTGACAGCAGATGTTCCAAAGCTCCCTGCTGGCTATGTTTTCAGAGATAAATGCAGCTGCTCAAATGGAAATGTATTCAGGTTCAACAAAACACCTGAAAATCTTGTTAACAATTCTACTGTTTCATCACTCACTTTTGGATTTAATTAATGGATAAGTAATATAATCTTTAGTCAAAAGTAAACCCACTTAAGGGCCGGGTGCAGGGGCTCACACCAGTAATCCCAGCAATTTGGGAGGCCAAGGCGGGTGGATTGCTTGAGGTCAGGAATTTGAGACTAGCTTGGCCAAAATGGTGAAACCTTGTCTCTACTAAGAATACAAAAAATTAGCCGAGTGTGGTAATGTGCACCTATAATCCCAGCTACTTGGGAGACTGTGGCATAGAATTGCTTGCACCCGGGAGGTAGAAGTTGCAGTGACCCGAGATTGTGCCACTGCACGCAGGCCTGGGCGCTCTGTCTCAAAAAAAAGTAAGCCCTCTTAAGAGATGAGACAGAAAACTGCCTATGACTTTTACATGACATTGCTAGATTCTGTATATCCACATCTGTCTGTCATTGACTTCTTTAGTTTGGACCTCAGATTGAGTTAATTATGTCTTAAAATGTACCAATATGTAATGTTTTGTGTGTGTATGTTTTAAATTTACAAAAGTAGTACTGTGGTAGAAAATATTTTGCATTTTCTTTCTTCTTTTAATGTTATGTGTGTAAGATCTCCCCATGTTGTCTCTCTCTGCTACACACTATTCTGCAGTGTGCTTCCAGTATATTTCACAGTTCCTCTCCCTTGATGGACCCTGGGGTGGCCATCAACTCCCCTTTCCCACATAGGAGACCATGGAAAACATTCCCATTTGTGTCTGCCGATGGATGTTGCGAGAATATCTCTGGGATATTCTCTCCAGGAGACAGTGTATTGTATCTTAAGGCAAAAAAAAAAAAAAAAAAACCTTATTTTCCCAAATCCTGCCAGTTTGATCCAGAATGGCTGCACAACTTTATATCTACAAGGACGAAAGAGTACTTAATTCCTCATATCTTTAGTCACAGTTGGTAGTATTGACTTTCCTAATTTCTGCCATTTCAATGGATCTCACATGTTATTTGATCATTTCTTACTGTTGTAATTTGTGTTTCCATGATTAACAATGAGTTTGAACATTAGGTTCTGCCTTAAATACTGAGAAACAAGATATGGGATGCAGTCAAATAGAGCCTAGAACATGTTCGAAGATTAGAAAGAAAACATATAAACAAATTAGGTAGCAATCTCGGTGGCATTAAATACTATAGGATTTTGTAATTTTTATATTAATCTGAGTTGTAGTATTTGACCAAAGCTTTATACAGAAAATAGTATTCCAATTTATTCTATTGAGATGGCTTAGAGAAAAGGCATGATTTCAGGCCAGATAACATGAGTGAGACCATGGAGATAGGAATGAGTTGCACATACGGCTGAGACAGCAGACCAGGCTGGGGCGGGGAGAGGATCATGGAGGAGGCACCGTGAGCTCATCTTAAGCAGGAAGGAAGAAGCCACATCACAGAGACAATTGAAAGCTTTCATTTGCACTAATTTTAAATAAACAATGAGAGCTGCTGTGGTTTCTTTACATAAAAGCATTGGTTGAAAGAGAAATTTAACTTGCTCTACCTCTGGTTTGAAAAGATGGCTAGTCACATGATGGATTTCATTATTGGCACAGGAGATATTTCACAAGTAGCAAGTATGCCAGCAATATATCCCAATTTTTCAGCTGCTCACTTTCAGAGATTAAGCCTTCATTGCCTGCTACTTTAGGCAGAAACATAAGAGAGAGGCAAAGGAGGCAATTCATGTCTATAAGGGGACACCAGAAATACATCAGTTGGAGAGTTTTGCTTTTAATTTCAATTAGTTTTGAGTCACACTCTTTAGGTGTGTCGACTGTCCACAATGCAAGAATGCATCTAGTATTGCTATGCATTTATTCACTTGGTGGAATTTCTATTTAAGCAAGCAAAAAGTGGGGGCAAACATATTTTATCGCTCTTGGGCAACATTTACACCATGAACAGCCCTTCAGAGTAAAATCTCTGAGCATTTGATCTGTTATTATAGCCTTCAGGTACAGTGGATTTCATTCCTGGGCTGATGGAGGCCTGCCCTTCCCTCACAGAAACTTAAATATACCATGCCCTCAGCTGTTTGTTAACTTCAGCAGCCTAGATTAAGACAGGGGGATATGATATTTGAAAGTGTCATCCTATGGCATTTGGCTTTCCCTTGTATGCTGTCTTTTTACTTTGTTTTCTTGTTTCTTATTTTCTACCTGTGGTAGGTAGAACCATCATTGCCAAAATGTATCCACAGGCTAATTCCAGAAACCTATAAACATGTTCAGTTATCTGACAAAGGGGGTATTAATTTGCAGATTGAATTTAATTGCTAATCTGCTGGCCTGAAACTAGGGAAATGATCCTGCATTATCCAAGTGGACCCGATGTAATCACGAAGGTCCTTAACATTGGAGAAGGGAGGCAGAAGAGGAGCTCGGAGGGATGTGATGTGTGAGAGATTCAACCCATCATTTCGGGCAAAGATGCAGGAGGGGACCACCAGCCAAAGCATGCAGGCAACCTCTAGAAGCTGGAAAGAGTGGGTAGACCCAGCTTCCCTGGAGCCACCAGAAAGAACACAGCCCTGCCTTGACTATTGATCAGTGAGACCCATTTTGGACTCATTTACCTCCACTTTGCCAGTCCTTTTGTCAGACGTGGGCATATTTGTTCAGCTTCTTCCCTGGACTGGAGTTCCTGAATGGCTAACCATTTTTGTGAGAGAGTAAGTGTTGATGTTAATGACAATAGTAATAATATTAGCCAACAACTACTGAGTTCCTAGTACGGGCCACTGTTCAAGTGATTTACCTTCTTAACCTTAAATATAAGGTACCAGAACTATAAGATAATACATTTATGTAGTTTTAAGCCGCTACATTTGTGGTGATTTGTTACAGGAGTACCAGGAAACTAATGTAACACTCTATTGCTGATTCTGGCCCAAGGAAAGCACATTTTATGACTCAGTAGAATAGATCTGCAATGGAGAACTTTAATTTACCAGGTTGGCTCTTAATTCTTTATCAGTAAGAATTTTTTGAAACTTGTGCTTGTTTCTTCCTAAAGAGAACTAGCGCGTATACATTGTAAAGAATTGAGGAAGGGAAATACTCATGTAATATACATTTATTTATTCATGTCAAATAGAGGCAGAAATCTATTCCAATAGTGATGGAGTTTTAATATCGATACTCTTTCCAAGTCTTGCTAAAGGAGACAATTGATACCAGCTTCAATGCTCGTCCACTCTGTGGAATTCTTCTAAATGTGTAAAACTGTATCACAACGAATTTATTAATGAACTGCTCTGCTTCAAAGTTTAGTCAATGTCCTCAGTAATCAGTTCAACATGGAGTGAAAATATCCTTAAAGGAAAGTTTTAATTTCTTTATTTCTCCCTTTCCTTTCCCTTCCCCTTCCCCTTCCCCTTTCCTTCCCCTTCCCCTTTCCTTCCCCTTCCCCTTCCCTTCCCTTCCCTTCCCTTCCCCTCCCCTTCTTTCTTTCTTTCTTTTTTCTTTCTTTCTTTCCTTTCTTTCCTTTCTTTCCTTTCTTTACTTTCCTTCCTTCCTTCCTTCCTTCCTTCTTTCCTTCCTTCCTTCCTTCTTTCTTTCCTTCCTTTCTTTCTTCTTTCTTTCTTTCTTTCTTTCTTTCTTTCTTTCTTTCCTTCTTTCTTTTCTTCTTTCCTTCTTTCTTTCTTTTTTTTGATGGAGTCTCGCTCTGTCACTCAGGCTGGAGTGCAGTGGTGTGCTCTCAGCTCACTGCAACTTCTGTTTCCTGAGTTCAGGTGATTCTCCTGCCTCAGCCTCCTGAATATCTGGGACCACAAGTGTACTCCACTACACCTGGCTAATTTTTGTATTTTTTAATTAATTAATTTATTTTTAGACACAGTTTCACTCTTGTTGCCCAGGCTGGAGTACAGTGGTACGATCTCGGCTCTCTGCAACTTGGGCCTCCCAGGTTCAAGCGGTTCTCCTGCCTCAGCCTCCCAAGTATCTGAGATTACAGGGGCCCGCCACCACGCCCAGCTAATTTTTGTATTTTTAGTAGAGACAGAGTTTCACCATGTTAGGCTGGTCTCAAACTCCTGACCTCAAGTGATCCGCCTGCCTCGGCCTCCCAAAGTGCTGGGATTACATGCGTGAGTCACCTTGCCAAGCCTAATTTTCAAATTTTAAGAGAACTTAGTATTACTGAAAAGTCTGCCTGTGTCACAGAGAATGCCATTAACCTTTTCCAACACAAACCACTTCTCTTCAGAAGAGAGCACCTTCTTTTTCACAGACGTTCGCTAGTGACCTAGAATGAGCTTCATGCTTTGCCTCCCTCTAGAGTCTGTTTGCAGTGACTCTAGAGTGATAACATGTTCATGGGGAAGTGAGGGTGGAGTTTTTCAGAATTAGCTCTCACCTTGGGGTGAGTTATGTGGCTAAAAGCCCAGTAAGTTTGATTTGCTAGAACAAATTCAAACTTCCTTTCAAAAGAATGTGAGTTCAGAGCCAAATGGGAATTAGAGAATCAACTTCAGCTTTCTGTTAACAGTAACACTGCAGGGACCTCCTACCTCTACTTGGCCAGTCCACTTGTCAGCCACAGGCATATTTGTTCACCTTCTTATGGGGCTGGAGTTCCTAAATGGCTAACCTTTCCTGGGAGATAGTGTTAATGATAAAAGTAATGATATTAGCCGACAGCTACTGAACTCCTAGTTTGGGCTACTATTTGAAGGATCCACCCTCTCAACAGTCTTATGGATTAAATGCTCTATCATCATCTTTTTTTTTATAGATGAGAAAGCCGAGGCACAGAGAAGTTAAGCGATGTGTCCAAGGTTCCTTTGTTAGTAAGGGGTAGAGTCAGGACTGGATATCTGGGATGTGGAGTGAAGACCGCATTATGACACGGAACCCACTGCCTCTCTGTGAGAGCCAGGGCAGGCAGTGTTCACAAAGGTGTCCTCCTTCCTGGAAGGCGCAGGTGCTTCCCTACCACTGTGAAATGGGGATGGAGGGATCAGTGGGAGCAGAGCAAGTGTAGGTGAGCCCTGCTCACTTGTCATTTACAGCTAGAGACAGCGGATAGCTACCAGGTGAGACTCCATGGCTAACATGATGCAAAAAAATCTTGGTTAAAAATATGTAGCACTTCTAACAATCTCATTGTGAATACCACTTGTGTGTTAATTTATTTTAGTCACTTCATTCAAGTCATTGGCATTGCTCAGTGGTGAGGAATTTCTCCCATTTTGCCTTTCCTAGAAGGAATCTAGGATCAACCAACATTTTATGAATTTAACACTTGTAACAAAAAGAAAAGAACATTAAGACATAAAATTTTAAATAATAAAATCATAAGCATTCATGATTCTCTGAGTTAGGGTTTCTTATGGTTTTAAGTGTGAGAAAAAGTTATACAAATCCTCTTTTCATCTGATTTTCTTCCTTATGATAGATAACTCTTACAGATATTAGCTGTAAGTTAACATCATGGGCTTTGACTTTGGGCACACTGAGAGTTGAAGCCTTGCATTACAACTTAGTGGTTGTGTACACTTTTCTAAGTTCATTGATTTTTCTGATATCTACTTTATGCTTCATATAGAAAGGGGAAGTGATAATACCACTTAGCTCATAGATTTATTGTTAAGATAATGTGTGTAAAACATTTGGTGCAATGCTTAGTATAAATACATTATTCCATAAATACTTCAGGTTTATTATAATTGTAATAATCTTGGTCTCCAGTTTTACTTTTCTCTCTTTTTACTTATGAGACAAATGGACTTCAGTTTAAGAGTAAACATGAATATGTAGATATACAATGATCACAAGATTATATTATATAATATAATTATATATTATAATATATAATATATAAGATTATATATAATATATATTATATTATATATAAGATTATATATAGATTATATACTCTATATATGTGTATATATATAAAATATGAGTGAGGTAGGCATCCTGGTGCAATGTAAGAGCTGGGCAAGTCATTAAGAAGTGAGTTCTAGTGTAACTCTGCAGTTCTAGTGACTCTGCAGTTCCTTACTCAGCTTGTTATCTCAAAGACAATTGTTCTAGCCATTGTGGCCCTGATTCTACCTATAAAATGACAAGAGTTAAATCTTCTTTAAGTATTTTATGCAGACAGAATTTACCTGCCAATCCCATCTGCCACCAGATGGGACAAATGGCTTGATTCTTGTTAGCCTCAGTTTTCTCCTTGGTAGAATCGAGCTAATGAATGGTAACTACTGCACAGAATCATTGAGAAA
>NW_016803982.1:1076897-1082478 GCF_001698545.2 Rhinopithecus bieti
TATATATAATATATATTATATTATATATAAGATTATATATAGATTATATACTCTATATATGTGTATATATATAAAATATGAGTGAGGTAGGCATCCTGGTGCAATGTAAGAGCTGGGCAAGTCATTAAGAAGTGAGTTCTAGTGTAACTCTGCAGTTCTAGTGACTCTGCAGTTCCTTACTCAGCTTGTTATCTCAAAGACAATTGTTCTAGCCATTGTGGCCCTGATTCTACCTATAAAATGACAAGAGTTAAATCTTCTTTAAGTATTTTATGCAGACAGAATTTACCTGCCAATCCCATCTGCCACCAGATGGGACAAATGGCTTGATTCTTGTTAGCCTCAGTTTTCTCCTTGGTAGAATCGAGCTAATGAATGGTAACTACTGCACAGAATCATTGAGAAAAATTAGATGAGATGTTGGCATATAGGAAATGATCAATAAGAGTTAGGTACTTTTATTAAAATGATGGCTATTGGTATTTAATTATTAAATTGTGATATGAAATTGAAGTATGGTTACAAATATGTTTTAAAACAATTTTACAGTTTCTCAAAAAAATATAAAATTACCATATTGCTCAGTAATACCACTCCGAGGTATATACCCAAGGGAACTGAAAGGAGGGATGAAAATAGATACTTGTTTTCCAGTGTTGATGGCAGCATTATTCACAGTAGCCAAATGGTGGACAGAAACTAAATGTCCATCAACAGATGAATGAATAAACAAAATGTGGTATCTATGTACAATAGAATATTTGAGAAATGACATTCTGATGCGTGAGTAAACTTCTGCAACATGAATGAACCTCGAAAACATTATGCTCAGTGAAATAAACCTAAACATAAAAATGTTAAATAATAAAATCATGAGCATTCATGAAATACTACCACGCTTAAGATCATTCAGCACTTCTCCAGAATGCAAAGTATGTTTAGAGTTAGATGCAGACTTACATGTGAATAAAAGATTTTCTCTAGCCTTACTCTCCAAAATCCAAAGAGTAACAACAGAACAGCAATAAGAAAGAACAAAGTGACATGAAAATAATTTGAGGGCAAAAAGCAAGAATGAGAACTGTACATATTCAGGTAAATTCTGAGAACAAGATCGTGCTGTAAAGAGAGGAAAGAATAGAAAGAAGTATTAATAATCACTAAAAATTAAAAAGCTGTCCCACTTGAAAGTATGAACTGGGTTATTAAGAGAAAGGAGAAAAACTTACTGTGGACTGTGCAGTGTGGATCTGGGACAAAAGGTAGTATAGGAAAGCATAATTTATAGAATAGAAAGCTATATGGAGTTTTAAAAATAAGTGTTAATTTTGACCACCAAAATAGATATTATTATACTCTCAAGAAAGAGGAAAATGTTGAGGTGTATCCATAGTAGGGTTCTGTTACAGCAAAAGTACAAGACAATAGAATATGCAGCTATTAAAAATTAGAAGAGACAAGGCCAATTTTCTATAGTACTGGAATTTTTTGGTATTCACTAAAATTAAAGATTTAAACAAAAGAAAGTCAGATGTCTCTTGCCCTTAGAATGCACCAGTATGGATGCAGTTCTGGAAATGTACTGTACAGGCATGAGTTCAAGTCTTCCTATGGACCAGAAGGATTTTTATCTCCTCATCCAGGAGCAGGAGGGATAGCACATTTCTTGCTTTTAATGATCTGAGACTTCCAATGTTTTCCTTTTTGTCTTTCTCTAACATCTCTGCCTTTTTCTTGAGCCTATTTGCTCCTGCTTCATCTTCCTGTTATTTATATACATTCATAGCAAGCACTCTTTAGCATTCATTTTAGGAACAAAAGCTTATGATGGTATATAAAATTCTTATCTTTACCTTCCTTCTCTCTATATTGAAAAATAATTTCTTTACCTTTTATTCTTAGAAATACTATTTCACTACTCTAGTATTCAGAACACCCCTCAATTTCTCCAGGTTAAGTTTCTGAAGTTCAGCAAAACTACATTAAATTCCAATAATTCAAAATAGAATAACCATATGGTTTCACAACACACTGTTATTGTTTTTTGTTTATCTCTTTTGAAAAACTTTAAACTGTGGATTGCTTGACATTTTGGTAAGCTAAACTCACAGATATTATTGTTTAATATGTACACTTGATCAACTTTCCCCATATTGTATTTCTATTGAAAATTTCTTTTGCTAAGGTTATCAAGCTAGTTCTCCAATTTGTTAGTCAATTATATTTTTTGGTTTTGACAAGTAAAGCTTTTATTGAATTTTCTTATTACACATGCATTTATATTATTTAAAAATACAAATTCAAAGAAAAAAGAAAACATGGAAAACCACGAGTCACTCAAAATATCTCAACTTGCAGATAACCATTGTTAACATTCTGCTATGAATCATCATTTAGAATCATAGAGCCACTTCTCAAAGAGTAATAGACACAACACTTCACCTACTGGTGTATGAAAACTGGCCCAGGAATTAACATAGATAGAAAGAAAATGCTGGTTCATGGTAACTATTGCTGTATGTGTGTCTCCATCGACCGTTGGATACTACCTATTCTTCTGGGGATATGGGATGAAACATCCTCTCTCAGGAAGACACCTGGATAGCAGGGCAGAAAAGCCATTTTACATTCAGCCTTTTGACAAAGAAGTAAGCACTTGAAAATTATTTACTTTTCTGTTTTATTTTCCAGTATAGCATTCAACTGATTTGAACTGTTTCTTTTTTAAAATATATTTTGCATAGTGTGTCATGGCGTAAAATACACAACAGTCATTTCAATAAATATTCATTGTCTAACTTGACTTTTGGCAACTGATGATGTGGATATATTAGATGAAATTTTAATTTTAAATAAAAGCTCTGTCATAAGAAATCTGAGGCTATACAATTTTAAAATTCTCAAATTTCAGGGGAAAGCTTGCATGGAGATTGGATTATTTACTTCTCACCCAAACCAGCTCTTCTCTCTTAGTTCCCTGTGTCCGTGGTTACCATCATCATTCACTTGCTTATCCAAGCTAAAGAGGCCTTGGCTCTTTTCTCTCCCTTCATCCCAGCCATTATAAAGTATACAATTCAGTGGCATTAATTATATTCAGAGCATTATGCAACCATCACCACTACTTTTTCCAAAACTTCATTCGTCATCCCAAACAGAAACTACCATACCCATTAAGCAAGAACTCCCATTTCCTCCCTCTCCTTTGCTACTGATAATCTCTAATCTACTTTAGGTCTCTATGAATTTCCCTACCTTAGGAACTTCATACATGTGGAATCATACAATACGTGTCCTATTGTAAAACATTTAATTCACATAAATGACTATTGTTTCACACTTGTTCTATGGAGTGCCTTACCAGTAGCTCTTTAAATTAAACCTAACATGAGTCTGAGCATGCAAAACACTTAATATCTGGATGGGGGTCAAGAATCTCTTATTTTAAAGCTATTAGTGATATCCACTATCTCTAATACAAAAACTTTGAAGATGTAGAGCAATATGAAAGTTGGAAAGTAGTGGGAAAATGGTAGGGCCATCATCTAAGGACTTAGAAAGCTTCATAGTGTTTGAATTTGGAAAACTGGGCAACATTTTGATCACCTGGATTCAGAAAAATTGTTTAGTACTATTTCTTCTTTGTCCAGCCCTTGATATTCTGGGTGTTAGTGTCTTACAAGAAAAATCAATTTTTACTTAATCTGCCTGTTACCTAAATTCCTATAGCAGCAGCATTATATGCATTTTAATAGCTCGAATGCTTTTCTCTAATATCTTAAGCAAAACTTCATTTTCTAACTTAATTATTGATTAACCTTGCATTCTTCTTTCTACCATCTTTGTAATTTTACTTAGCAAAGTGCTTAAAATGTAGCTTCTTCTCAATCTGGTAGTAAACATTGTTGGCTGCATATGACCTAGACAATTATGTTCCAGGCTTGATTTGATAACCTCCAAGTTCTTTAATCTTTCTGTGATTTGGTTTTGGTATACCAACTGATAAGCTACTTAACATGGAGGTGTCTTCTTAATCAGCTCATTCTTACTATCCGTCTGTCTTTCTAGCTATCTCATTACCTGTCTATATATTCTTTGTAAGGCTACCCATCTTATAATCGAATCTCAATTAATCTGATTGCTCCATGTGTCTGGTCAAGTGAATTTTACAGGTAACTTGGCAGTATTTGGTAGGTAAAGGAAAGGCTAAGGCAGCTTGAGATCAAACACTTGCCACCTCTACGACCTGGAGCAATGATTTTCCACTTTCGTAAATACCCATCTCATAGAGTTATTTGGGGGATCAAATGCTTTAATTAATATGAATTATTTAAAATAAATCTTGGAATATTTACATCTTCAATCAGTATTTGCTACTGTTATTTTGAAATATTTATATCAAAATCTTTCTAAGACCAAACTGTTCATTTTCCTGCCAGAGAAAATGCAAAGTAGGGTATGTAACTAAATAGTTCTATTAAAATCAAAATGCTTATAAAAAGTTGCATTTTGATTTTCAGAAGTGTAAAACGCTGCCAAAGAGTCATTTGGCAGGCATATAACAACTGAAAGATACCCGCTGGCTTTAACAACAAGATGAAGACGGGTTATTTTGGAGAAAGCGCTGTATATGATGAGCTACTCCCGCTGTCATCATATCTATGCAAGGAGAAATGATGTTTGTGGGCACATATGGACTAGGGGCTTGTTAGCAGGAAGCTGAAAGGTCAAGATACCTGCTGAAAGTCAGAAGTGGAGGGGAGGGGAGGGATGGGATTAGGGTTTCAAGAGAATCCAGGTTGACGAGGCTTTGGATAATAAAAGAGAATTTCAGCTAGGATCAGAAGTGCTGTTACTAATATGTGGGCTGAGTATAAAAATACCAGCCTCATATACTATGGGGAAATTAGCAAATTCCTGAATGAATAGAAATCTTCAATATGTTGGATGGCATTTTTCTTGGGTGAGTTTGTGAATAAATTAAGTTGCTTTTTAATCTGTTGCTTTTAAATGCAAATACATCCCAGGAGAACAAAACTCATGACTCTAGTCTATCCTGTGAATTTGTGTAATTACAAACAATATTTCAATCATTGACGGTTTCTTATTTTGTCTTTGTCAATTTACATTTGATTTCATTCAGTTGAGACATAACTTTCAAATGCCAGAATAAGGTTTCCTCAGCAGAAAGCCATTTTCTTAGGCTATTCCATAAAAGCTAAACTGGTATTTTTGCTTATGTTAGACACTTGGATTTTATGTTTAATTGCCTTTAAGCCAGATGAGACAAACCTTTGATTAGGAGCATGACGAATTTACACTCCATTAGCTTTGTTCAGAACATACTTGATATAGCAGAAACTATTCCCTGACATTCCCGTCCTCAATTTCAAAGACACACTTCCAAGTCTTACAGGAGCATTTGAGTACATACAATACATACACCTTAGACTATTTTTAGAGCGAAGTACAAGGGTGTATAAATTAATATATGTAAACATTTCCACTTGGATCAAGTCTGTAACACATAGTTATTGGCAACAAAATATGATTACAAATAAAAATTTAATAATTTTCATGG
>NW_016803982.1:1086039-1101597 GCF_001698545.2 Rhinopithecus bieti
TTAAAGTATAATAATAAAAAAAAAAAAACTGTAAATCGAAATTTGTAGAAATAATGAATGAAATTTGAGGACATTATGCTAAATGAAATAAGCCAGCCATTAAAAGACAAATACTGTGGGAGGCTGTGGCAGGTGGATCATGAGGTCAAGAGATGGAGACCGTCTTGATCAATATGGTGAAACCCCATCTCTACTAAAAATACAAAAATCAGCTGTTCATGGTGGCACGTACCTATAGTCCCAGCTACTCAGGAGACTGAGGCATGAGAATTGCTTGAACCTGGGAGGCAGAGGTTGCAGTAAGCCAAGATCACACCACTGCATTCCAGCCTGGCAACAGAGCGAGACTCCGTCTCAAAAAATAAAAAATAAAATAAGTACAAATACTGTATGATTCTACTTACATGAGATAACTAGAGTAATCAAATTTATAAAGATAGAAAGTAGAAGGGTAGCTGCCAGGGGCTGGGGGGATTCTGGAGTTTGGTTGCACAACAATGTGAATGCACGTAACACTACTGTACTGTACACTTAAAGTGGTTAAGATGGTAAATTTACATTATATGCATTTTACCACAATTTTTAAAAATATATAAAAATTTGTAGAAACAGTAAAAAATAATAATAATAATTTTCATGGGATATAAGTTTCCCAGGGTTAAACTTTTTCTTCTACATTTAGTTTTACTGTGCTTATTAGTGGTAAATGATAAATCAAATAGGTTTTTTTCAAAATATTTAGTAATTGTTAACTATAAAAACTAATTTTTTAAGGTACACATCTCTTCTGGGGATGGATGGGATAAAAAATGGTGAAGAGTATGGTCCCTTGGGCAAAGGAGACTTTGCCAACACAAATATTTTGAATTTCCCTTTGAGAAGATTTTCCAGCTGTAGGCAATGCCCCAGAGTAAGATTCCTGACCGCTGAGAAGTATGGCTTTCCTCTGTGAAGTGAGAAGCCCATTTGTGGAAGGAAGTTGTGGGCAAGCAGATTCCAAACAGGCTTGCAACCCCACAGCAGGCACTGGCTCAGGCAGGTCCATTGTAGAAAGATAGGGACTAAGGATTTGGATTCTGATCCTGAAATCATTCTGGCCTGAGTACCTTGGAAAGTGTTTGTGTATGCTCGGAAGTACTCTGTCCCTAATTTAAAGATCACTTTTTGGCCGGGCTTGGTGGCTCACGCCTGTAATCCCAGCACTTTGGGAGGCCGCGGCAGGCGGATCACCTGAGGTCAGAAGTTTGAGACCAGCTTGGCCAACATGGCGAAACCCCGTCTCTACTAAAAATACAAAAATCAGCCGGGTGTAGTGGCAAGCACCTATAATCCCAGCTACTTGGGAGGCTGAGGTGAGAGAATCACTTGAACCTGGAAGGTGGTGGTTGCAGTGAGCCGAGATAGCGCCACTGCCCTGTAGCCTGGGTGACAGAGCAAGACTCCATCTCAAAAAAAAAAGAAAGTCACTTTTCTATGGTAGATGAGCCACAAGGCTACACTGTGTTGTACTGTCAAATCTCTTACAGATTGTGGACTATTAACCCATTTTTTGAAAACCTGCATTTCACCAGGGTTCTGGATGGCATCTTGGTGAGAAGTAGGGGAGGCAGAGCAGCTGGGGACACACATATGTGCTGCTTCCAAAATTACTTTCTCTTGTGAAAGCACTGGTAGTGGCCCAGGCCTAACTAATGTCCTGTGTCCCTGGACCCCAGCTTTTGAATCCCTCAGACAAACAAAGGTCTCTCTAATAGATCTCCTCGTTTAAAACTGTTCACGATGCTGACATGAATAAATCCTAAGCATGACCTCACAGCTTAGCGTTACTTTTGGGACTCTCACTAGTATAGCTTTCCACTTTCTTTGTTTTTTCCCTAGGTCTTTTTGTTGAGTTGTTTACTGCTTTGTTTAGTGTTGCAGCTTCCCATATCTTCCCCTATGTTTCACGTTTCTGTGCCTTTGCGATTTTCCATGACACCTCTCTTTTTGATGAATGTCTTCCTGGTGGGATTTTGTTGGGCCATCCAAAAAGACCTGTATAGTGAGTCGAAGAAACAGCTTCCCAGGAGCCTTGACTCAAGGGGCTGAAGAAGGCACCAAGAGCTCTGAGAAGGTGTCTGTAGGGCCAGGAGATGCCAGAATCAAGTGAGGTTGGTTGGCAGGAGGGTGGGGCGTGATGGGGTGAGGGTAATGTTCAACGCTGGCTGTAGATCAATATCACATGGAAGTTTATTAAAAGTACTGATGCCCAAGCCCCATCCCAGCTAATTTGAATCTCTTTGGGTGGATCCTGCTCTCTGCACTTTTTCTGACTTTTGTGATAAAAATGTTCAAACATACAGAAACATTTAAAAATGGGAACAATAAATATCCTTATTCACTGTCCAGTTTCAATGATTGTTAACAGTTTGTTATATTTGGTGTGCATGCACAAATGCAGGTAAACATGTGTGTGCACATACTTACATATATAACATACTTTTATGTGTGTTCATATGTATAAATAATATATATATAAATAAATAATATATAATATATATGCACATAGACATATATATTATTTATTTCCCTCTAAACCATTTGAAGGGAAGCTGCAGACATCATTTTACCTCACTTCTATGAATAAGGACTTTCACTGACATAGTCACATATCATTATTCTCCTTAGAATATTAAAAAATACTTTTTTAGCATCATTTGGTATTCTGTTCATATTCAGATTTTCTGTTTTGTCTTCCCTAGTTATTTTCTTATCCAGGATCCAATCAAGGTTATTGCATTGCGTTGGTTATTGTGTGTCATTAGGTCTCTCCCAGTCTAGAACAATCTCCCTAGTTACCCTCTCCCCATGATATAGTCTGTTAAGACTCAGCCGGTTTTCTTGTAGAGTACCTGTGTTCAAGATAGATCTGAGTAATTTTTCAAAGTATTGGCTAGTTTGTTTATCTATTTTATTTTCTCTGGAATGAGGAAGGTAAGCCTAAATTCTTGATGAGATTCAACTTAATCATTTTGGCAAGGATGTCTCATAGATGATGCTGTAGACTTCAAATTGCAACACATTGGAGGCCCATGAGGTCACTATGATTGATACTCAAGTTGATGTTGGACAGATCCTCCTGTTATAAAGGTCCTAGCATCCGGTGATGATGTTTGCCTGAATCAGCAATTTTACTAAATTCATTAGGGGTTATAGAAATCTATGATTCTTCTAAATTTATTAGCTGGGAATGAACTACACATACTCCAATAATATAATACTAAAGGCATAATCATTGTCATTTGACCACCATTTTTTTCAGAGTAAGAATTGTATAACAATTGCATCTAGTAAATTTAATTTCATTTTTTGGTGTAAGTGTGAAATCATATACTTATTTATGCTTTGTAAAGAAATACGAAATATCTTCAAATTTATTTTTTAAGTGACAAAAAATTGTATGTATTTAATGTGCACAACATGATATTTTGAAGTATATATACATATACGATAGAATACTATTCAATCATAAAAAGAAGGAAATATAACATAGCTAAATTTTTTTTTCCAAACTTGCAAAGTGGGAGTCCTTATGAGTTCATACATGAGTTCTTCTGAAAACCCACTGTTAATGTTTGAGCAATTATTTGGTTTCTGACGCAATATATCTCAGACTCATCTTGAAATTGTTCTAACCTAGACGGACCACCATTTAAGCAGCGCAAGATCCTTTGAGTATAAAATAGTCTGTAGTAACCGATACTTGGGTGACAGAGGCTTTTATTGTCACTGCGGTGTTATGTTTCAAGCCCTTTAAGTTGTCAAAGTTAAAAAATTATTTTTAAATCAAAATTTAATACTTTAATATTACAGGGTTTTCTTAAATTCTTTATTTTTCTCTCTCTCTTTAATGTTAACAAGCTTGGTTCCTAATAACAATATATTTACTCATCCTATACAATAACTACAATAATGTTAAAATTATTTATTTATCATATACAATATATTTATTTATCCTATACAATGAATATAATAATTTCAAAATTAATATCTCGACATTAGTACTAACAACAAAACTATTGTGAAAATTACACATTAGATTTTCCTTTGTCTTGAATATATACACAGAATTGTGTGTTAAAAAGTCACTTGAAATAATTATGTTCTCTTGCAGTTGGGTACCAATTTGGCATATTATGCAGTTATATTCATTTATTGTAGTTATTAAAATAGATAAAATATCTACATGGCTCAAAACTGAAATTAAATAAAAAGGTTCACACGGAAAGTTATTTCTTTCCCTAGCCTCTCTACCCATTTTTTTCTTTCTACTTAGTAACCGTTTGTGTTAGTTTCTGATTTATGCTGCCACTGTTTCTTTTTGAAAAAATAAACAAATACACATACTCACATAAACTTAAAATGTTTTCTTGTTTTCCTTGTCCTTACCAAATGTTGCCCACCATATATATCATTCTACACGTTTTTTTTTTTTTTCTTTTAAAACAACTTATCCTTGGGATCACTCCAACACTGCTGTCTTTCTTCATCCTCTTCTCGGGCTGCATAGTGGATGGGTGCGCCACAGTTTATTCTACCAGTACCCTCAGGATGAACACTTGAGTTGTTTCCTGGCTTCTGCTATTATAAACAATGCCTCCTATGCCTATAGTATTTTGTACTCCTAGAGATACGTCTTCAGGGTAAATTTCTACCTTGATGATCAGTATTTTTCAAAACTCTCCAAGTGATTCCTCTATGAAGCTGAGTTGAGGCTTCCTGGAATAAATTGAGGATTGTGACTTGACTCAGTTAAAAGTCAGGTGCTTAGAACCACAAAGAAGTTTGTGTTTCAGGTATGACAGACCCAGAACATGGAGCAAGTCAGGACAGGAGCAGACTAGAGTCGGGCTACGTGATGCGGGAGGATGAGAACAGATAAAGGGCAGAAGCCAAGTAAACAGACAAAAAATTTGGAAAAGCCAAATACAGAGAGCTGAATATCCCTGCAAAGACTGGGCCAACCACCAGCACCAGAAAAAATATTACAGAAACCAAAAAGGCAAGCTAGGTAAGGAGAAAAGCAGACAAGAAGCTCAGAACAGCTGAAAAGAACCTGGGAATCGGAGGCAAAACGTAGGCTCAGGTGTTAAGAAAGTGAGTGACCCCTACCTGGCTGGCATGAGGTTCCCAAGAACGGGAGTGGGAGCCTGTCTGTGGGTGGAGTGAGGGGTAGACTGCATTCTGCAGCGAAGGCCATGACCCCAAGTGGGCTGATCATTCGTTGTTCGTGTGGGAGGTGAGGCAGGGCGGTGTGGACCTAAGAGGAGCTTAACTGGGCTTTTCTTTTCCTGTTGTAGTAAAATACTTGTGTGCATAACATAGTATTTACCATTTTAACCACTTTTACCTTTACAATTCAGTGGCATTAGTTCCATTTGGAATATTTGGCAACCATCTCCACTATGTGTTTCTAAAACTTTTTTGTCATCTCCAACAAACTCTGTATCCGTTAAGCAATAACTCTCCATTCCTTCATGCCCCTGCTCCTGGCGCCCTCTAATATACTTTAGGTCTTGATTAATTTGCCCATTCTGGCACTTCACATAAATCAAATCATACAAGATTTGTCCTTTCATGCCTGGCTTATTTTACTTAGTATAATATTTTCAGGATTCATCTATGTTGTGACATGTATTAGAAATTTATTTTTTCTTTGTGGAAGAATAGCATTCTATTGTATATGTTATACATATGATTATAAAATATAATTTATTGTATGTAGAATATGTGTATATTCTCCTATGTGTGCATATATACACATGCACACACACACACCTAGGAGTAAAATTATTGATCATATGTCATTCCGTGGTTAACATTTTGAGGAACTCTCAAACTGTTTTCTGTAATGGCTACGTCATTTCACATTCTTACCAGCAATGCACAAGGATTATAATTTATCCACATCCTCAGCAATACTTGCTATTTTTCTTTTTTTAAATTATTATAATCGCCATCCTAGTGATATGAAGTAGTGGATTGTGTTTTATTCTATTGTTTGTTTGTTTATTTATTTATTTGAGGTGGAGTTTCGCTCTTATTGCCCAGGCTGGAGTCCAGTGGCGCGATCTCGGCTCACCGCAACTGCCGCCTCCTGGGTTCAAGCAATTCTCCTGCCTCAGCCTCCAGAGTAGCTGGGATTACAGGCATGCATCACCATGCCTGGCTAATTTTGTATTTTTACTAGAGATGGGGTTTCTCCATGTTGGTCAGCTGGTCTTGAACTCCCAACCTCAGGTGATCCGCCCACCTTGGCTTCCTAAAGTGCTGGGATTACAGGCGTGAGCCACCGCACCCTGCTGTTTTTTCTACTTTTATTTTTGGTTCGTTTGTTACATGGGTAAATCATGTGTCACTGAGGATTGGTGTACAAATGATCTTGTCACTAAGGTATTGAGCAAAATACTTGATAGGTAGCCTTTCAGCCCATCCCCCCTACACTCTCCACTCAAGCAGTTCTCAGTGTCTGCTGTTTCCACCTTGTGTCTGTGGTAGCTCCTGTCCAGAATCCGTAGGAAACTTAAGCAAATCAGCAGGCAAAAAACAACCCCATTAACAAATGGGCAAAGGACATGAACAGACACTTCTTGAAAGAAGTCCTACATGTGGTTAGCAATGATATGAAGAAATGCTCATCATCACTAATCATCAGAGAAATATAGATCAAAATGACAATGAGATACCATTTCACACCAGTCAGAATGGCTACCATTAAAATGACCACTAAAATAATCATTGCTCATTTTTGAGCAGTGGTCTTGCATCTGATGATTGTGATAAGACTGCAGTGGTATGGATATGATAAAGTCTTCCTGTTGAAAGAACAAAGAGGGTGAGGACAAGCGGGGAAGGGAAGGAGAACCATGGGGACAGCTGTGCCTCTGTGTTACCTCCGTGACAAAGCCTGTTCCCCCTAGGGTAACCTCTAACAAGAAGGCTTTTATTGATCCCATTCATGCGTAAGCAACTGTGCTGTCATCACCACGAGGATCAAGGAAGAAGCAGCCCTCTAAATCATTTACCTGATGGGCAGGGGTTCTCCACTCTCATTTCTCCAAAATTATCCTTTACCATTAGTTCCATCTGTCCAATTCAGCCTTTTAAAAGGCTATACAATGAAAAGTTTAACTTACTTTATTTTACTGTAAGAGCATGTAACATGAGATCTACCCTCTTAACAAATTTGTGAGTGTTCAATATGTAATTGTTGACTATAGGTACAATGTTGTGCCACCAATCTCTGGAGCTTTTCATCTTGACTAAAACTTTATGCCTATTGATTAGTAAGTTCTCCTCTCCCCCTTCCCTCAGCCACTGGTAACCACCATTCCACTCCTTGATTCTATGAATTTGACTGTTTTAGATACCTCAGATGAGTGGAGTTGTGTAGTGTTTGTATTTCCATGACTGAGTTATATCGCTTACCATAATGTTCTCAAGGCTCATCCATGTTGTCATATATCAGAGGATTTTCTTAAAGTCGAATGGTTTTCCATTGTATATATGCACCACACTTTCTTTACCTATTCCTCTGCTGATTTATGTTTATGACAGTATAAATGTTGATGGACATTTATGTTGTTTCTACATCTTGGCTACTGTGAATAATGTTACAATGAACATAACAATGCAGGTATCTCTTCCAGGTTCTTATTTCAATTATCTTGGAATTGACACCAAAAGCTCAAGTAACAAAACCAAAAATAAACCATGGGACTACATCAAACTCAAAAGCTTCTTCACAGGAAAGGACACAATCAACTGAGTGAAAAGGCATCATTCGATATGGGAGAAAATATTTACTAATCATATATCTGATAAAGGGTTGATCTCTAAAATATATAAGAAATTCCTGCAACTCAATAGTACCCCAAAATGAATAACCCACTTAGAAAACAGGCATAGAACTTGAATAGATATTTCTTCAGAAAGACATACAATAATTAATAGGTATATGTAAATGCCCAACGTCACGAATCATCCAAGAAATGCAAATAAGACACAATCTTTCAGTTTCATTTTCCTCCTTGGACTAGATTATTTGCACCACTCTCCTTCCCTTGTAGTTTGATCTAATGACCAATCCAGTCTTGTAATATTTTCTTTTGCCTCTTGATGATTGAAGGATCGGATCTTGTTAGGCCGGGACTATGTTCCTCTCTCAGCTCAAGGTAAAACCAGCTGTCTCCACAGTGAGGTGAACCCCAACATGGTGGCGTTAGTGACTTTCCTTGAATTTCTGTTTCTTGGAGTGTGGTTGCCTAAGTAGTAATGATTTTCCCCATAATTTTATTCCTTTTACTACTTGCGATATTGGAAGATATATAAACTGAAATAGTTTTCTTCAGTGTAAACATATCTTAATTTTAACATCAGCATCTTCTGTTTATGACTCTGAGGGCAAAGGGATGGAAGGGTCATCTCCCAACGCTTTGACCAGTGGTTCTCAAATGTGGCTACACAGCAGCACCATCCATTAGGCTTTAACAAGTACCGTAAAGAGGTTTGGAACTAGTGGGTCTGAGGATAGCCCTTGATGTGTGCATTTTGAAAAAGCTCCAAACGTAATTCTGACTCAAAGTTTTAGGTGGAGTCAATGGAGAATATAGATATATTCACAATCAAATTGTATTATAATTAAGATAATTTCCATGTAGTTTTATTTTACAGTAAATAATCCTCAGGGATCTTTTTGATTTAAAGAAGGGTTTTGTATTCTGCTATGCCACCTTCTGGGATTGCTGCAGGGTTTGATCGATGTCCTATCACTGAAGGATGTATACCCACCACAGAGGGATGGGTAAGGAAGGAGAGAGAAAGAAAGGGATGAAGAGAGAAGCCCTGGTCTAGGATCCTAATGAATACAGAATCCAAGTCAAGCAAGAAGGTGGTTCCTCTTGCAAACTGATTCTGATCTTTTAACTGTTATACCAGAAAATCCAATTCAGTTTATCTGTAGCAGAGCTTTCAACAGAGAAGCATGCTTGTTAATAGAACTTAGATCTTGGTGAAATATTTGTCTTTGTATCTGTTCATACTGCTAATTGAATTCACAGGTAAAAACCAAACTAATTGTATTCCATGAAGATCAACTTCTGATCTAAGTAGATGTCAGTAAAGTGTATAGCTAAATATCTGACCTTTTCTGTAGAATTAAGACCTACTTTTCCAAGAGTACAAGAACTATGTCTTATAGTGCATTGTGTCCCCAATCTTTGGAGTACTGCACCCTAACTTGGAAGACTTCAGTCTTGAGAGAGTAATTAGAAAATTGCTTAAGGTTGATGAAACTATATTCTCATCTGTAAGGAATGTTATATATCTACCCTGCAGAGTTATTATGAGGCTCAGAAATTAAAGTGTAAAGCGCAGAAGCTATAAAGTGCTGCACATGTTTTAAAATCAAATAATTTGGTAAAATAATTTATTGTCATTACTATTAAGGATTTTATTAAGATATCCCAGAACCATTACCTATTTAATCATGTCATGCCCCAAGGTAATTTGAGCTATGGTTTTATTTATTTATTCCAAATGCCTGGAGCACAGAAGACTTTCGGTAAATGTTGATTGATTCAATGAATGAATACATGGTTAATTCAAAACATGGGTTTTGAAAGAGAGTAAATGTACCTTTCAAATGATTTAAAAATCTTCGGGAAAAAAATCAATATAAAACTTGCAGGTGGTACGTGAGATGTGACTCAGATTTTAAGCACTGAACTGGTTGGACAGCCCTTTGGGCTGGGGGTGGCAGGTGTGGAGAGGGGGTACCTGAGCTTCTCACCCCTGCCCCACCTGCGTAGATTCACGTCTAGCTGCGGTAGCACAGTGCAGTCCTGATCAGCCTGGGCTTATGAGATGGACTACCTGGGCTTGAAGCCTGACCTTCTATTCTACTCTCTGGGTCAGCTTACCTTACTACCTCTGTGTCCTCGTTCCTAAAAATGATACTTCGCTCAGAGTTTTGGGAGATTAAATGAGATAATAAGTGTGGAGTACTACAATAATATTGATGTTTAATAAACAAATGCTCAACAAATGCTAATAATTATTAATTGGGTTTAAAGTATGTTAGACTTTATTTGAGCTATGATGCTAGATGTGTAGACGAACCTACTGAACTGAGGATAACATGAGAATTAAGTGGGGAAAATACAAATTAAATTTTTAAAAGCATAGGAAATATTTCTAAAGAAAATTTCAGTTCTTGCATGACACAGGAGACCAACTACAAAGTTGGTAAGAAAAAGGTCAGAGTATGACTATAAGCTCCTGAAGGACTGGTTTTATTTTGTTTTGCTTTTTTTTTTTTTCTTTGTTATTGGGCCTATGAAATTCTTTATACATGAGACTATCTTTTTTTTTTTTTTTTTTTTGAGACAGGATCTTGCTCTGTTGCCCAGGCTGGAGTGCAGTGGCACAATCTTGGCTCACTGCAGCCTCTGCCTCCTGGGCTCAAGCAATCCTCCTGCCTCAGCCTCCCGAGTAGCTGGAACTCCAGGCTTGTGCCACTACACCCAGCTAATTTTTGTATTTTTTTTTGTAGGGACAGGATTTTGCCATGTTGCCCTGGCTGGTCTCAAACTCCTGTGCTCTAGTGATCTACCTGCCTCGGCCTCCCAGAGTGTTGGGATTACAGGCATGAGCCACCATGCCTGGCCCATGAGACAATCTTGAAATGTAGTAAACAGTCAACAGTTGCTAGTATTGCAGCTATCCTTAACCACACATGAGAATATATTTTACATTTAACTCTGCCCAAAGCACTAGGCTAAGTTTTGAGGCTGTCAAGGGACATAAAAGAGTTTTTGCTTTGGTGAGCTTAACTCTAGTAGAAGAGGTAGAAAGGGAACCTCAAACCCAGGATCCACCAATAGAAGGGGATATTCTGCTTCATGTATAGATGAGAGGTGGTGATGGCTGAGGAGTGTGGAGGAAGCAGTGGCGCCTGCAGGTGGAGGAGGCTGTGAAAGGCCTGATTGAAAGGGAGGCATTGCAGGGCAACCTGAAGCAAGGGTGGGCAGAACTTAGGTGGTAAAAGAAGAGTATTGAGGGGCAGAGGGCTGTCTGTAAGAGGACTCTGTAAATGAAGATCTCAGGAACAGATTCTTCAGGGTCTCCTATGTCAGGATAAAGATTCTAAAGATTTTCTTAAGGCAAATGGGAACCTTTGTCAGTTCATGGCAAGAGTAGCAGGTAATAGTATTTCTGGAAAAGTAAAGTATTATTTTCAAGTGGGAAGAAATGAGGCAGGAGAAGCAAAAAAGGTAACAGTTGCAGGGTAAAGAGGAACTGAGCCAGCAATTAAATGAAGAAGATGAAGGGGCACTTGAAATTCTTTCCCTAGAAGGCTTGGTGACTGTGGGATCTAAGGGGCAAGGGGGCTGAAAGCTGAGGATCACGTAACAAGCGTGTATGACAGACATTGAGAAATCAATGAATGTCTGGAGTGAAGATTGGCACACTTGTTCTGTAAATGCTGGTTAGAAAATATTTGTGGCTCTGTGAAACGTGGTTCTGTTGGAACTCTTCAATGCTGTGATCCCAGCCCCAGAGCAGCCACAGACAATTCCTGAAGGAATGGGTGAGGGTACACTCCAGTAAAACGTTCCTTACAAAAACAAGCTGCAGCCACAGTCAGCCTGCAGTCTGTGGTCTGCAGACCACCGGAGATCTTGCAAACGTGTTCCTTGTTATAACTGTAGCTGTGCACTGTTTTTTGATGGTGGGATTTCCTATAAGTAGATCAAGCAGGTAATTGTGAGGAGAGTGTCACAAAGTGACAGAAGAGCAACCCCTGATGGCAAACACTGTGCACAGCTTTGTGGAAAAAAACACTGCTTTCTACCAGAAATATTCCATTAAATGTCATTTCTTTTAACAAATCTCATCACGTTAAACTTATAAAACAAGTCTTTTGAAGCTATTATAAATTTTAATATTAATAGGAAATCTTTATCTTAGCAAGTAGGCAAGAGAAAACCTCAATTTTGTGATTACGGAATACAGAAAAACAATTCAAGTTAGAACATTATGGATTCTGATCCACATCCATTGGATCGATTTATCTTTAGTCTATTTGTTTCTTTCTAGTATCTATTTATTTTAATCTTTAGTTAATAATGCAGTGTTTTGCAATCTCTAAAGAATACTTATTGTCTGGCTTTAGTGGCTCATGCCTGTAAATCATAGCACTTTGGAAGGCCAAGGCAGGCAGATCTCCTGAAGTCGGGAGTTTGAGACCAGCCTAGCCAACATGGTGAAAGCCTATCTCTACTAAAAATACAAAACTTACTTGGACATGGTGGCAGGTGCCTGTAGTCCCAGCAACTCAGGAGGTTGAGGCATGAGAATCTCTTGAACTTGGGAGGCGATGTTGCAGTGAGCCAAAATCGTGCCACTGCACTTCAGCCTAGGTGACAGAACGAGACTCCATCTCAAAACAAACGAACAAAAGCACACAAGAAACTTATCAGACACTCTTAAAGTTCCTGCTAAAAATCATTAAAAAATTATGATTATATTATTTTTATTGACAAATTACAATTGTATATATTTATAGTATACAACATGATGTTTTGATGTATGTACACATTATGGAATGGCAAAATGAAGCTAATTACATGTGCATTAACTCACATAATTTTTTTGTGTGTGGTGAGAACACTTAAACTTTATTCTCTTGGCAATTTTCAAGTATACAAAACATTGTTATTACTACAGTCATGCTTTACAATGGATATCTTGAACTTACTGCTCCTGTCCACCTGAAATGTATCCTTTGACCAAAACCTCCCCAGGACCACCCCACAGCCAGTCCCTGGTAATCACCAGTCTACTCCACTTCCATGAGTTTTTCTAGAAATCTTATGATTTTAACTTTAATTATAATTGAGTTTGAGTCAAAGCTATTTAGGGTCACACATAGTAAACAAACTTCTGGAGATTGTGATATTTTTGAAAATGTGATGGAAGACCTCTCTAGAAATATGTTTGCACATGCATGCACACACGTTACTTATATGTTTATGTGTACATGCATACATACAATTTCAAGGAATTCATGATCATCCATGCAACCTAACTGAAAGCCTCTGTTTTTTTTCCTTGTTAGTGATCTAAAAGATGAGTCAGATTGAGAGGTCTTTGACATTATACACGTAAAAGATGAAGTAACATAATGACAATATGTGTTAAGTTGAATCATCTTATTGTGTGACATGTTCTGAGTCTCATAAGTATTATTTAAAGCCAATAAGGGGCTTTTCTTTAACATCCTTTTATCCTATTTGTTTTAAGGTAAACCAGATAGATTATAGTAAAATTAAATCAGTCCTTTAAGAATGGAAAAACTTCACATCTATGAGCAAAGGCTGTTCAATTAAATGTGCAATTATCCATACCTATTTCTATACGTTAACTTATATACACACCCATGCATCTATGCATATCCACATGTATATACACATAGGTTTAAATATACACCTGACCATTGGGGAGATTAAGACATAAAACCTGTCTTCAAAGGCTAAGAATCTTTAGAAAGAGCCGATACAGTATCTTAACATGTTTCACAGAGATCCAATCTAATTCTAGATTTGACTTTTTGAACCCAAATCTCCCCTTAGGAGACATGTCTAACCCTTTGCTTGTTTGACCGATATCTACTACTATGCAGTTCCGTGTCTTTTAGGTATAGTGTTAGGAATACAAACATATGCAAGATACAGTTTTCTGGGGCAACTCACTGAGATGTAATAAGTAGGAAAATGTGGGTGGTTCATAAAGAACAAAGTTACACCTGCAACACAGGGTTAATGGCATGTAAAGAAAATTTTAATAGTTGTACTGATTTTCTCCAAAATGGATACAATAGATAAGATCAAAAATTAATCTAGAGCACAAAGATAATTTTGATCATTTTCAAAGATAAAAAAAGGCATAAACTATGTAATCATATTTACTAAATTTCTATTTAATGACTATTTCAAAAGTTATTAAATATAATCAATTTAATGCCATTATTTAGTCTAAATAATTTATAAATGTCCTGAAGAAATGCTATAAAATATATTCACATAATTCATTGAAACCATGAGAATATTTTACATAGTATGAATTTCCAAATGAGATTAAATATCTGTGTGAAAACTCCATAACGTGCTATCTCTATGGCTAGGGAAGGCAAAGGTTCCCTCTGTATCCAGCATGCCTGTGATAGAGTCAAGCCACACGACTTTCTGTTTTCGGAGTATGTCTTGCAGTTTCTGCTGCAAGCGTGCCTTTGCTCATGCAATTCCATCTGCCCAGAATTCCATCCTTTTCTTCTCTGGCTTCTGAATCATGCCATCTTAAGAAATTTTCTAGTGCTAGCTACTTCATTATGACATCATTGCTTCTCCCTCTGCACCAGCTACATGCAAACACACATGACCAGTTACATCTATCTTTATGCATTCCATCATGACTAGTGCTTGGAATAGTGTATAAGGATTAGTAGGTGCTCAATAAATATTGGCATTTTTCTTGTTTTTATTCTCCTCCCCTTCCTCAGGGGCCAGTCTCCTTGTTTTCTTCACCTTTGAATATCTCGCCATGCTCCTAATGTATACTGAATTGAATCCAATTTTACTCACTATGAAAAGTACAACTAACTGTCAATGTGCAATTGGGTTAATTGAATCGAAAGAGACTTGCCAAATTTCCAGTGGTCTTTCCTTAGAATTAAAGCCTGGTTCTTCAATATGTTTTCATTACTTCTGACCTGAGCTTTAAATGCTGTGGCATTCATTTAAATTCCATAACAATCTGTCAACAGTACTTGGAACCAGATTTCTAAAGGGGTCAGCAACTAAGATAGTTGCCAAAGTTCTATACTGAACTCTGTTTAATTCGTTTTTTAAATAGGTTTAGGGATACAAGTGCAAACTGGTTTTTATAAAAGTTGTCTCTTACCACATCTCGTATAAAATATGGCCTGGTAGTCATCAAACTGAAGTTCGAATGAGCCCAACCATCAGAGAAAATCAACAGGACATTAATACGTGTTGTTCACATTCTGAAACAGTCCACACTCTAGATGGTTTTCTTAAAATGCTTCCGTGAGCTATCAGACTGTTGCCTCAGTCCAGGTGTGGACCACCTGTTTTATTTTCCTCACTCACAAACCACATTTACTCTAATGGAATATTATTTAATTTAAGTAAAGATGAAATTAGTATGCAGTTAACTTTTATTTATAAACTATAAGCCATAATATATTTCCCCTGTGTTCTCAGGAAAGCACATAAGCGTATTTTCTCTTAACCAGCCTTCTTAGAAATATGTGAAGATACTGTTTATAAACACAAATAGAAATATTTGCACACAACTGTCTACCTTGTGATCATGTCCTTTGGGGGTAAAGGCTTTTCAGTTACCTTCCTTCCTTCCTTCCTTCCTTCCTTCCTTCCTTCCTTCCTTCCTTCCTTCCTTCCTTCCTCTCTCTCTTTCTCTCTTTCTCTCTCTCTTTCT
>NW_016803982.1:1103163-1105066 GCF_001698545.2 Rhinopithecus bieti
CCTCCCCGCTTCCCTCCCCCACTCCCTCCCTCCCTCCCTCCTTCTCTTTTGACAGAGTTTCACTGTTGTCACCCAGGCTGGAGTGCAATGGTGCGATCTCTGCTCACTGCAACCTCTGCCTCCCTGGGTTCAAGCAATTCTCCTGCCTCAGCCTCCTGAGTAGCTGGGATTACAGGCACCCACCACTGTGCCTGGCTAATTTTTTTGTATTTTTAGTAGAGACAGAGTTTCACCATGTTAGCCAGGCTGGTCTCGAACTCCTGACCTCAGGTGATCCACCCACTTCGGCCTCCCAAACTGTTGGGATTATAGGCGTGAGCCATTGCGCTTGGCCAAGGCTTTTCAGTTGGTAAGAGTGAATTACTGTTAGATCTTTTATATTTAAAGCAAAGTACATGCAAATTAGTGTGGATACCTTGGTAGCAATTACTCAGCACTACTGAGTTAATAATGCAGTGTTTTGCAACTACATTGACATTACTGCACATAAAAATATTCAAATTAAATTTTATTTTATAAAATAAATATATTTATCTGGGAATAATATTTTTCTAGCTGATCCATTTTAGATATCCTTTCTGTGGTCCAATGTAAAAATGTGTTGATCTTTGTGAATGTAAATGCTATAGGTGGAAACCCTGTAATCCATGATGTATTTATTACAGTCTGTAATCCACCACCATCTTTCATAAATATTTATTGAGTATGCAAAATATTGATTGCAATATGTTGAAATGTATGTTGGCAATTGATAATAATTAATAGATAATGTCATTGATAATTTAAAACAAACACATTACACATTGAATTCAATATCTCCTGAGATTCCGGTTACCTAACTCCTTGGTTGAATGTGCTGAAATGCTCTGAAAATTGAGTTTACAAAATGACAGGCAATTCCTATTTAATTTTGTCCACTTAATAAGCTACTGGTTCTGAATCACTGAATATATTACAAGAACAATGTGTCAGCCAAGCCCTATTGGAATAACAAAGCAAGTGAAACAGTTTTCATGTCCCACTTAGTTACATTTAACATTGTAATATTTCATGCTTTTAGAAATCTACTCTGCAATAATATAGAAAACTCTCCATTGAAGATACTGATTATCAGTGATAAAAATGCCCAGAGATGCCTCCGAATTTCCACGATCAGGGATTTATAAACATTTACATTCAAGCTAGATTTTCCCCCCATTTTGTCAAATATTGGAAGGCAAATGGAATAAAATAGGTCAGTGTTTCCTCATGAAAAAAATATAATTGTCACCGATAGAGGTCAACCATGGTCAATTAAATAATCAGGGGAAAATGCCTAATTATTTCTCTAGACCTACTTCATACTGGCAGCAATTTTCTTCTTTTCTCCTAAAAAAATAAGGATTTTTGCCTGAAACAATGGAAAAATACTTTGTCACAATGTGGAACTCTAACCTCCATCAGCAGATCGTAATAAACTGCCTTCAGAACACAATCATTCATTTACTGACATTAAGAAAAGAGCCGACTAGCCTCATTTTTCTATTTCTTAGTGAGTGTCCTCTTCATCAAAACAGTGCGGCAACTGTTTGGTTGGAGCAGAACCTCCTTATATTAGAAAATTGATATTTTCCTTCACGTACGTCGTATTTTGCTGTGTATTCTGGATTTGGATTCTGGACACAGTCCTTGCTACAGCCTAATCTGGATTCTAGAAATGTGTTTTACTCTTGATTTAATTTATAAATACCTCTATATATTTGTAAATAGGGCACTATTGCAGGGATGGTGATTTCAGGGACAAAGGAAAGTCTTCATGCTAGTGGCTGCTGAAATTTTACCAGGTAGCTCCCCTTCTAAGAATTTTTTTTAATATTTATTTATTTATTTATTTATTTATTTATTTATTTATTTATTTTTTGAG
>NW_016803982.1:1105227-1136536 GCF_001698545.2 Rhinopithecus bieti
TATTTATTTATTTTTTGAGACGGAGTCTCTCTTATTACTTATTCTTTCTGTCCTCACCTCGTGTTTTTCTCTCTCTCCCTCAGCAAATTTCATCAGGTTTTGAAGGATGGCAAGTTGTTAGACTTCCAATGTCATTTCTGAAGAAATGGACTTTTTGAAGAAATAATATTTTGCCAGGCAGATGTCATAGATTCTCTTGTGATTTAGATCTTTCCCTGGAATCCTTTTCTCCTGGCTGTGTACTGGAACGAGGATTTGCAGATGTGGAAGCTGGCCCAAGTATCCCTGAGTATACTGCAGGGAGAAAGGCTGCTCTGTTTGAGATTTTAAAGAGACAGAGACCTTTACTTGGATATAAGTTACTTCTGTGCTACCGTGTCTCTGACCATCAGTTACCCCATCTGCAAAATAGAATAATACCTAACCCCATCTGCAAAATGGAATAAGACCTGTTTTACTTACACAGAAAGTTAGAAGCATACCATGAAAAATGCATATGAAAGTTCATCATCAATACATATTCAAATTAATTATCAGTAGTGGTATTTGAGTTACATGGGAGAGTCTGTCACCCACTGACTTGTCTGAATTTTTGTGATATTCAGTGGCAGGGCAGGGTTCCATGGAGTCTTGATGGATGTTCAACGCTGATCAAGTCATTGGTAAAATAGTGGTCTTCCGCCCCTCAAGGTTTTCCCTGATGAGGAGGCTGGGCAAAAGCTCCTACTCCCCAACTCTGCTGCTTACAACAGGTAAGCATGAGGTTTTCAAGTAAGCATGAGATTTTCTACTTTCTATATTAAGCTGGCAATACAATTCTCCACAAAGAACACTTCCATTTTTCTGACTTACATTCCCATTACTTGTTAGACTACCACAAGCAGTTTATTAAGCATCAAGTCAGGAACCACCCAGGATAGTAAGGAGCCCAATTCTAAACTCATTGTTTCTTGGTGACTTTTGAAAGAAACTGCCTTTCATTGCCATTTCTTCTTACACCTTGTTCTTGATACTACTGGTTTACAGCTCCCTTAAAATGGTTCAATTGGGAGCACTTGGAAAATACCTGATGCATATATTATCATTTGTGCAAAATGCATATATTATCATTTGTGCAAAATCACTCATACCAACTTTATTGGATCAGTTTTCAGTAGAGTTTCTCTTTTGTTCCTTGAAGGGATTCTCAGTATGATAAGTATTTGGCAACTTCCTTCTGTTGTAGGGTGTCTTTCATAAAGGAAAACTGGGCTGGGTGTGATGACTCATGCCTGTAATCCCAGAATTTTGGGAGGCTGAGGTGGGAGGATCACCTGAGGTCAGGAGTTCGAGACCAGCCTGGCCAACATAGCAAAACCCCATCTCTACTAAAAATACAAAAATTAACAGTGTGGTGGCATGCATCTGTGATTCCAGCTACTCAGGAGGCTGAGGCAGGAGAATTGTTTGAACCTGGGAGGTGGAGGTTGCAGTGAGCCAAGATCATGCCACTGTGCTCCAGCCTAGGCAACAAAGTGAGACTCCATCTGAAAAAAAAAAAAAAAAAAAAAAAAAGGAACACTGGTAGAATGTTAAGCATTCATTAGCACTCCTAAGAGTACCTAAGAGTGCATGTTGTAACCTGATTGTTATTTCTCTACAAATTTTTAGACTCTTTGGAACTGCCCTTTGCTTTGGGATGAATGCAAAGTATATTTGAGATAAAGAATGGGTACACTCTATTGCCTTTTAAAACTTGTACCATAATTACATCTGGCAGACAATTAAAAAGGATATAAATGGTAAATTCGGCCGACATCTCTTTTTGTGAGGTGTACTCATGAATTATCTGTTTGCTCATCTTTACCTTTGGATTTCTCTACATTCAAAGGAAATCCTCTGGTTATTATATCATATTATGTTGAATTACCAAATAATTATAGGGAAAGGCCCAAGTATGTATGTAATTGTAAATAGTTAAATTTATGAAATATTTCATAATATTCCCGAAGAACCATTGTTCTGAATAAAAGGTCATTGCTAGAAAGTCTGGGACTAAGTATAAGGAATACGAGGAGTTAAGTAAAAGGGTCATGAAAGAGCACAGGGTATATAGTAGAAAGAACGTGAACACTAAGCTATGTGATTTTGGGCAAGTCACTTTACCTTTTTTTTTTCCTGGGGTTGAGAGAGACGGAGTCTCGCTCTGTCACACAGCCTGGAGTGCAGTGGTGTGATCTCAGCTCACTGCAAACTCCGCCTCCCGGGTTCCAACAATTCTCCTGCCTCAGCTTCCCAAGTAACTAGGATTACAGGCACCCACCATCATGCCTGGGTAATTTTTGTATTTTTGTAAAGATGGAGTTTCACCATGTTGGCCAGGCTGATCTCGAACTCCTGACCTCGGGTGATCTGCCGCCTCCCAAAGTGTTGGGATTACAGGCATGAGCCACCGTGCCTGGCCTGACTTTACCTTTCTAAGCTTCAGGTTATTCTTTTTTAAGATATGAATAATGTACTGTTCTTAACAAATTGTTGCAGAATTTAACAAATGAATGTGTGTAAGGTATCCAGTGTAGTGGCTCCCGTGCTGTATATGCACAAATGAGCTTGCTCTCATTAGGAGACTAAATCACTCTGCTTCCAAGAACCAACCTGTGTCTTGCTGTGTCTCACCAAAGTATCCCCAAGTAGCAAGCAGCTTGTTACTAGTGCTCAGACAGTTAATTCTGATCATTAGTCACTGATATCACTGTTACTACTGACAAGCCTTGTCTGTGCACCTGACATGCTTGCTGGACAAATGGTCTGGAAGCACCACCTTCTGTTCTGCAAAGCCAGGATTCTACTGCTATTGCAGGTCAGCCTTGAGCAATTAACTCCTTGTCTCATACTGCTAGGAGGGCTTGGCGTTTTGCTGAAGGTTGGGAGGGAAATGGCTCCCCCCTTGTAGTATGCTGTTGTAGGGACGGTTCCACAGCAGCATTGCTTGGAACCCAATCTGCAGATCTTGAAAAGGTAGCTTTTTTGGTTTGCATGTATAATTCTTCTTTGACTCTTGGAATATATATTCTACTTTCATGGCTAGGTCTCAGGGATTTCAAGGCATTTGTCATTTTCAACTTGAATATATCATTTGATTTGATTCTTTGACCCTGGAACTGCATCCGAACATTATACCATACTTTTCTCTCATGATGAATTGTCTTTCATGGGATAAGAGAAACCTAGCTTTATCTTCTCCTAGCCTCATCCTCATTCATCAAGCATGTCTGTATTTGTCTAAGCCTCAATTTAAGACATAAGTCTAATTTTTGCTTTCTTCAGAAGACTCCTCCACGCCTAAATAAATCCATAGCTGTGAATAAATATTCCAGGGAGAGGAATTATCCTGGACATATCTGAATATCAAATATTCCATTGCTAGGGCCCTATAAACCTAACTATATATCACAGTCATTATTATTTTACTAATATTACTGACAAATAATTATTAAGAATTTTATTAAATAAATACTAATATACACAGACATTTATTAACAAATAATAATAAATAGTGCATTTTATTAACAAATAAGAGATGTTTTTGAGGTATTTATAATGAATTGGAGAGAGCTTGGGCTTTGCAGCCAGGGCAATTTGGGTTTAAATTCTTACTTGCTACTTGCTTATTATATGACTTTGAGCCTTTTTTGAACTGAAAAAAAAATGGGGTCAGCAGATGGTTGTAAGAATTAGGTGATGTAACTGCACAAACTTCTTTGTGCAGTGTCTGCTTAATAATGGATGCTTAATAAATTGGCCCTATTTTGTTTTTGTCATTGACAATCTGGCTCTAAGAACTCTTGTGTGTTTAAGAGGCAGTTGGTTGAGGATTTTAGAAAGTGGGATGCAGAGAGACGTTTAGAGAACAGTGCTTAGTGGCACAAGAGCACACTGTTTCTCTGCACGTAAATACCCCATTTCGCAGGCACTCTGTTATTTCTATCCTCTTTCCACTAATTTGGGCCCTTGTAAAATATGCATTGCTTGCCTTTTTCCATCCATTTATCTTCTCTCTGTGTCCATTCTTCTCCCTGAAAAACAGACTTTTAGGACCATATAAATACTGTGTATGGTCAATTGGAGAAGACCCTCAGCTGAGAAGGGATGGGGAGCAGGAGGAAAGGGGAATGACCTTCCCCTTTGGCAAAGCTGTGAGGTGGCTCCCTCCAGAGCCCTGCCCCTCACTGTTATATCCTTTGCTTTTTCTAGAGGCTTCCTTCCTGCCTGCTTCACATATGGCAGTCTATAGTTTCCTTCCCACTTCTAGGAAAACTGAGAGAAATAGTTTTCTGTCCTTTACATCTTAAAGTAGATTCAAGTCAGCCTGTTTTCTCTCCTTGGGGTGTTTACATTTTGAAGTCTAAGTTTAATTTAATGTAAAAGCCTTTACCTCTAGTTAAAATCATTTTAGGCAGTAGGCCCATTGGAGGTTACCTGGTTGCAGGAGAGCCTTTTCTGTCCTAAAAGCACACTAGTCAGTGTCCACTGATAGATCTTCTCCAAAATAAAGGAGTAGGGGCACACCCAGAGCACACAGACCTCAGGACTTAGTTCATCCCAGTTCTGAACTCCTCTAATCTCAGCCATTTCTAATAACAACAACCTTTTAACCTCTTCCGCTTCTGAACGAATGCTTGCTTATTTCACAGCTCAGTATCTAAATCTAATCAAGTCCATTATCATGCACAACCTATTTGTATAAGTATTTTAGCAAATGTAGCAAGAGTAAATCATTAATAGCTATAAATAGAACATCTTTCTAAACTGTCACACACTGCCTTAGCATAAAAACATAAAACATATATGAATTACTAAAAAATTGACACATTTTTTGCTTATGAAAAATATGATAGATCCTTTGTGAGATACAAATCTTAAGAGATTGTCTAGGTATTACACCTGGGTATATCAGCTAAATCATCATTCTAATTATAAATATTCAGGGACACGACTTTCTAGAATTGGAGTGCTAAATTAAAAAGCAAACTAGTGACAGATTGTCTGTTTTCTGCATAGACACAGGGTGCTGGAGGTGGAAAGGAAGCTCTTGTTACCGATGGTGATATGCAGAACTGGCTGGTGGGGGTCTTGAGACAGTTTCATGAAATGTGCAGAATTAGGGCAGGTCTAGTCACAGATGTACAGATAATGCTGGAGATGGGACTCAGTTCACACCTGAAGAGGGAAAACCCACACGTGACTGTGATGAGACCATTTGGGCTGCATGGTGAGCCCTAGTACATTCCTGTGAGCCGCAGGTCTCCAGACTTGGGCCGAGGCTCAGCAGTTTTCCTCGGGTTGACTGCTGATGGTGACGAATGGGAGCAGGCTCTTAGCTCATGGTTTTGACACCCATGTGCTCTCCCAGATCTCAGCAGGGAGCTTTACACACGTGGCAGTTGTTATTTTCTGATCATCTCTGCTCTGTTTACACAGAGTGGCTTCAAACACTCCTCAGGGTATTGTCTGACAGATGTGCTCTGGGACAAATACAATTTCCCTGTGTGTGAAGGAGGCGAGGCTGGCAATTTGAAAATGGAAAAATGACAAACTCATTCAGTCGTTTTATACCCAGCAGGGAGTTTTTGTGTCCCCAGTTTGGCCCTCAGCTCCAAAGTTACTTTTGTGCATCTGAGTGTTATTGAATCAAAAATTTTGGACTCTTTAATCACTTGGACCATGGAGAATATGGCAAAGTGTCAGCCAAGTCTACTTGGGAGACAGAATTGCTGCCTGTTAAAAGGGAAGGTGATAAATATGTCTGATTTGTTACTATGATCAAGTAGGCAAAAGAATTCATTAAACCATAAATTTGTCTAAAAGCATATTGGAAAACTGTCCCAGACAGATTCACCAAGGGATAGTATATTTCTAACGCTGTCTCTGACCAAATGCTTTTATAAGTATTACTGTTTCTGGAAATTTGGGAAAATGTTGAATTCTGGATCTTTCTGCTCTAAAAGCCTTAGTCATTTTAGAATCAGAGGCACATGAATATAATTTGAAAGCGACATGCTGACCAATTAGAGATTTGACATAGTCAAAATTGTGAAGTAATGAAAGTTTGTCTGAGGCATCTTGTGATAACCAGCTAGGATTTTTTAGTTCTACCTGGGAGGGATTTTTTCGAGAATATAGGTTTTTGTTTTTGTGTTTTCTTATGACTCAACACTACTTAAAAAAAAAGTTTAAAAAAAAATAAAGTTCTCCAGTCATGTACCTGAAGCAGAGAGCTATTTCATTGCAAGTATGGGAATTTATATGAGTACAGTCTATATACAAATAGGCAATTACAGCAGCTGGCAGTGGTCATAAATTAGTCTGGCTGAAAACATATCTTGTGGGTAATTTCTTCTTATTATTATTATTAAATTTTCCCATCGTTCAAGCAAGGTCCTAGCTTATATATGTGCCAGTTTCTTTTTCTTCCTGACCGCATAAGGAATCTATATTTCCTGGTTAGTTGTATTTTGTGCCTACTCTCCTGTCAGAAGAAATATCCCAGGCATGTTTAATGGCAGCTTGAAATCTGGTAGCTTTGGGTTGAAATCCTGCCTCTGACAGTTGGAAACTGTACATGCTTGAAAAATTCAAGTACCCTCTCTGAGTCTCTGGGAATCCTAAGATGTAAAACAGGGTAAATACAATCCCCTTTCTTGGTTGTTACAATAAGTAAATACAATCACATATGAAAACATGAAAATATCATCATAGTGCATATTAAGTTTTCAGTGAATGTTACTTGTTCTTATCAAACAATTTTCTTAAGTTCAAGTGAGAGTAACCATTATCCAAATTGGTGGTGTGATTTTTTTTTTTAAAGAGTAAAATATTAATAAACACCAGGACAACAGGCATAAGTCAGACTGTCCTTGGCATACCAGGACCTTGATCACCATTTTTCAAGGAGGACTAATCCACAATTCTAATGAGTAAATGAGATTAGAGCTTCACCACTAGTTAACTCTGCTCATCATCTGGACATCAGCATCATAAGCATTTACAATTTGGTTTCTTTTTAGTTGACTCTCCTCACTCTATAGCTTATCGTTCTTTCCTAATTTTACAGATATTTATTGAATGACCTTTGCTAAAAGGTCATTATTTTTATTTTAACCTAATAACATTTCCTTGATATACTGGATATACAAGGAAATGTATACCAACTCTAATAATTTTGAATAAGATACAAAACAATGTCATCTATGTCAAATAAGCAAAGAAATATATATATAATATATTATATACACACACACAAATTGTATTTAAATATGTACAGTTGATTGGTGAACAACATGAAGGTTTGGGGTGCTGACCCACTTGCAGTAGAAAATTCATATATAACTTTTGACTCTCCAAAACCTTCACTACTAACTGTTGATTCAGAAGGCTTACTGTTAATATCGACAGTTGATTAGCTCATATTTTGTATGTTGTATGTATTGTATACTGTAGTCTTACTATAAGGTGAGATAGAGAAAAAAATGCTATTAAGAAAATTATAAGAATAGAAAACATACTTGCTCTTCATTAAGCGGAAGGGGATCATCATAAAGGTCTTCATCCTGGTGTCTTCACATTGAGTAGGCTGAGGGGGAGGAGAATGAGGAGGGCCGGTCTTGCTGTCTCACAGGTGACGGAGATGGAGAGGTGGAAGAAGTGGAAAAGAAGGCAGGAGAGGCAGGCACATTTAGGGTAACTTTATGAAAATACATTGTAATTCCTGTCTACCTTTTAGCTTTTTCATTTCTCTAAAAATGTTTCCGTACAGTACCAATCCCTCTTTCACCACTTGCTTTGGTTTCATGGGCCTCCTGTCTCACAGAGGGCCCATGTTGTAAAAGAAGTCAAAAGGAGTCTTGGATAATTGCAACCCTTCTGCCAAACTGTCTGACGACTGTCTGGCACGGATTCAGAAGCACTCGTCTCCGTCAAGTCATCTTCTGTTAATTTCTCTACTCTGGCAGTCCATTAACTCTTGAATTTTTCCAAGATCCATTTCAGAAACCCTTCATCCTGACTTTTTATTTCCAATATCCACAATCTTTTAATGATTTCCTTGATAGACTCTGTCATAATTCCTGTGAAGTTATGCACAACATCTGGACACAGTTTTCTCCTGCAGGAATTTATGGTTTCCGGCTCGATGGCTTTCAGGGCATTTTCTATAACAATGACAGTATCTCCAATGGTATAATCCTTCCAGGCTTTCATGATGTTTCTCTATTTGAGCTCTCTTCCATAGTGTTGATAACCCTTTCCATAACGTACCATGTATAATGAGTCTTAAAGGTCTTTAGGACCCCTGACCTAAAGGCTGAATTAGGGACATTGTGTTTGGGGGCGAGTAGACTGCTTCAGTGTGTTCATTGTTGAACTATGGGGTTCTGGGTGTCTAGAGCATTGTTCAGTATTAAAAGAACTTTAAAAAGCCAGTCCCTTATTGATGAGGTACTTCCTGACTTCAGGAACAAAGTCACTGATGGAACCAATCCAGAAAAAGGGTTCTCATTGTCCAGTTCTTCTTGTACAGCCAAAAGACTGGCAGCTGGTGTTTACCTTTTCCCTTCAAGGCTTGGGAGTTAGCAGCTGTATAAAAAGTGCAGTCTTAATCAGAAATCCAATTGCATTTGTGCAAAACAGTAGGGGTAGCCTGTCCATCCCTTCCTTCCTTAAATCCTAGTGCTGCTTATCTTCCTTACTAAGAAATGTCCTTTGTGGATTCCCACCCCCCACCTAAAATAGAGCACTTTCATCTGCATTAAAAACCTGTTCAGGTAGATATCCTTTTTTTCTCAATTATTTTCTTAATGGTGTCTGGGAACTCATGTGCTGCTTCTCGGCTGGCAGATGCAGCTTCCCTTGTTATCTTCATATTTTTAAGACAAATCTCTTCCTAAAATTATCAAACCATCCTTTGCTGGTATTAAGTTCTTTAGCTTTAGATCCTTCACCTTCCTTTGTTAAGTTGTCATGCCATGACTTTGCCTTTTCTTGAATCATATTAGAGTTTATAGATATGCTTTCTTATAACAATTCTGTATCTACATAAAAACTGCATTTTCATTTCAAGATAAAAAGGTATTTTGCAAAAGTCCAAGATTTCCATGCCTGCTGGCATAGCTGCAGCAGTGGCTTCATGAGTCTCCTCTCTCCTCGCCTTTCCTCTCGTTTCCTTTTCTTTCCTTCCTTCCTTTTTTTTGTTTTTTTTGTTTTTTTGTTTTTTTGTTTTTGTTTTTAGCAGTGGTCCTTACACTGGATTCATTTATCTTGAAATGAAACCACAGCTGCAGACCTCAATCCATAATACACACCAAACAATTTAACTGTTTCTTGTAATGTCATGACTTTTCTCTGCTTCTTAGGAGCATTGTCAGCATCACTAGTGGCAGTTTGTATGGGTCTCATGGTGTTACTTAAGGTTTATGCTATTGCATTAAAACATGTTGAAAAAAAATACGTGAGAAACATGAGAAATCACTTTTTATTGTGATACGTAATTTACCAGAGTTATGACCTGCCCATGCAGAGATGATAAGCATTACATGGCATTTTAAGTGATACTTTTGACACTTGAGCTCACTACAATAGCAACGGGAGTTGGCTATGAAATTATAGTAGTATAGTATGTGCTACAGTTAATGTTGTGCAGTTATAATTTAATACTGCATCTTTATGGTTGTTTATAATTCTCTCAACTGCATTGGTGCCATTTTTGGTCAGTAAGTATATACATACATTTTGATACAATTTACCTTTTTATAATAGATTTGTGTAAGTTTTATGGTAGCACCTCATCAAATAGACTTGTATTGACACACATTTTATGCATTCATGACACACCTAACTTAAGAATTTTTTTTTATATTTCTAGGCCACATGGTTTCTCTGCATGTTTTGTAAATTGTCACAAATCTCCACAAATTTTCTAATAAATTTATTGAAAACATTCCACATAGAAATAGATGTGTACAGTTCAAACCATTTTGTTCAAGCATTACCTGTATATATATATATATATGTGTCCACACCAACAGGTTTCCCGAATAAAAATACACATGTATATTAAACATGAATGTGTATTTTCTCCCCTAACTTCACCTGAATCTTGAGAGCCCTCTGATCCTAACCTTATGCTTCATGCTGCCTTCTTCTTCATAAAACCTTTGCTGTATAACATCATTACTAAGTTTTAGAATCATTTTCTTTCTTTTTCCCTTTTCTTCTCAAATCTTGAATGCCGCTCTGGTATCTTGTGTTAGGGTGCTCTAGGATAACTAGATTGATAAATGTGTGCACTCTGTGTGTCTAAAGTAGTTGTGCCTATGCATTTATGTATTATATGATTACGCACAAATATTATTACTATTGATATTACGTGTACTAGTTTTGTTTCTTTTATGTTAAAATTAGCATACATTGATTTTAAATGTGTTTATACAGGCTAAGAATTTCTTTTAGTATGTTATCCTTTTCAGAAAAACTATCTTCATTATAACTTAGACTTTCAGACTTTTATCAAGTAGAAAGAAGCATGAGGAGATGCCCAGTCAGTGTGGAAGACCCTTGGGATGACTTATCCTCAACTAAATTCATAAAGGAAATGGCCTCTTCTGCCTCTGCCTTATTTTATTCTGAACAGATATGACATTACTCTAAGAAATGATGTGGGCACAGTTTTGGTCACCCATTACTGGGATAAGTGCAGTGGCACTTAGTGGGTAAGAGTCAGTTTTTAGACAAATAGCTGTACATAAGACTGCATTGCTATTTGAACAATGAATATTTTCATATATTGCATGGCATGGCTGTTTTTTACATAAAAAACACAAAGTGTATTTTCAACCATGTTAATGTGTGCTAACTTTCCCAGGAATGAAACTACACTACAAATCAGGGCAGATTGTAGTTTCTGTCTAGTACATCATCAAGAGATCAAGAGTTGTTCACCATGTTTGAACCCAGCAATGACAATGCTGCTAGTGGCGTCTCAGCCACCAATGTGTCATCCCCACATCAGTCAGTACTAGTAGCTGTTGGATTTATGATGATTTTATGCATATATATAAACTTATCACCGGGCCTTATTTCAAATGTCCAATAAAATGTTCGTCTCAGGAAAGAAATAATGTTGACAATATTCAGTAGAGGTAGTGGTCAGAGTCCACTCTGGAGACAGAAATGATACCAGCTATTTAAACCAAAAAGATTGAATACAAACAATTCTTAATTAGTAAAATGTTGTTAACTGGTAACTTAAAGGGTAGGAAAAGAAACTCTAAGGTATTATGGAAGTAGTAACATCAGGAAGCAGTTGCCTCCCACCCCCAGAACTGTGGGGAAAAAAGGAAAACAAAAAACTTAGAGGGAAGGTCTGGTGAAGCTCAAACTCAGACTTGTAAGCAAGGCGTGGCTCGGCTGGTGCTGGTATCTCTGAGCTCAGAGGAAAGACCCATGAAGCTGGAATCCAGACCTCTGAGGAGGACCAATGGCTGGCTGATATTTGAGGGAAGAAGGAGACAACCTGGTTCTCCTAGTGTTGAACAAAATTGCAAACAGTATTCAGCTGCTGCCACAAGGAGGCTCTGCTGTCACTGGGGTGATTGAAGCATCCTAGAGTGATGCTCACAAGATCCATAAGTAGCCAAGGAGCTCTCCCCTAGAGGGACACAGGAAGGGGCAAGTTTCTTCCACCTTGTCCGACTTTGAACTCTCTGGTGATCCTAGCGGCAGATCCTAACAGAGAGAATCTTGGCAAAGCAGAATGTGGTTTGCAGGGTCTCAGCCCCAGCAGCACAAAACCGAGCATAGAAGAGCAAGTTTATAACTGAGAGACACAGAGTAAGTAACTAGCACATTTGGCTATTGTTTTACACTTCCTAAATCCAAAGTGACTCATTATAACCACATCATCCGGTATAATGGTACCTAAGCATTTGCATAGTATGCTACTACTACTCTATTTGTATATGTTAATCTCTTACTGTTGTCTTTTATGTCACTATTACATTGATTTAAGATTATTCTTAGAGGGAGTTAGCAATTGCATTTCAGAATAGCAAAAGAGACGTTAACAAATATTTATTATAAAAACAAGTTTCAAATATGATAGAACTGAGAGCCATTAAGTTGATTCAGACAGTATAATATATACTTAGACTTTAGACCACTGGCTCCTAGCCGACTCAATGGCAATGCCATCTGATCTCAGCTTCAAGGCTTGTAAACACAAAGGATCTCATGTGCTGTTAGATTCTGACTTCATTGAGGAAGGCATCTCGCAGTTGGCATACACTGTTGTTTTTTTGGAATGGACAGGCGTTAATGGAAATGTGAATCTCAGCAGTCATTCTGGCTGTCCTCAGCTTTGTAGCCCTACTTCTGAAAGCAAAAAAGGCACATAGAGGACATGGCCTACTTGACCACTGCCATCTGTGCCCATTCAGTGGCACAACTCTGAGTGACCATTACAGCCAGAGCCTGGACTTTTAGTGAAAATTAAACTTAAACACAATGGTTACCAGTGGTTGAGCTTCTACAGCAGTAAACTACTCTGATAAAGGTTGTAAACACAACATCTCTAGGTAGTAAATATCTTCATTTTATAGACATGGCGATTGACTGCAGAGGCCTGGAACTTACCTAAGACACAGCTAGTGAGAGAACTCACTCTGCCTCTTTTCTATAACCTAAAAACCATTTCCACTCTGCCTTCGAATAGTAACACAGGAGACAAAGTCATTAATTTTAGGGGATTATTTTTGCAAGTGGTACAATTATGTGACAAATTAATTGACATTGATTACTTGAAAAAATCAATAAGCCTGTGATAGAAATGTCTGACACATATTAGAGTCTCAGTAAATATATGTTGTATATATGCAATGAGTATCCACAACAAATTTTTGTTGCAATGATAATTTTCCAATTGGTCCATTTTGATTTTGACCTTTTTATCTAGGCAGTTTTGCTAAAAAGCCATTTTGCACATATAAAGATAATCATCTAACACTAGAAGACAATTATTCAATAGGGTCTCTTACCATTTAAGCTTCAGATATGGCAAATGGAATTTCACAACACAGGAATAACAAAGACAAGACTTTAAAATGACAATTATTCCCAGAGAGTTTCTAAGTATAAACCTTGGACACAAAATAAAGAGTGCTTTCATATCTACACAGTGCAGAAAAGAACTGCTTGTAAGAGAAAACTAATTAAAATGATCTGCAGAAATTATGTGACTGATAAACCACTTGTCTCAGCCACTCAGGAAATCAGACATCAAAACCATGATTCTTTTCCATTTCTATGTCTTGTAAGTTTTGACGAAACAGAATTGTGCTCGAAAAGTCAATATCACGAGGCACGTTTGTTCATAGCCTCCTAGCGTACATTGTGTAATAGTTGACAGACCTTTCATAACTGAATGCTAAGTAATGTCAACTTCCTTGAAAGTAAAATTTGGGAAAAATGTGGAAACTTTAGGCAGTAATATTGACTAAAGGTGCCATCTTATGCCAGCTGTTAAAATTAGTTAACTGCTAAAAATACTAAGATCAGTTTCCAAAACATAATTTTATCCAGGAATATTAGTGTTTCTTATAGTCACACTGCAGGGCATGAATGGAAACCCATCTTACTGAAAAGATACTTTACATTGGAGCTTTGCTTCCCTCGTCTGAAATATCAGATACTGGGTTGAATACCTGCCAGTGCCCTCTTCTGGATAGAATGTAATACATTTATAGACATTTTTCACCCTTTTTACATAGGAGTTAAACAATTTCTCCTTGACCTCAGAGAAGGGAAACAATTGGTAGTAGAATACAGTCTGGCTGTGTTGTGATCATAAAAGATACACTAGACTCGAATGAATGCAAACCAATACTTAAAATAGATTACGTTGGTTCTTAGTTTTCCCTACACTCTGGAACACTCCAGTGGGAAATTAAGATTGTATTCTGAATTCTGTATCTATGATGGCAGAAAACTGGGTTCTAGAAATATTTTCAACAGATAAAATTGAACCAGAAAGGATTTGACTTTCCTTTTACAGAAGCACAATATTTGAAATCTTAACAGCTTGGCTTCAAATTCTGGTTTGGTGCTTTAGTTTCCTAAGCCACAATATGTGGATCAAGAATGCACCTACTTTATACTGTAACTTTCAGGATTAAATGAAGCACTTTATGTATAATGTACTCATCTTTGCATCTGACCTGTGGTAAGCATTTTCTATAATATTTGCTGTGATAGGAGTTTGTATGACACAAACATGTGTCTCTTTCAATTTAATATAAAGTGCCCAAATTTGAAAGATAAATTATTAGATTTAGGATATATATTTCTAAATGTTAGATTATAGAATTTTAAATCTATATATTTTTCCAGTTTAATACGTATTTGTTTATTTCAATTGTGTATATCAAATACCTTATGGATTGACTTTCATTTCTCAGTTAGAAATTGCAGTGAAGTGTCTTTTACTATAAAGCTTGAAAGTATGGAAGATTTTTGACCTAAATATTATTCCATATCTCGATGAATAAAAGAACACTACATTTGGTATACTTAATTACATTACATTTCTAAGTTATGCAAATGGTACATTGTAACGTGAACTTTTTAAAAGTACATGTTACATGCGATGTGTGCCGCACTTTAAGATTGATTTTCATTAAAAATTCTCTCTGCTTATCACAGTTACCATTTTGTTACTTTTCCCAACTTGGCAGTGATTGTTTTAAAGTGGCCCTCATTAAACTACAGCATTTCTAAAGTGACAAAATTTTAGGAGCGCCTTAGTCTCTGACTATTGCAGGTTGACAGTTGAGTACCTATGTCTCAATTGTGTATCATAGAGAAACGAACCCAAACAGGAACAGGAAACTAACCCACTTACTAAAAAGTAGGATTTTGGCACTTAACCTTTCTGGTTGTAGTTCCTATTACATAAGATAATGATTTCAAATTCCTAAGTTAGATATGAATATTAAATTACAGAACGGATACAAAGTTAAGTGACCACCATAAGTCATTCTCAAAATTACTTTTACATACATATAGAGAAGTAGAAAAGCCATGAGCTTTACAATCAGACAAACATCTGCATATATATCATCTTCTATACTTATTTCTGGAATTTACATTTCCTACCTGTAAGATGGTTGTTGTGAGTATTAAATCAGTTGATATGTAAAAAATGTAGTATCTGATGCAGAGAAGGCACAGAGTTGGTAAAGCTAATTTAGACAACGTCTAATACCATTTTTGCATACCACCTGCTTTGTGCTAGGCTCTGTGTTAAGAATTACAGTCTGGGCCGGACACGGTGGCTCACGCCTGTAATCCCAGCACTTTGGGAGGCTGAGGCAGGCGGATCACAAGGTCAGGAGATCGAGACCATCCTGGCTAACACGGTGAAACCCTGTTCTCTACTAAAAATACAAAAGGATTATTTTTGGATCTCTGTCCCTCCTGACAAATGACAAATTTGCCTCCTAATGACTGATTTCTTGGCCTCAAATGCTACAAGTCAGGCTCATAGAGGAGCTTCCAGGTTATACAGAAAGATCAGCCGAGCTGTTTTTGGGGAGTGCTGTGATTCCCAGTTCACTCCACATCATCAGACTGCCTCCTGTCTCAATTGCCTTTACTCACTCTACATAATCCTGGAAAGTTTTCAAAGCCTAATGCACAGTTCTATGTGTGCCACCCCATCTTCAAAGAAGTTAGCATTGGACATATTGAAATTCCATCACACATTACGAAAAATGAGTATCTTTCCCCTTCTAAATTGGGTAGATTATTTGGGCCTGAAATACAGAATAAGAGGAAAGAAAAAAGTAATTCTTTATCTAGTATATAGCAGTTCTAGCATATGCGATCTTCAGATTCTGAGATTAAAACATCTGGGTTTTTTGTTGTTTTATAAAATTTTCTTGAGAAAATAACTTAAATTCTCATTTGGAAAATGAAAGGCTTTGATAAAATAAGGTCAGAAGCACTTGTTAACACTAAGGGCATATATGTAATTGGAGTTGAAATTAGCAAATTGCATTTAAAGTTGAAAGTATAGACCAGGAAGTTAGGTTTGAAATAAGCATTGTTTTTAGCTTTTAATCAAGACTTGTCATATGCATAACTTGCTAGCTAGTGCCCTTCTGTTAATTGATCCCTACGTGGGTTTTAAAAGCAGTAGCCTGTCCTTTTGCTTGCTCTGTGGTCCTTGCATAGTAAACACAGGCTAAATAACCATTTATTTTTGGCTACAACTTAATACAGCTAAGAAAATATCAGAGGCTTGGTTTTCAAGACAGCAACTTAAAATTCTGAGAGTAGAACTTAAGATGCCTTTGTCTTCAGATTTTCCTCCACATATGAGGTAGAGTGATTTTTGCTTGAGGATTTTCAATCCATCTTAAGGGACTGAGAAAATTTGGTTTTAGCACCTCTGACCTTCCAACAGCCAAAGAAGAAGTTAAGTGATTGGTTTCATTATACAGGTCATTGGATGTATGAGCTTTTTCTCCCACCTGTGTACCTGAGTACATTTATTCTCACCTTAATAAAAATAAGTTATTAACTCCCCAGGATAATACATTGTCAGAGAAATCGGTGAAATCAGTTTATTGTTCCGGAAATCAAATTAGGAAATGGCCTATGTCTTCCATTGCTAAATATTGCCATAGTCACTGTTTATTCCATTAGAATTATCCTCTTAATAATTAAACAGACAATTGATTGACATCATTCCCATTGTTTCTAAGAGGAACAATAAATTGATTTAGAAAAATGATATAAAATTTTAAATTGCTAAACTTAGACCAAGTTATTTCTCTAGCATTTACCAGTTGAGGGATTTGTGGTGAGGGAATCTTCATTTTAGGATTGTTTTCAGATTCAATGAAGTTGGATTAAGTACAATGCCTGGTGCATACCCGGAGCTGAATAATTTTGTAGCTCAGCTCTTCCTTCCTCCCCTCCCCAACCAGCACATACACATGGGAGGTGGGGAAGAAAAGGGAAAGAGAAAGAGAAAACTTAGCTTTAGTCTAAGTAGAAGTGAATTTTAATGATCAAAAAAGTATGTAGAGCATGTCTCACACAAAGGGGGCAGAGGAAAGGTGGTAAATGTTAAGGCCAATTATACTCCTTGTTAACATCCGTTGTTTCACTTTGCTCTGTTTCAAATTTGGTCAATGGTATTTCCTATACAATTTCAGGTACAGTCAAATGATAACTGTTGGGAGTTGTGGGGGAACTTTACACTTAAAGAATAAAGACCAAAACTTGTGATAGTAGGAGGCATTGAAAATCAGTATTAATAAGGGTTTTGGGAGCCATTTCTGACAGTTTTGCTTTTTGTAGTAAGGAGTATCCCAATTATTTCACTTAACAAAGCACTTCATCTACCATGTTTATGAGAAAATTCATACCTGGGCAAGGAGGCTCTGCTCCATCAGTGCATTTCGCTTGTGCTGATCAGGAGGGAATACAAGTTACCTGGAAATACGTCTTTAAAGTCTTCCTGTTGCTGGGGATTTTATTCTTTTTCTTCTATGACTGCCTCAACAACTTGCTTCCTTTGACAATGTATAATTTGTATTATTATTATAATAATATTTATTTCTCCGTGCCAGAACCGACCTTGATTGTATGCCCCATCCTGAAATGATTAGCAGATAATGCTTATCATTTTAATGAGTAGTTCACACAAGGTTCTCCCTGAATCTCTATTATAAAAGGAAAGGAAAGTATGGAATAAAAAATGTCTTGTTAGAAAGCTAAATGAAAGAAAGAATAGTAATTTATTCCTTTATTCGTTGAATTTTTTTGAATAAATATTTACCAGTAACTAGTTATTTTGTGCTTGGGGATATGTCTGTGAACCAAAATAGAGCAAAACATCTTACCAAAATGGTGTTGATATTCTAGTAGGACAAGAATAATTACAATACAGTATGTTAAAAAATCATGAGTGCAAAAGAAAAATAAACAGAGTTAGAGGTTAGGAAGTGTGTGGGAAATTCCATTTTAAATAGGTGAGCCTCAGTAGGAAGATAATATTAAGTGAACATTTAGCAATTATGTGGGACTTCATCTCCTGAATATGAGACAAGCACATTCCAGGATGAGAAGTGCCTTGATCAAAGGCTTCAAGATGAGATATAATTTAGGTGAGGAAAAAAAAAAAAAAAGGCCAGTTACAAGAGAGAAAAGTAGAAAATTAGGAGATGAATTCGGAGATAAGAGACACTAATCTTATAGGGCCTTCAAGGATATAGAGATTTTGGCTTTTACTTTAAGCAAAATGGGACACTATTTCTTCAATTTCATAATTTTGAAGAAATAAATGAGCAATTGCCTTAGATTTAATGATGAAAAATCCAAATGCTGCCAAAATATTTAAAGAGGTTTATTCCGAGCCAATATGAGTGACCGTGACCTGTGGAAACGGTTTCAAGGGGTCCTGAGAAAGTGTGCCCACGGCAGTTGACTTACTGTTTAGTTTTATACATTCCAGGGAGATTGCAAATGCAGGTAAAATCATAAATCGATACATGAAAGGTATACATTGGTTCAGCCTGAAAAGGCAAAGATGTTGAAGCACGGCCTTACAAGTTGTCAGTGGGTTTTAGAGATTCTTTCATTGACAGTTGGTTGTCAGAGCTAAGCTTTGTCTAAAGACTTGAGGCGTCAGTAGAAAGGAATGCTTAAGGTAAGGGGGTCTATTGTCTGTCATTTAATGCTATACCAGAGTCAGGTTGGAAAGTAAGCCACGTTATATTGGGTTAACTAAAAAAACCCCAACACTTAATGAGATAGTATGGTTTGTAAGACATAATTCCCCAGCCCCCTTAGAAAGAAATCTGGGCAAGAGGAAAAAAAACAGTCAGAGTTCAGTCCTCAGATTTTGAAAGACTGCAGAGTTGAGAATAGGCTGAAGGAAAACAAGGATGGAACAGAGAGACCAGGAAGCTTTTGCAGCCATCCAGATAAAAGATGATGGAAGCGTGGACCAAGATGATAGCAATGGTGGTCATGATAAGTAGCTCTAAAATATTTGAAGGTAGAGTAGACAATATGTGCTGAGGAATTAGTTATGAAATGGAGAGATAGAAAGATATCAAGGAACACTCCAGGTTTCTTGGCTTTGGTAGATGGATGGTTGTGGAAGCTGGATGAAAGAACCAAAGCAAGTGATTGTATAGAAAAATTGGTTCATTCAAGTTATTAAATGAGTTACTAAAGTGCTCTTTAGAGATGACCCATTAATTTGAGTTTGGACTATTTTACTTAGTCAAGACACAGGAATGTATGCATCTATTTTCATGTTGAATGTTGGCCCCATTTTTTTATTATTTTTTTTTTATCTTTCAGTTTTGCATTCTACAGGGTTCAGAACACATAATTTAAGCCACTGTTTATCCATTTTTGTTGCTGTTGTTGATTTTCTGGTTGTGACTCTGGTTATTGAAATTAATGAGAACTAGTCTTTGGGAAGATGGATTAAAGTCATTTGGAAAATGCCAGGTCTATATTATCTGTTATCACTGCTTTCTCTTCTGTAATGAATACAGGCTAACAAGAGAAGACATGGCTTAGAGTTTTTTATAATGCTGAGGAATAGCTGTGTTAAAGAGCTTGGCAAATGCCAACTGAACTAAAGTATACTGTATTATTTGTTTTTTTCATTAAGCCCCTTCTATGAGATAATAGAATTTCACAATAATTCACAGTTATCTGCATCAGCAGCTCTTTGGAGTGCTGTTGACAAAATGTTGTCGTCTTTTTTTTTTTTTTTTTACATTTTGAAACTGCATCATGAATTTCTTAAAGGTAATTTTAAATACAGTTCCTGTATAGTAATGTCAGAATAGATAAATTCAAAACATCCTGATATGGAATTTTAGGCTTCCCTGTTTGTTTTGACTGCTTAAATAATTATAGCTAGTTTTAAAAATTGTTACTTAAGAGATTTTAGTTGAAACAAAATATTGCTGTATTGTTATGATTCCATTTATAGAAACTAAGTCTGAAACGTTATAATTTTACACTTGGAAACTCATTCCACTTTTGCTTTTACAATTTTTACCATTAATGTTCTCAATTAATACAGATGTCTGCATAACACTACATAAAAGTTTTGGTGCATTTTACTAATCAGTTATTGTCCCTAGATGTACAGAGTTTGTAGTTCTACTTGGAGGACAAAAACACATATCATAGTAATGTAAATAAATTAAAATACATAAGGTAGTTATATAACTAATGAGAATGGTAAACTCATAAAATGTCAGAGGATGAGTATCTATTTCAATTGATAATCAGGCCACAGTTTTTTTTTTTTTTTTTAAGAGCAGGGATGAAAAATTGCATTAAGTGAAAGATTCTGGAAATGTAGAGAATATCACTGGGGATATTTTGACCAAAGCCAGTGGGAAGGTCGACGAATGTTTAGTGGCCATGACCAAAACATCACAGCCAGAGTAAAGGCAAAGGAAAATGATAAATGTCCTGAACATTTATTGGTATCCTCCAACATGTCTTCCTCTCTAGTTGATGCCTACACCCTGTAACCAGAGTGTTATTCCTTTACCTGAAGGTTTCGATGCATTCTTAAAACACCTCAGGTCTCAGAGTTTCAAGGAATCTGTGCCCGAAGGCGAGATGACGCAATTTTCTCTCTTACTTGGTTTAAGGATTATGTTTTGGCTGAATGAATGGCCAAGAAGAGCAACAATTTCACTTTAGCCAAATAGAAGAAGAAACCTTCCTCATTCTCAAGTACATTAATTCAGGTATCTTTTATGGTTTGTTTTTTTACATGATTTACTATTTTGCCTCCTACTATTTCAGCCTTCGCTTTAAAATGTGTCTAATGGTCCTTGAATGTGAGAGGGAGGTTTCAGGCCGAATACATTTATTAGAACATCCCAACATCCCTCATACAAAGGAAAGGGTCATTGCCTCCGAGCTGGAGGAAGTCCTCTGTGGTCTTGGTTGCCTGGTGGTTTCCGCTGGGTAGTCTACTGATGCTTAGTCTCCATAGCTTTCTGCTGAGAGGCAAATATTAGTTGGTCTTTAATTCAATGGTACAATATGACATATCTAATACATGTACTTTTCAAAAATGTGAGTAAATTAGATTATTCCTACAGAACATGATGAACTCTTCTGGAGCCCAGCTAATCCTCATTCTGCTGTCTACATTGGCAATTAGTTCCGGAGGGAGGAAGAGAGGCTATGTAGACAAAACACCAACATTTATCCTTTTAGGTTATAATCACTTACAGCACTTTTAAAAATAGCTTGATTTTCCTGCACATTTTACACATTCGGAAACTGGATGGTTGATTTTTAGAAGATGAGTAGGGAATCAAGAGAGTGATTATTAAATATCCTCATCTTAAAAGGAGAAAATGGCTAGCCAGGAGAGCCAGCAGTCAAAGGGTGAGAAAGCATATTTGGAGGAATTGAGGATGGCCCCAGCAGACTCGTTTAAAAGGCTTGTCTAAGACTTATCTAAGCAAACTGCAGCACCAAACCTGGGAATCATTGTTGACATTGCCAACACCCACCCTGGTTCTTTCGGCAAAATCTCTAGACAGTTCATCAAAACGTAACCAGAATGTGACAACCACTCACCACCTCCACTGCATAACTCCAGCCCGAGTCACCATCTTCTCCTGGATGCAAAAGCTTGCTAACTGGTCTTTTTGCTTCTACCTACAAAAGATTGTAGGAAATCTTTTCTCTAAGTAGAAACCAGAATGAGCCTGTTAATACTCAAGTCAAATGTTATCAGGCCTCTACACAAACACTCCAGTGGCTTCCCAAGTCAATGAAAAGAAGAGGCAAGTTTGTATAATCTTCTTCCCTCCCACCCCATCCTTGCCTGGTTCTTCATAAATGCATCTCCCAGCTTCTTCCTCTTGCTCACTCTGCTCCAGCTCTTATGTATGGTCTACTGGCCATGTCTCATATATGCCAGGCAAGGCACCACTTATTGATCCTACTTGCAGACTACTTTTCTCCCATATATCTGTTTCCTCTGTTTTATTCTTTAGGTCTTTGCTCAAGGGTCATCTTCATAATGAGGCTTTTTCCCTGGCACACTGTAACAACAATGCCTTCCCTCTTATCACCATCAGACTTAATATATGTTGACGCATCTATCTATATGTATGTGTGTATGTGTAGTCTGTGTGTATGTATAGTATTTGTGATGTACAGAGTCTGTTTCTTCCCTGAAGAATGAGCTCTATGGACACAGACTCTCTCTGTTTTGTTCACTGCTGTGCCTCAGTATCATGAATGGTACATGGCACATAAAAGACACTTAATAAATATTTATTGAGTCTGGACATGGTAGCTCACATCTGTAATCCCAGCATTTTGGGAGACTGAGGCAGGAGGATCACTTGAAGTTCAGAGTTCAAGGCCAGCCTGGGCAACAGAGTGAGATTCTGTCTCTAAAGATAAATAAATAATAAAAGTAAATAAATACATATTTATTGAATAGATTAATGAATAACTTATTTTTTAACTTTAATGTGATTTCCTCTGGGAAAGAAAATGAGCGAACTCTCTTTTTCCATGACTTCCTGAAAGTTTAGAGTAAACTGTATTTCATTCTGTAGAAGAAGCATAAATTTTAAACATGGACTTTTGAAGGGCACTAAGCTGGTGCTAAGGAAGAAAGAATTTAACAAAAAAGAGCATGGTAAGACAGGAGCCAGTGGCAGAGATCCTGTGTGTCTCTGGGGAAGAGACAGATGGTGAAAATAAAACCAGCCACTAAAATTAACTACCTAAGGGCTCCCTGGGTGGCCATCAGCAAAGACTTCAGCTCTGAGGAACAGGAGGACAGAGACAGCTCTGACTGCAACCTAAATCCAACACTATCTGAAGAACCACCAAGTCTGTTGGGTTTTCTTCCTGACCATTTCTATATCCTCCACTGTTCTCACAGCTACTTCCCATTGTCTACAGGACCTCTTACCCGTATTCTAGCCACCATGTTTCTCAGAGTTTAACCTTGCCACTTCTTTCTCTGCACCATGACTATAGAACTCTTTCTAAAAGGTGAATGTGATCATGTTATCTTCTTCCTTAAAACTCTTTGCTAGCTTTCCCTATTTAATCTGAGAGAATGAAGTTCAAGTTCTTAATAAACATCGAGTTTCCAACGTCATGGCTCACCATTCCTCCCGCTTTTAACTCCCTGTAGCTGTGCTACCTTGTCTCCAATTGCTGGGTCTCTATGAACTTCCATCCCTCTGCAGCCCCAAATCCTACCCCGCTGTTCGTCTTCCATAGTGCAGTTGGATGAGAAGCCTCACCTGATACCTGCTTCATTGGGCTAGATGTCTTCATAAGAGTCCTGTAGCATCCTGCATTATAATACAGATTGGACATATTCATAGTATTATAATCACACTTACTAGTCTTTTGCTTATCAGTCTTTCCTCTAGATTATAAGTTTGTTTTTTGTGTGTATTGTTTTACTTGTTTTTAGTTGACAAAATTGTATATTTTTATAGTGTACATCATGGTGTTTTGAAATATGTATACATTGTGGAATCGTTAAACCAAGCTAATTAGTATCTGCATCACCTCACATACTTATTTTTGTGGTGAGAGCTCCTTAAAATCTTTTGAAATTTTCAAGAATATAATACATTGTTATCAACTATAGTTACCATATTGGACAATAGATTTCTTGAATTTATTTTTTCTATCAAATTGAAATTTTGTGTCCTTTGACCAAAATCTTCTGAGCCCCCAACCCATACCCCTGGAAACCACCATTATGATGTTCTCAACCTCTATGTCTTTTATTTTTCAAGATTCCACATATGAATGAGGCCATGCAGTATTTGTTTTTTCTAAACATCACTTATTTCACTTAATATAAATGTCCTCCAGGTTCATCCATGTTGTTGCAAACACAAGATATCTTTCATTTTTAAGGCTTAATAATACTCCATTGTGTATATATACCACATTAAAAAATCCATTCATGTGTTCATGGGTACTTAGGTAGATTTCACATTTCGGCGATTGTGAACAATGCTGCAGTAAACATGGGAGAGCAGATATCTCTTTGACATACTGATTTAATTTCCTCTGGATACAGACCCAGTAGTGGGATTGCTGGATCATGTGATAGTTCTATTTTTAATTTTTTGAGGAACGTCCATAATGAAAAAAGCTGTATTCATTTACATTCCTTCCAACACAGTGGAAGAGTTTTCTGTTTTCTATATCCTTGCCACCACTTGTTATCTTTCATCTTTTTGATCACCAAAATAACAGGTGTGAGGTGATATCTCATGATTTTAGTTTGCATTTTCCTGATAATTAGTGATGTTGAACATTTTTCATATACCTGTTAGACATGTGTATCTCCTTTTGAGAGATAACTATTCATGTTCTTTACCTGTTTTTAAGAATTGCGTTCTGAAATGCAAATCAAAACCACAGTGAGATACCATCTCACACCAGTTAGAATGGCAATCATTAAAAAGTCAGGAAACAACAGGTGCTGGAGAGCATGTGGAGAAATAGGAAGACTTTTACACTGTTGGTGGGATTGTAAACTAGTTCAACCATTATGGAAAACAGTATGACGATTCCTCAAGGATCTAGAACTAGAAGTACCGTATGACCCAGCCATCCCATTACTGGGGATATACCCAAAGGATTATAAATCATGCTGCTATAAAGACACATGCACAAGTATGTTCATTGCAACACTATTCACAATAGCAAAGACTTGGAATCAACCCAAATGTCCATCAGTGACAGATTGGATTAAGAAAATGTGGCACATATACACCACGGAATACTATGCAGCCATAAAAAAGGATGAGTTTGTGTCCTTTGTAGGGACATGGATGCAGCTGGAAACCATCATTCTCAGCAAACTATCACAAGAACAGAAAACCAAACACCACATGTTCTCACTCATAGGTGGGAATTGAACAATGAGATCACCTGGACTCGGGAAGGGGAACATCACACACCAGGGCCTATTATGGAGAGGGGGAAGGGGGAGGGATTGCAGTGGGAGTTATACCTGATGTAAATGACGAGTTGATGGGTGCAGCACACCAACATGGCACAAGTATACATATGTAACAAACCTTCATGTTATGCCCATGTAGCCTAGAACTTAAAATATAAAAAAGAAAAAAAAAGCGTTCTTTCATTACTACTGAGGTATATGAGTTCCTTGTATATCTTAGATATTAACCCCTTATCAAATGCACTTACAAATATCTTCTCCCATTTCACAGACTGGCTCTTCACTCTGTTGATTGTTCCCTTACTGTGCAGTAGCTTTTTAGTTTGATATAATCCCATTTGTCTTCTTTTGCTTTTGTTGCGTGTGCTTTTGGTTTTGTATCCAAAATGTTATTGCCCAGAGCAATGTCACAGAGCTTTTTTCCTATGTTTTCTTCTAGCGGTTTACAACTTGTGTCATACATTTAAATGTTTAAGACTTATTAGGTTGAGTCTTCCATTTTGAGTTGATTTTTGTATATGGTGTGAGATAAGAATCTAATTTTATTCTTCTGCATGTGGATATCCAGTTGTTCCAACACTATGAAAAGACTGTTCATTCCCCATTGTGTGTTATTGACATCTTTGTCCTCAACTGACTATAAATATGTGGTTTTATTTCTGTGCTCTATATTCTGTTCCATTGACGTATGTGTCTGTTCTCTTGCTCTGTGTGATAGTACCATGTTGTTTTAATCACTATAGCTCTGTAGTATGATTTGAAGTCAGGTAGTGTGATGGCTCCAGGTTTGTTCCTTTTGCTCAATATTTCTTTGGTTTTTCAGGAGGCTTTTGTGGTTCCATACAAATTTTAAGATTTTGTTGGGTATTTCTGTGAAAAATGTCATTTTGATAGAGATTGCTTTGAATCTTTAGATTGCTTTGGAAAGTATGGACATTTTAATGATATTAATTTTTCCAATCCATGTTCATGGAATACTGTTCCACTTATTTGTGTCTTCAGTTTTTTTCTGTCAATGTGTTACAGTTTTTCAGTGTACAAATCTTTAACCTCCTTGGTTAAATTTTTTCCCCAAAACAGTTGTATGTTGCTTAACAATGGGGATATGTTCTGAAAAATGTGTCATTAGACAATTTCATCTTTGTACAAACATCACAGAGAATACTTACAGAAGCCTAGATGGTATAGCCTACCATACACCTTTGCTATGTGGCATAGCCTATTGCTTCTAGGCCACAAACCTGTACAACATATGCCTGTACTGAATACTGTGGGCAATTGTAACACAATGTTAAGTAATTGTGTATCTAAACATATCTAATCATAGAAAAGGTACCTTAAAATATGGTATAAAAGATTAAAAAGTGGTACACCTGCATAGGGCACTTACCATGAATGGGGCTTGCAAGACTGGAAGGTGTTCTGGGTAAGTCAGTGAGTGGTGAGTGGATGTGAAAGCCTAGGACATACTACTGTAGACTTCATAATCACTGTACACATATGTTACACTATATTTATTAAAAATAAATATTTTTCTTTAATAATGAATTAACCTTATCTTACTACAACTTTTTTACTTCATGAAATTTTTGTTATTTTTAAATTTTTGACTCTTTTGTAATAACACTTAGCTTAAACCACAAACACATTGCACAGCTATATAAAAATATTTTTTCTTTATATTCTTATTCTGTAAGCTTTTTTCTAGAATTTATTAATTTACTCTTTTCCTTTGTAAATGTTTTAAGAACTAAGATGGAAACATATTAGCCTAGGCACATACAGGGTCAGGATCTTCAATATCACTGTGTTCCACTTCCACATCTTGTCCCACTGGAAAGTTTTCAGAGGCAATCACACGCATGGAACTGTCATCTCCTATGATAACAATACTTTCTTCTGGAAAACCTCCCAAAGGACTCACCTGAGGTGGTTTTATGGTCAACTTGTCTATTATAGGTAGGAGTATACTCTAAAATAATGATAAAATGTACAGTACAGTAAATCCACAAGCCAGTTGGATAAATAGTAAATCCATAAGCCAAATAAAAGTTGTTTTTATAATTATCAAGTATTATGTGTGTACATAACTGCATGTGTTATATATTTTAAATGACTGGCAGCACAGTAGGTTTGTTTACACCAGAATCACCACAAACACATGAGTAATGCATTGTGCTCAGATGATAGGAATTTTTCAGCTTAATTATAATCTTATAGGGCCACTGTCTTACATGTTTTCTGTCATTAACCAAAATTCATTGTGCAGCAGGTAGTTGTATTTTATGTTTTTTGTAGTTATTGTAAGTGGAATTGCTTTCTTGATTTCTTTTTCAGATAGTTCATAGTTAGTGTATAGAAATTCTACTGATTTTTGTATGTTGATTTTGTATTTTGCAATTATACCAAATTATTAGTTCCAAAGGTTTTTTGGTGAAGTCTTTAGAGTTTTTAATATTTAAGAATGTGTCATCTGCAAACAGGGATGATTTAACTTTTTCATCTCCGTTTTAGATGCCTTTTATTTCTTTCCCTTGCCTCATTGCTCTGCCTAGGACTTCCAGTACTTTGTTGAATAGAACTGAGGAGAGTGGGCATCATTGTCTTGTTCCTGATCTCAGTAGAAAAGCTTTCAACTTTTCCCTGCTGAGTATAATGTTAGCTGTGGCCTTGCCATATATAGCCTTTTTTTTTGTTTGTTTTGAGACCTTCTCTCTATATCTAATTTATTAAGAATTGTTATAAGAGAATGTTGAATTTTTTCAAGTACTTTTTCAGCATCTATTGAGATGATCATATGGTTTTCATCCTTCATTCCACTCATATGGTGGATCATGTTTTTATGTTGAACTATGTTCACATCCCTGGGATAAACTGCACTCAATCATTGTGAATAATCTTTTTTTCTTTTTATTTTTTTATTATACTTTAAGTTTTGTATCATACTCTAAGTTTTTTATTATACTTTAAGTGTGCTGTTGAATTTGGTTTGGTGATACTTTGTTGAGGAATTTTGCATCTATGTCCATCAGGGATATTGGCCTGTAACTTTCTTTTCTTGTAGTTTTGTTTTCTAGCTTTTATATCAGGGTGATGTTGGCCTCGTAAAATGTGTTTAGAAGCATTCTCTTTACTTCAATATTTTGTGAAGATGTAAACTAAATCTATCTTGTTTACAGTCGTGTTTGCAGTGTCTAACATGACACCTGCCACATGTTAGGAATTCAAAACTTATTTAATGAATAGTTATATTTTTCCGGGTGTCAATATCTGAGAGTCATGGTTCAGAAGAATACTCCCCAGGCAGGGAGTTGGGTGAAAGATTAAGATATTTTCCCCCCAGGAACAAATGTGTAAACCTGGAGCTCATAAAGAATAGCCCTGCTGGGTATGGTCGCTCATTCCTATCATCCTAGCATTTTGGAGGCCAGTGAAGGAGGATGGTTTGAGTCCAGAAGTTTGAGACCAGCCTGGGCAACATAGTGAGACCCCATCTCTACAAAAAAAAAATTTTTTTTTAAATTGCCAGGTATGGTGGTGCACACTTGTAGTCCCACCTACTTGAGAGGCTGAGGTGTTAGGAATGCTCAAGCCCAGGAGGTTGAAGCTGCAATAAGCATGAATACACCACTGTACTCCACTCCAGCCTGGGTGACACAGCAAGACCCTGTCTCAAAAATACAAGATAGCTCTTCCTTCTTTGGTGAAACTGTCTCAGACCTTTTTGGGCAGGGCAGAGGGAGAGGGAGTGAATGAGAATAATACAACTACTATTGAGAGTAATACAACTATTATTTCCCTGTTGGGAAAAGCTGTCATCAAGATCTTTCCTTAGCTCCAGGGTATCCCCCATCTCCCTCAGATCAAGGCCTTGGTCTTTCTTTTCCATTAATTTTACACAGTTCAACTATAAATACAGAGTTTTAAACGTGTTAATGCAAGTATAATCATAGACCTTTGATATAAAATTACATGACAGAGAGATCTTACATTTGATTGTTATTGCTTTTCCCAATTAGCGTGAAAGACTTAATCAACTAATAAAAGGTTTAAGGAACGAATGAGTCACCAATTTTAAATGTTTTGAAAAATTTCCTTGCAATGAAGTTGGCAATAATACTTTTCTATACAGCTTTAAAAGAGGAAATATATTTTATTGGATAAATTTAACTTTCTTGGCACAGTGTCCCAATTATACATAAATGTTGGGCTTTATTATCTGGCACCAGTGGAATAGAACAAACCTTGTGACTATTTTAACCCATCATCAAAGGTGCTCCTAAATTACATAGGAAGCATATGGTGAAGGATGTGGCCTGCTGCCTGCTGCCTGTTGGAATAGGTGTGCATGGGGAGGGACAGGCTCAGAAGCTACTGCAATAATGTGCTGCCTATCATCTTTTATTAAAATTTATTTTATTTTTGTTTATTTATTAAATTTTTGAGATGGAGCTTTGCTCTGTCACCCAGATGGAGTGCAGTGGCATGATCTCAGCTCATTTCAACCCCTGCCTCCTGGGTTCAAATGATTCTCCTGTCTCAGCCTGCCGAGTAGCTGGGTCTACAGCTATGTGCCACCACGCCCGGCTAATTTTTGTGTATGTGTGTAATTTTAGTAGAGATGGGGTTTCACCATGTTGGTCAGGCTGGTCTCGAACTCTTAACCTCAAGTTATCTGCCCACCTCTGGCTAGGTGGAGGCAACAGATACAGTAAGAAGTAAGATATATTTTCAGCATTTGCATTTCAGTGTCTTTAGGTGGGGCATGAACTCTTCAGTTTGCCACAAATATCACCACTTTCTATTGCCATTCATCAGCCAATTTACACTTTTATATTACTAACCCTCCTCCAGTAAGATGTTTGATTTTGAGACCTCAATTGACAACTCCTATTTCTCTATTCCCTAACTTGTTTTTCTTTTTCTATCATCTGAGTGAGGCTTCAGGTAAATTTTACAAAAGCATAAATGAATCATATGCTGCCAGTCTTTTCTAATGTAAAATAGTCTTCCTGTTTTCCTCACACGTTAAAGCAACTTGGCTGTGGAAAGATGAAGGAGTCGTAAAAGTTCTTCCTTAAAATTCAGTACATATCAGTCCCTTCTCCTGTGCTACTTGGTTGACAATGTTGGTAGAATTTTGGGAAGGGCTATCATTAAATTTGTTTAGAACTTGTAGGGCCCTGTATTAAGTGATTTCTATTAGTTAAAGGTTTCTTTCTTTGGGCTATCAATTGCTACTTTTGTTCTTGATGATTCCTTATGAATCCTGTAATTCTGAGAGTGATATTTTGCCCTCCATCCTTTATTTATTTATTTATCTATCCTTTTCTGCTTTATTGTTTATGAATCAATTTTTATTGATTTTAAATAACTTCTCAGAAAGATTCTAAAGGTTGTTCTCTAAATCAATGATCCAGTTTTCCCCATGAGTTAATGCTACTCTTTGCTATCTCCAATGAGAATGGCAATTTTGTGTCCTGAAATTCCATCTTCTCTCCCGCTTCTATCTGGGCATCTTATAATGCCTTTATACATTGCCTTTTCCTGCTTTGTGATTTTCTGTTTTTCTTTCACAAAGACTGTATTTTCTTGCATCCTTATGTAAGGTTTTATCACAGCAGTGAGCTCTGACTCTCAATTTTCATGATTTCCCTCCTTATTTTTCAGTAGTATAAATAGAGTCCGTGCTATTTATATTTGCCAGTTACTTTTTGTATGGGGTGGGGGGGTTTGGAGGGGAACGGCTGTTCTAGCCCCGATAGTTTTGCCAATAGTAAGTCTGTTCATGAGAATGTCATTCCCACCACTCCCACAGCAGATTTCATCTATTACAATTTTTCAGGACTAAAATTGGACTTCCTCCTATTCCGATTGCCCATATCTCTATATAGTTACATCTTGAATGACGAAAAACAGAAACAACTGCCACTATATCATTACTCAGTAGGTATCTCCTATGGAGAAATGAAGAGTAGAGAAAGATCGGATGTGTCTGTATCTAGTTGTCTACCATCGATGGAAAAATAAGTGATGCAGAAAAGGGGAAGTAAATGGACCACTTTCTATTACATATGGAAAAATTGCTCATACAAATGGACCCAAGAAAGACAGTGATAAATCTCGGTTTACTGTTGCTTTTGAAGGAAATATTTTTGTTCTGTTGTTTAATCTTAACATGATGATTATAAAAAATACCAAGAGGGAGGAAAAGTAAAACAAATAGTAAACGGGGGGGGGGGGGGG
>NW_016803982.1:1136750-1212844 GCF_001698545.2 Rhinopithecus bieti
AACAACATAAAGCAAATTGGAGGCAAATTGATGACTGTCGTCAATCTAAAATTGAGCATCCCTCAGAAGATAGCTGAAGCATCAGATAATCAACCAAAACTTCCCTGTGACACATTTTACTGTGATTTATATGTATAATGAAAAAATGGCTTCGGTAGTTTTTCCTTTGCTTATCCACAAAGGCACTACATTTAAATCTGCCCTGCAATCTGGATCTGGTTCTCTCTGCCTTGTCGTGGTGCTGCTTTTCCACCCACGATGTGCACGCACGTGCTTCTAAGGGTAGCAGATAACTCTTGTTTGGTTATTTGTTAAACATCTTTTTCTCCTTCTGTGATGTTTACCTATGATTTAGAGAGAAAGTAGTTTGGCTGATTTTGTTGCTGGCGTAAGCTCTGACTTATTTCACTGCTAAAGTTACAGGATGACTGCCTGTTCCCTCAGATGAGCTTAGTGTGTGTGTGTGTGTGTGTGTGTGTGTGTTTCTAGCAAACAAGATTGCAGTCCTTAGAAAACTAGTTACCAACTGGACTTAACCTTTGTTGTAGTTTCAGCTTCATGGCGTTGTTCATGAAAATAGGATATGAAAATGGGTCTTTGTACTACAGTCTACAGAGGAAAATTTAAATCCTGTTTTAAAAGCATGCCTTATTTAACACAAACATCTCATATTTGTCTTATTTTCCATGAAAACTCACTGGTTTAGTTCAATTCCTTTGTCAAAATATTGCTCTTAGAATTTGAATGTGTACATGTACATATTTTCTTCATTCATCTGATGACGGACACTTAGATTGCTTTCAGATCCTGGGTATTGTGAACAGTACTCCAATAATCATGGAAATGAAGGTATCTCTTTGATATACTGTTTTGCTTTATTTTGGGTATATACCTATCAATGGGATTACTGGATCATATGGGAGTTCTATTTTTAGTTTTCTGAGGAACCTCCAAACTGTTTTCCATAATGTTTGTAATAATTCACATTCCCACCAACAGTGTACAAGGGTACCCTTTTCTCCACACCTTTAGCAGCATTTGTTATTGTCTGTCTTTTGGCTGTGTCATTTTAACTGGGGTAAGATGATGATATCTCATTGTAGTTTGGACTTGCATTTCTCTGATGATCAGTGATATTGACCACCTTTACATATACCTGTTTGTCATTTGTATGTCTTATTTTGAGAAATGTCTATTCAGGTATTTTGCCCATTTTGTAATCAGATTATTCAGTTTTTTTCTTACTGAGTTGTTTGAGCTCCTTATATCTTCTGGTTAATCCTTTGTAAGGTGGGTCATTTGCAAATATTTTCTCCCATTCTGTGGGTTGTCTCTTCACTTTGTTGATTGTTTCTATTTCTGTGTAGAAGCATTTTAATTTGATGTGATCCTATTTGTTCGTTTTTGTTCTGGTTACCTGTGCTTTTGAGGTATTACTCAATAAATCTTTGCACAGATGAATGTCCTGGAGAATTTCCCCAATATTTGCTTTCAGTAGTTTCAGGGCCTGAGGTCAAGAGTTCCACCTGCCAGGTGATCCACCCGCCTCAGCCTCCCAAAGTGCTGGGATTACAGACATGAGCCACCGCACCCAGCCTGGTTTGCTCTTGCTTTTCTTCTTCTTTAAGATACAGCATTAGATTGTTTATGAGATTGTTTATTTTTAGATGTTTTCTTATTGCTTGGTAGTGTCCTTTTCTTCTGTATTGAAGAACTCCCTTTAGCATTTCTTATAGGACAGGTCTGGGGTTGATGAAATCCCTTAGCTTTTGTTTGTCTGCAAAGTCTTTATTTCTCCCTCATGTTCAGAGGATATTTTCTCTAGATATACTATTCTAGGGTAACATTTTTTTTTCCTTCAGCACTTTAAACATGTCGTGCCACTCTCCTGTCCGGTAAGGTCTCCACTGAGAAGTCTGCTGCCAGATGTGTTGGAGTACTATTGTATGTTGTGTGTTTCTTTTGTTTTGCTGCATTAGGATTCTTTGTTGGTGTTTGACCTTCGGGAGTTGGATTATTAAATGTTTTGAGGTAGTCTTATTTGAGTTAAATCTGCTTGGTGTTCTATAATCTTCTTGTACTTGAATATTGATAACTTTTTCTAGGTTTGATATGTTCTTTGTAATGATCCTTTTAATTAAACTTTCTACCCTAATCTCTCTCTGTCTCTCTTCTTTAAGGCCAGTAACTATTAGATTTGTCTTTTTGAGTTTTTTGCAGCTCTAGTAGGCATGCTTTATTCTTTTTTATTCTTTGTTATTTTGTCTCCTCTGACTGTGCATTTTTAAATAGTCAATTTGATTTTTCTTGGGAGGCGTGCTGGTTACTGAAGTGCTCGATTTGACTATCTTGTTTCCACACTAAATGGATCTGTTTCTTTTGTGCAATCACCCAACTAGGAGTTGAGAAAATGGGAAACAATATGTTTTTATTGAGCAAGGAAAGCATCTCATTACATCCTATTCATCACTATTATCAATGTTTCTAAATTATTTGCATAATATGAAATAATAAAAAAGTGTTTTTCCATGAGGCAGAATTTTGGTTTTGATTTGTCAGGCTGAGTGGTCACTCTAGCTGAGTGGGCATGTACAAGTGGCTTAAATTACCTTACCATGCAACTAAATACACATAGTTATAAAATGAAATAATTCATAATTCCCAAATGGCCTTTTGATGATCCTATCAGTTGAAATAAATCCATATATCACATACATGTTGCTTGTTTTGTGCGAGCTACTGTTGGAGATGGGGGGGAAGTGTGACTTCATGGAGATATGGGGGAAAATGTGACTTCGTGAGCTCTGCAATGCTCTAGAAACATAGTTTTAAGAAGTGAGGTGGAGACAAGACCTTTAGGTGGTAAGCAGTAGGAGACATGGTGAGAAGGTAATCTAAGGCCTGACAGTGGAAAGTTTTGAATACAATTTTTTATTTTCTGTAAGCCATGGGAAACCATGCAGCTTTTGAGCAGCACATTTCATGATTCAAGCATGGGTTATGTGGATGGGGAGAAACTGGAGAGAGCAGCAGAGGCCTGGAGGTTCGTGGACAATCTAGGTACAAAGGGAGGAGCTCTTGTTTTAAGAGGGGACAGGGGTTCTACAGATTCAAGAGATATTCCAATGGAAGCATAACTAGGATTCAATAATAATTATAGCTTAGTTAGAGAAAGACACTCAGAACTCCTAAGGACAAGGAGGGAGGTGTATGTGAAGAGAAATATTTCCTTGTTAAAACTTTGGAAACACTGTTTGAATATATCATTTGGAAATTCAGAAGGTTATTGGAGGGAATAAACATTGTGTTATTTATTTGGGTCCAGTAACATATGTAATGGGAGTTTTGTAAACATGAATTTAAGCAATAAGATATATTTGATGGTGAAAAATCCATGCTTGTCAATGTCCTTACTTTTAATTGTCTTTGGTAAAATAGTATTGTTATTGATAAGATAATTTAACTGGTTCTTTTATTTTTGAGTGCCTAATTTGTATCCCATTGAAAATTAAGAACCTGATGCAAATTAGATGTCAGAAAAGCAATAGCTTTTTAATGTGTTCTCAAATCATACGCTACAGTAACAATGATAAAGGACTTCACTTACATAGTAAGGCTAGTAAGGCACTTACTAGATATTGAATTAAGATTGATTTTAAAAATAATATTACCACTATGAATTATCCTCCTATTTTAAATTCTAGGCATTCTACTATAATAATTAGTATGGATTCATAATACATTAATAACCTCCTGCTTTAAACCAGGTTCTATTTTAAGCCAAATGTTATTATTAATGTATTACTTAAGTGTATTATTTTGTGCTGACATATTTTTTTTTTTTTTTGAGACAGAGTCTCGCTCTGTCGCCCAGGCTGGAGTGCAGTGGCGCGATCTCGGCTCACTGCAAGCTCCGCCTCCCGGGTTCACGCCATTCTCCCGCCTCAGCCTCCCGAGTAGCTGGGACTACAGGTGCCCGCCACCACGCCCGGCTAGTTTTTTGTATTTTTTAGTAGAGACGGGGTTTCACCGTGTTAGCCAGGATGGTCTCGATCTCCTGACCTCGTGATCCCCCCGTCTCGGCCTCCCAAAGCACTGGAATTACAGGTGTGAGCCACCGCGCCCGGCCTGTGCTGACATTCTTAACTCGCTATATATGAAATATGGTAAAATAGTGCCAAGAGCTACATTCACTATTCAAAATCTGCATCACAAAAGTGGATTGGAATATGTTAAAAACTGAACTGTCTAAATATGATTTTACTAGAATATATATCCATAGGTAATGATTTTTAAAATGATTAATGATTTATTCATTATGTTACTTGATAACTTGGTAAATTCCCAGTCAAATAAAAATGACTTTTATATTTTATATACATATTAACTCTCCATGTTTGGACAATCATATATTAAATATTTATAAATATATAATATGCATTAACATTATATATGTGGACAATTGTCTAGGTTTGGACAGTTATATATTAACTGTCCATGTTTGGTTGAATCTGCAGATGCAGAATCCAGGGATACTGAGGATTGACTGCATTGTTAAAAGACTCAATTTAAAATGTGTGCTATAGAAAATGCCTTAATTTTAAGGCTACCATATGTATGTATATATGAGGTGCATCCTATTTTTTGCTCTTCTTTGTATTTAAAAATAAACCCTGTTATTTTCCGTTATCTTCCTTATACTTCTGGAACCAATTTTCATAATTGTAGCGATACCAATGTACCAGAAATGTCTTGGAGTGTTATAAGCTGTGTCACTGTATACTCAAAGACCCTGTGGACGTTGTTGTTGATTGAAATAAGTTACTGGAATTGGAAGAGCCAAGTGTATTGGGTTCCATTTGACTTGAGCTCCTAGGAATGTAGCACAGTAGATCGTATATGAATGATTTGCCTTGAGCCACAAGTTGACATTATAAACCCTTATAGTGATATATAATCCTGGAAGAAAGCGCTATATCCATTATGGTTACTTCTAGAAATCCAACTTCCTTTCTCCTTGACATAAAATCTATCCAGGCTTAGTAGATGATGATGAATCTGAAGTCTGGGCTGAAAGAGATTATTTCAATAATAATATTATTTGGAACAAAGAACTGTGTTAAAATTTTTGGAATTTTTTAATGGAAACATTTTCATGTTGAAAAGAGAGGGACGTTATACTATGTATCTGATATTTATGATAAAGATTAGCATTCAGCTTTCTTTTTAGGATTCATATACAGTCATCTCTCAGTATCTGTGGGGGATTTGTTCCAGAAACTTCTGTGAATGCTAAAATCCAGGGATGTTCATGTCCCTGATATAAAATGGCATAGTATTTTCATGTAGCCTATGCATATTCTTCAGTATACATTAAATCATCTCTAGATTGCTTACAAAACCTAACACAATGTACACACTTTGTAAATGATTGTTATTCTTTATTGTTTTTTACTTCTATTATTTTTTAAAGTGTTTTCTGTTCCTGTTTTGTTGAATCTGCAGATACAGAACCCAGGATTATTAAGGGTCATTATATCATTAAAAGACTTACACAAATTTGAATTCTGTGCTATAGAAAATGCCTTTATTTTAAGGTTACCTTTTATTTTCATTTTTATGTTTTCCCATATATAATATATATTTATATTGTTTTACTTATATTATTTTGGTTTTTTAAACTTCCATATAATAGGTCAAGCAGTTTTCTTTTTAAAAACTGTCTTGGAGAAGGACCCCAAGTTGTATTAAACGTTATGCAAGAAAATGCAACATAAAAGTGAAAATTGTATGACCTTAGAATCAAAGTGTTCATGTGTAATGTTCTTGAAATTAACCTAACCAGTAAACCTCCTTTGAAATTTTAGGAGCATTCATACCACTTCTAAGCATGGTTTGTAACAAATTGTCTTCAGACCACTGACAAAACGAGCAAGAGTCAGTATCTCTTCACGCTTCTATTAACTGAAGCTCACTTTGCATATGTCTCAAGAGCATAAGAGTTAGGGTTTTCAATTATGTTGCTGATCAGCTAGCTCAGTATACTCTGACTAGGAACCCATCTAAAGGCTATTATATCTGTCTTTATCTCGAATTAAAGATATTTGATTTTTAGGCCTTACTGCAGCTTTTACTTTGTAAAATTCTGATAAGGCAGTACTTTTTTCTGTAAAGAACTAAGGTACCACCAGGCATAAAAACCGGGACAGGTGGCATAAAACCTGGGACAGTATTTTCTGTCCCAGGTTTTATGCCTGGTGGTGCCTTAGTTCTTTTCTAAGACCCATCTTACATATAATTTCTTTCCTAAAACCATCATTCATTTAGCTAACGTAATTCTTCAACATCCTTCTGCCAATCTGGGTGACTGGGTAAATTAATATTCTTTGCTCAAATCATTAACTCTAGAAAAGACTGATTTCTAAAAGAAGAATGACTTTAGTTTTGTACATTCATTATTTGTATAACATTCCTCTACAACAACTAAATTGAGATGTCTAGTAAGTAGTTAAATATATTTGGATATGTCATCAGATATACAGATGACATTTGAAGTCACTGATTTGAAAAAGACCATATGATGTATATATAGTTAGATGAGTAGAACATCAAGTGAGGACCCTTAGACTATTGGAATAAAGGGCCAAGTTAACATATTAGTAATAATAAAAATAAATGTCTGATTATACTAAGAGTATATGCTCCATTAAACCAACTCCTGTATTTTCCATAGCTGCTATAAACAAATTTCTCTTTGAATTGAAAAAATAAAATTAGAATCACCTACAACCTCATGAACTAGAGATGATCACTAATTTTATTTATTGTCATTCATTTCTAAATGTGTACATAAAGAAACCTTTTAATTATAGCAAGTATGGTTTACAAATTTTATTTTACTTAAATGGAAATGTCTCAAAACATTCTTTAAAAACATTATTGCCAGTGAGCTGCATAATAGATCATCACATGACATGTCAGCTTAATTTTTGACATAATATATCAAGTCTTTTTTTTAGTTGATTCTCTTGCTTTTAGGGAAGTATATAGGCATATTATCTGCAAATTCTGACCAGTTTATCCACCTTTTATAATATTTGAATATCTTATTCATGTTTCATATGTTATTGCATTACCTGTATCTTCAGAACAGAATAAAATACTAGTCATAAAAGACATTCTTTTTTTTTTTTTCATGATTTTAATGGTATTGGGTTAATGCTTTAGCATGAAGAGTGGCATTGCACCATTTTCTAAATTTTGTCCTATGGTTGTTCATTTCACTGTGTTATAGAACGTTAATAATATTCTGTGAATACAAAGCGTTTTACAGTAAGGAAGGTCTGGAAGCACTGATCTATATACCCTTGGAGATTCATAATCCTCATTATTTTATTATAGATTCAGAAATTCTATAGTGCAACAGCAACAAATACCTTTAAAAGCAAATTTCCCAAATTCTTCTTAGCAGAGAACGTATTTTTATTTGATGCAGATGTTATTATATAAAAACTGCCTTGATTAAAATTTAGGAAATACTGTTGGTTTTAAGCAACACCTTGGTCAAATTTTTGAATGAGAATTATAATATCATTGCGCAAAACTAGATAGCTTTCACTTTTTTAGTATTGCTGAACACGTATTTTTTCTTATCATTGAGAGTGTTTTCCATAATGGTTTGAAAGAATTCATGACTTAAAGAATAGCCTGGCTATGGAACAGATTGTGTAAGTTGGCATGATATTTTACATTTCTTCTCTTCAGGCATTCTACTCCTTGAATAAATTGGAGAAACTGAAATTTGTTCCAAATGATTCATTTCATTCAAATGTTTACATTTACCTGCTTCTTTATAATTTGAAAATGGCCTCTATATATTCAGCAATGGTTTTATTCTTCATTTTGATGTTAGTTTTGTTTTTCATTCTTTTTTGTTGATTAGACTTACAAAAGGGTTTGAGTATGGTGTAGAGAAGTTTTTCAGATCAACTTAGTAACTGTTAGTTTCTGTTTTACTAGTCATATTTTGCTGTTACATTTATTAAATATTTGTTCTTTTTGGTTAGGCTTGTTTTATTTTAGTTTATTTTTTTTATTTCAATGCCTCATATATTATATTGTATTCTTTGATTTTTGGCCTTTTTGGAATTTTATTTTGGATATTTCTTATTTGCTAATAAGTAGAGTTTTCTATTTTAACTCCATCTAAGTACCTTTTCTAGTTGGTAGGCATGTTTAAATCATTTGCATTTATTGGCACAACTCAATTTCTTGGTTATTTATTTATATTTTATGCTTTCTGTGGTTTAATTTTTTATCCATTCTTATTTTTTGCATAGACTTTTTGCTGCTGTTGTTAACTGTTATCCAATTACCTATTGCTGCATAACAAACTACCATAAACCTTGTGGAGTGAAACAAAATTTTTTTTTCATTATATCTCACACTTCTGGGGGTTAACTAGGCTCATCTAGGCCTTTCTTGCTTTGGGTATTGATGAGTTTGCAGTCAGACAGTGGTTGTGGCTGGAGAGTTCTCAGATACCTCTTCATATGTCAGAAAAGTCATGGAGGATGTTACATGAGCAGCAGTGAAGTTTTCAGCCTGAACACATACCTGTGATCTCTCTGTGTGCTCTAGGCTTTTTCACAGCTTAGTGCTTGGTTCCAAGAACAAATGTTTGAAGAGAGAGGCAGGCAGAACTCTACAGTATTGTCTTCTGTGACCAAGCGCTGGAGGCCACATGTGTCAGTTCTGCCTTATTCTACTCATGAGGCCATCACAAAAACTCTCCAGGTTTTAGAAGAGCATGTGGGATGGAAAATGTTGTGGTCATTTTGGGAAATACAGTCTGCCATGGTAAGCATTGTTACCAGTGGTTACAAAGATTTGTCAGACACATACTTAAATATATAACATTATTTGTCTATAAAAGTGAGTAAAACCCACTATTTTTGTCTTTTTGGAATACCAAAATGGGAGGAGTTTTCCCTTATTCCCCTCGCAGGGTGTGCCATGGGGGTGTGGCTCATATCTTGTGTGCCCCACGCTCAAACCTCTGGGAGGAACATGCAGACGGGCAGGTGGCAGGGCTCTGACCCGACGGCAGCATCTAGAGTTGAGTGTTTATAGCTCCCGAAGCCCCAGTGGGCAGGTGTTACAGTGCGCTCTTTCAGTTTTGCCGTCCTCAAGTGGCTTGTGTTAATCAGCTCAATTAGACCTTCTGCCTTATCTCAAGGACAGAGGGCTTTCTGTATCCTGGGTTCTTGCCCTCGTGTACTGGAAAAATCACATATGGGCTTGGAGAATGAGTGCAAGGTTTTATTGAGTGGTGGAAGTAGCTCTCAGCCGATGCATGTGGAGCCAGAATGAGAATGGAGTGGGAAGGTGGTCTCCCCCTGGAGTCCGCTGCTCAGCTGCCGAGCTCTCCTCCCGTGGCCGTGGGCTGAATTCCCCTTGGCGTCCGCATTGTTCTGCATCGATGACCTGCGGGCCTCTGTTGCTGTGTTCTGCTGCTGCTGTGTTCTTCTTGACGTCTGGCTGCTTGTGTGTGTGCCCAATAGGGTACTGGGTTTTTTTAGACACAGAATGGGGGCATGACGGGCCAGAGTGGTCCTGGAAAATGCAACATTTGGGCAAGAAAACAGGAGTGCTTGTCCATGGGCACAGGCCCGAGGGTGGAGCCCTCGCCAGGGATCCTGCCCTTATCTACCCAGCACTTCCCTGCCCCCCCACCTCCTGTATCAATATCAAGGATTTTTAATGATTTTCAAATTTCTCCTTTTTTATTTATGTAATTTAAAGTGATAAAAACATTTATCAGTTAAAAAACATTGAGGCTAGCTATCAAAAAATGTGAAGCGGTGATATTATAACTCTTTAAGACATGTGTTTAGATTTATTTCTTTACAGGTTGAGTATCCCTTATCAGAAATGCTTGGGACCAGAAATGTTTAGGATATTGGAATTTTTTTTGAATATTTGCATCATATTTTACTTACCAGTTGAGCATCTCCGATACACAAATCCAAAATTCAAAATGCTCCAATCAGCATTTCCTTTGAGTATGACCTTTGAATGTCATGCTGGTACTCAAAAAGTTTAGAATTTTGGAACATTTTGGATTTCAGCTTTTCAAATTAGGAATGCCAGTCTGTATTTAACTGATTTTAGTCCTTGACAATTTATTCATCTTTTTAATCTTTTGTTTTGTTTTTTCTTTCTTTCTTTCTTTCTTTCTTTTTTTTTTTTTTTTTTTGAGACAGAGTCTCGCTGTGTCACCCAGGCTGGAGTACAATGGTGCAATCTCGGCTCACTGCAACCTCCACCTCCCGGGTTCCAGTGATTCTCCTGTCTCAGCCTCACAAGTAGCTGGGACAACAGGCATGCACAACCACACCTGGCTAATTTTTGCATTTTTAGTAGATACATGGTTTCACCACATTGGCCAGCCAGTTTCGAACTGCTGACCTCACGTGATCCACCTGCCTTGGCCTCCCAAAGTGCTGGGATTACAGGCATGAGCCACCGTGCCCTGCTTTAATCTTTTATTATTCTGGCGTAGCTCATTCACTGAATTATTTAGAAGACTTGCATAGTTCTTGTATTTTCTAAGTCCTTGCCTGTCTTTGAGCGCTCTTTGTTGCTTTTTATACAACCATACTCCAAGCCGGCTGTTGAAAAGCCTGTGAGCCACAGTGTTTTCCTTTCAGAGACACATGCCTTGCCTGCTGGTTGATGTGGTCACTCATTGCAAGAGTGAGTCCTCTGTCTTTCAGTGTGATTGGTGCACTCTAAAGGCCATTGGCTTGAAGGGAGGAAAGAGATGCCGCACTTGGTGTTACTGTTCTGAGGACTATACCCCTATCTTGCTCCAGTTGATTATGTGACAATGCATCCTTCCACTTGCCTCCTAGACATTCTAGACTTTCAGAGGACATTTCCTTCTTCAAGCTCATTCAATCTGCTCTAGGTCTAGAACACATTCTTTATTGGTTCTGGTATGGGAAGTAGCCTCATCATTATTTTCTAGACCATATACAGCCCCCCGCCTCAATTTGGGAAAACTTGTTTGTTATTTCACTGGAGATTTGATGAGATGGAGCTATATACTTGTGGCCACATAGTCATCTTTTTTAATAAATCTGTATTTTTTTGTTTTTATTTTTGTTTTTTTTAAGTTAAGACTGATGAGATTCCTGGTCTGTTGAGCAATTCGATATCGAATGAGAAATGCAACTATTTTAGAGTAAAAAGCAATTAAGAGGTATGGCAACTAGAAACAATGTGTGATCCCGCATTGGATGCTGACTCAGAAAAATAAGCAGTAGGGGAAATTTCAAGGGCAAATTTGAGTAAGACTGGTTATTAGATTACATAAAAAACTCATTACAATGGAGATATGGACATCTTAACTGTAAAGAAAATTACAAACTAGTATTGCATTATCTTAATTTGAAAAATTGCATATTCATGTGAGTGTTTATTGGGGATGACACACTAAGAGGTAATAGTGATGGGAAGAATATAATTGTTTTATTTTCTACCCTTTATATTTGTCTACTCTCTACAATGCAAATATACAACTTTGTTAATAAAGAAATGCCAGTTTCATTTTTAAAAATAGGAATTATACACTTTGTTAAGTTCATGGACTAAGGTAAAGCCCCTTGATGAAAGTTAAGCAATTACTTTTCCTCAAGAGGGAAGAAAGACATGAAGACAAACTTTTGATCCTTATCTGGTAGAAAATGAGTTGGATTACTGAGAAAATCAAAATAGATTTCTTCTTTGTGGGAGAATGTGTTTAGATTTTATTTCCATGTTATTCACTTTCTGTATGTGTCAAGGAAGTCTCTTGGTTAGAAAACCAAGAGATTGTTAATAAAATAATCCTTTTATCAGTATTTGACTAAAATCTCTGCTTATGTCAGTAGCCATCACATTCATATAAGCAGGAGCCATGTTGTGGTGGCTGTGGCTGTCACAAAGCCTTAGCTTCTCTGTAGCAATATTTTATTATAGAGGTGCATGTCCTTTGTTACAAATACTAATGAAAATAATAAAAGCTTCACACATTTCAGGTCCATCTGCCTTGAATGTGTTCTTGGCAAATTACGTGTTCTGAGCTGGTAGTTGAGACACAACAATAATAAAGTACTGTGATTATCAGTGGAGGAATTTCACAGGCTTCCACAAATTAACCCCAAAGTATGCTTAGTGATAGAAGGTGATCCCAACATTCAGCACTTGGAGAAATTAAGACACTTCAAGAATTAACCCAAGTTCTAAAATATTCTATTAATTGAATTGGGAATAAATTCCTTACAGTGGTTAAATGTATTCAATCACTTTATTTATCGTCTATCTATCTATTCATTTATTCAATAAATATTTTTCAGTCAGCACTGAATGATGCATTAAGAAATTACTGTCAACAAAAATAAATTCATGGCCACAGATGATTACAATGCACTATTCATTGCCATAAATAGCTGTTTGCTCAACAAATATTTATTACATGCTCCCTATGTTTCAAATACTGTACTGGTCACTGAGAATACAGTATTAAAAAAAAGATACGGTCCTTGTTCTTATACCAACTATATTCTGGTTGGGGAAGATAGACTTTAAAGTATTAATTTTATAAGAAAATATTATTATCAATAGCAGAATTACTCCATCCAACTGTGGGGCCTGAGGCAGGACTGCAAATGGAGACCATATTCCATATGTGTAAAGAGCTAAAGTTATCAATCAGACTCACAAACTGTTGACTGAAATGTTTTCTTTCCTACCCTGACAAATAAGCCTTTGTCATAACAATTTGTAAAATATTCATTAAACTATAAGATTTTTATGACTAAAATTTAGCAAAGTACCAAAGGTGACTGAATCTAGTTATCACTGCTTATTTTTTCATGTTCTCTTAATAGGTCAGTTATCTTGTGTTCATAGTATGGTAAAAAAAATGCATAGTTTATAAACAATTACATCATTACTCCTTTGAATTTATTTTTTCTGCTTTCATTTTAGTAAAATCACTAATTAAGCTAATATAATAAAAATGGTCACATAAATCATATTTTATTGGCAGCAATGATCTAGAGAATTCAAAAATAAAATGTAATTGGATTCAAATTGTGTAACATTTAAGTGTCATAAAAATATGTCAAAGCAAATTTTAAAAGTTGAAAAACAAATTATTTATGTAATATACTAAATCATTACTTTTCTAAAATTCAAAATTGCCTATTACAATAAAAGGGAGAATACTGGTTATAATACATTTCCATTGAAAAGTTAANTATTGGCAGCAATGATCTAGAGAATTCAAAAATAAAATGTAATTGGATTCAAATTGTGTAACATTTAAGTGTCATAAAAATATGTCAAAGCAAATTTTAAAAGTTGAAAAACAAATTATTTATGTAATATACTAAATCATTACTTTTCTAAAATTCAAAATTGCCTATTACAATAAAAGGGAGAATACTGGTTATAATACATTTCTATTGAAATGTTAAGAATTTCATTATATTTTATATAAATATAAAGTATATTCATTTTAGTTTTATATTTATATCTGTATTATATTTTACATATACATTAACAATATAATTCTGGTATTCAGTGTTGAATCACTGTAGGATCCTGATTCTCATGTTCTATCTAGACCTATTCATATTTAAATTTAAGACTAAAATACAGCTTTTAATATTACAAAATGTTTCTTAGTTGTCATCTGCAACTATTGCATATAATTTGCTGTATTGTGAGTATTTATGGAACCACAAATGAGAACATGAAAAGAAGTAGGAAAATGGGCACTTAGCACTTTGGAGAAATTATGTTTTATTATGTAAGTATCTACTGCATCCATATTCTCTGAGAAGAAGGATTTGACAAGTTAATTAACGTGTCTTTTTTATATCGAAAGCACAGAAGTGTTAATCTCTGCTGTTGATAGTGGCACGAACTGAAAACTCTTGCACCAATTGGACAAAATGTAGCCTTTGCTTTGAAAACCAAGGTAAATGATTGTTGAAATTTTTCTTTGAGCCTAAATATAGGTAGTCTCAAGGGCAGATATTTAGAGTTATAGGCTGTGTCAATGACTGGCAAATTTTTCTGTCATGGACCAAATAGTTTTGCCTTTCTGGGCCATTTGTAACAAATACCCAACTCTGTCATTGTAGTGCAAAAGCAATTGTAGACTATATATAAATGAATGAGCATAGCTGTGTTTCAATAAAGCTGATATGATTTGGCTTTGTCCGCACCCAATCTCGTCCTGAATTGTAGCTCCCATAATTCCCACATGTTGTGGGAGGGACCCAGTGGGAGATAATAGAATCATAGGGGCAGTTATACTGTTCTCGTGGTAGAGAATAAGTCTCACAAGATGTGATGGTTTCATAAGGGGTTTCCCTTTTCACTTGGCTGTCATGTAAGATGTACCTTTCACTTTCTGCCATGATTGTGAAGCCTCCCCAGGCAGGTGGAACTGTGAGAACATTAGACGTCTTTTTCCTTATCAATTACCCAGTCTCGGGTATGTATTTATCAGCAGTGTGAAAATGGATTAATACAAAAGCTTTATTTGCAAAAATAGGCAGGCTGGATCTGGCCCAAACAGCTGTGGTTCACCACCTCCTGTGTTGTGCTATGCCTCCACTGAACATTGAATCTCAAGTGGCGGAAGTACCTATGTCTCCTTTAATAAATGTATCATGGGTGTGGTATTAATGTGCTGAAGTTTGGGGTACAGGACAGAGGCCTGACTGCCCAGTTCTAAGGGATGATTTGTTAATAGAACAGGGTAAAGAGTTTAGATTTTATTCCAAGTAAGATAACAAGTCTTTGAATGGTGTTCAACAGGAATATGATATAATCTTAGTTATGTTTTAAAAAGATCCCACTGACTTCTGTTTGGAGAACAAACAAAGTACTGTGAAAGCACAAGAAAAAGACAGAGATTAATCCCTCTAGAGGAAAGTGATAAACATTTCACAGAGCAGATGAAATTTATCGAAGTCATAAAGGTTAAGTTGAATTTTCCCAGACAGTAGGCAAGGAAAGGCATGTCAGGCACAGGGAATAGTATGTGCATAAGCAGACAATCAAAAGAGCCTCTGCATGTATTGGTGATGATTTTAAAAATTCAAATTGACTAGAAAAACACCTGCATGAGCCATGTGGCAGGAAATAAGACTAAAAAACTAGGTTGGATTTTTGTGTACTACAAATGGGGCATTGAACTGTGAGAAACAATTAAAGAACTGGCTAAGTCTTTAAATGGGTATGGTGAGATTTTATTTATAGTTAGAAAACTGGGACTGGAGAGTGGCTAAAGGACTGGAATGTGAGACATGGATACCTGGTTGTGCAGTGATTCTAAAAGATGGGTGATAAACATCAGAAATGAAGGCATGGCTGTGGGAACAGAAAGCGGGTGTGATAGCTTCAGAGGATTCTTTCAATAATACGAGATTTGATGAATGGTTTCATACTGGGGATGAATAAAAGGAGGGATGACTCTGATAACTACCTAGAAAATGTAGAAGCAGTAACACCTTGCTCTGTGGTGGGAGGAGAGGTAGAAAAGGAGAGAAACATAATGACTTGTGTTTTGGACACCCTAAGCTGAATTTGAGTTTAGACATCCAGATGCAATGTATAGGAGAAAGGTGAAGAATGAAGAAATATTTGGGTATCAGCAGAGGGTGCATAGTAGCTGATGCCACAGAGAGTCTGAGAAAACCCAGGGAAAGTCTGAACACCTGACTCTCTAATTATAATTGACATTAACATATTAACCAATGGGGGACAGACTGAGAAGAGGTTAAGAAAATGGATTCTTTCTAACCCTGACAGTAATTCTGTGGCTAAGTATGCTTCATTCATTATCTTATAGGGGAGATGGACAAACAGTGGTTAGGAATATCTTCCTCACATGACTAAATAGCTTTAGTTAAGTGTAATTTAAATGTATAGCCTAAACATTATGTCCACTATAAAAGAGGATATAAAATTCTAAGAGAGAACTCCTCTAAATATGTTGATTTTTAAAAGCACTGTTTGTAATAGATCATGCCACATCAAAAAGTGTGAGAAAATGTTAATCAAGATCATAGTTAACTATTATTTCTCAAAATGTAATATTATTCCTTAAGTTACACTTTTAAAAAGTAACTCAGTATTCTCTCACATCAATGATAACAGATTGGTTTTCTGTGCCTCAAATTTATACCATTCTGTCTTGCTTTGTTCTTAAGGATGCTGCAAAATCTATAAGTAAATGTCCATAGCAATGGTGATATATATTTCAACCATGAAATAAATATTGCTCACCTGCCTGCAATATAAAGAAATTTGAGAAGAAAATCTCCTTTGCTCAATGATTTAAAACTAGATGAGTGAGTACTCTGTGCCAGGAACTGTGTTAAATGTGAAAGATAAAATGGTGAAACCCTTTACCAGAATTTACAGTCCAGTAAAATCAAAAGAAGCAGAACACAAATAAAGTAGAATTTAAGTTCTATTCACTTTCCATATAATAATCATTCCAAAATCCCAACTCTGCAAGGTACAAGTTCTAAGCCATTATATGTGTTTATTAACTTCTCTGGCTTTTCCTCTGGGAAATCGACATAATTTTTGTCTGCCCCAGAGCTTGTGTGAGACTTAAACATTTGTAAAGCAATAAGCAAATATCTAACACTTCGAAAGCTTTCTTATTTTCTTGATGTTGACATTTATTGCTATACATTTCCCCTTAGAACTGCTTTTACTATTACCCCATACATTTTCATAAGTTGTGTTTACATTTTTGTTTATCTGAAGACATTTTTAAATTTTGCTTTTAAATTGTTCTTTAATCCATTGGTTGTTCAGGGGCATGTTGTTTAATTTCCATATGTTTGTGAATTTTCTGAATTTTCTTTTGTTATCTGAAATAATTATAGCTACTCCTTCTCTCTTTTGTTTCCATTTGCAAGGAATCTCCTTTTCCAAGCCTTAACTTTCAGTCCATGTGTGTCCTTAAAGGTGAAGTGAGGCTCTTGTAGTCTCTTGTAGGCAGCATATGGTTGGATCTTGTTCTGTTTCATTTTCCTTATTCCTTCAGTCACTCCATGTCTTTTGATTTGAGAATTTAATCTCTTTACATGTAAGGTAATTATTGATATGTAAATACCACTGCTATTTTGTTGATTGTCTTATTGTTTTATAGATCCTTTGTTCCTTTCTTGCTGTCTTCCTTTGTGATTACATGATTTTCTCTAGTGTTTTGCTAAGATTCCTTACTGTTTATCTTTTGTGCATCTACTATTGGCTTTCGCTTTGTGGTTACCATAAGGCTTACATAAAACATCTTATTAGAGGCTCTTTTAAGCTGCTCTACTCCATTTCTTGTCCCACATGTTACGTTTTTGATGTTACAATTTACATCTTTTTATATTGTACATCAGTTAACACATTATTGTAGCTCTTGGTATTTTTGATACTTGTCTTTTAGTTGTCACACTAAAGATGTGAGAGATGTACATACCACACTTACAGTATTAGAGTACTCCAGATTAACTGTGTGCTTACTTTTATTTATGAGTTCTGTACTTTCAGATGTTTTCACATTAGCATCTTTTTCTTTCAGCTTGAGAAGCTCCCTTTACTATTTCTTGTAAAACAGGTCTGGTGATTATGAACTTCCTCAACTTTTGTTTGTCTGAAAAAGTCTGCATCTCTTCATTTCTGAAGGACATATTTGCTGGATATAGTATTCTTGGTTGACAGTTTTTTTTTTTTTTTTTTTTTTTCTTCAACACTTCAAATCTATCATTTCACTTTCTCATGGCCTATAATGTTTCTGATGAAAAATTCACAGCTGCCTTATTGAAATTCTCTAATATATGATTTGCTTTTTTTCTCTTGTTATTTTAGTATCCTCTCTGTCTTTGAAAATTGGTTAAAATTTTCAATTTTCAAAATTTTCAAAATCCAATTTTGAAAATTGGTTACAATATGTCTTGGTATAGTCTTGTTTAGATTGAATCTGTTGACCTTCTTGTACCTGGATATTTATACTTTTTCCTAGATTTGGAAAGTTATCTGCTATTTTTAAAAATAAACTTTCCAGCTTTTTATCACTCTCTTTTCTTAACTCCCAGGACTCAAACATTTGCTGTATTGATGTTGTCCCATGAATCCTGTAAGCTTCCTTTATTCCTTTTCACTGTTTTTCTTTTCTGATTATATATTTTCAAATAACCTGTCTTTGAGTTTACAGATATTTTCTTCTGCCTGATAAGTTCTTCTGTCAATGCCCTCTATTTCATTTTCATTTCATTAATTGTATTTTTCAACTCCAGAATTGGCTTAATTTTTAAAATAATTTTAATCTGTTAAACTTTTTGTGTTGGTAATTCATTGTTTTCCTGATTAACTGAATTTTTTCTCTATTTTCTTGAAGTTCATTGAGCTTCCTTAAAACAACTATTGTGAATTTTTATCAAGCATTTAATGTATCTCCATTTCTTTGTGTCAGCTACTAAGAGATTATTATGTTCTTTTGGTGGTGTTATGTCTTTTTAGTTTTTCAAGCTTCTTATTGACATTGATGTCTGTGTGTGTGGTGGAATATTCACCACTTTCAGACTCTATTGGCTAGTCTTGTTGTGGAAAGACCTTCCTTTATGGGAGAGAGAGGATGTGAGAATACTTGCAGATTGTGGTACAGTAGTTCTGACACCAATAAGGGTGCCACTGTGTAGTGTCTGTGTAGCTCTATCAGCTAAGGTCAGAGTTGGCAAAGATTGAAGGGATCTTCAGCAGGCAACAGTGTGCTATCCATAGTGGTAGTGAGCACTGGTAGGGTATTTGGTGGTGATGGCTGCCAAAGTCCTCCTCATCCCTTTTCTCACAGTGGCAAAGTTATGGCTCAGCAGGTCCTTTGGGGCACTGGATCTGGCTTGTGGGTTCACTTGAAGTGGCAGTGGTACCCGTGTCTGATGTGTGGTGCCTGTGAATCTGAAGCCGGAAGCACAGGCATGTATAGAGTTTCTGTGGCTCTTGGATGCAGGAAAGTAATGGCAATGATGCTCAGGGTACAGACACCCCCAACTACTATGCTGGTAACATAGTGTGAGGCATGGAAACTTGTGGAGCAGCAAAGAGATCTGGAAATGAGATCACAGATGGGTGGGAGTTAAAGGTTGGAGTGGGGCCTAGCTGTCTATGGCAGCTGAGCCAGTGCCTGGAACATGGGCACATGGAATGAGATGTTTCACACTGTGGGCCCCAGAGCTAAGTCCTCGTTCCATGTACCTGAGACATGAGTGGGCTTAATGCAACCACCAAGCCTGGGCCTGTAATGTGGGCACTTGCATATTGACCACAACTCTGAGATTGAGATTTGTGGTGGTTTGGGAGAGGTGGTAGCTAATTTCCTGAAGCAACTTAATATGGCTGTGCAGCCATACCCCCCTCTGGTGTTCCGCATTAAGAATGACTGTTGGACAGAGCCCTCAGAAATAATACCACACATCTACAGCCATCTGATCTTTGACAAACCTAACAAAAACAAGAAATGGGGAAAGGATTCCCTATTTAATAAATGGTGCTGGGAAAACTGGCTAGCCATAAGTAGAAAGCTGAAACTGGATCCCTTCCTTACTCCTTATACAAAAATTAATTCAAAATGGATTAGAGACTTAAATGTTAGATCTAAAACCATAAAAACCCTAGAAGGAAATCTAGGCAATACCATTCAGGACATGGGCATGGGCAAGGACTTCGTGTCTAAAACACCAAAAGCAATGGCAACAAAAGCCAAAATTGACTAATGGGATCTAATTAAACTAAAGAGCTTCTGCACAGCTAAAGAAACTACCATCAGAGTGAATAGGCAGCCTACAGAATGGGAGAAAATTTTTGCTATCTACTCATCTGACAAAGGTCTAATATCCAGAACCTATGAATAACTCAAACAAATTTACAAGAAAAAAACAAACAACCCCATCGAAAAGTGGGCAAAGGATATGAACAGACATTTCCTTAAAAAGAAGACATTTATGCAGCCAACAGACACATGAAAAAATGCTCATCAACCATACTCAACCAGTCAGAGAAATGCCAATCAATAACGCACAATGAGATACCATCTCACACAAGTTAGAATGGCAATCATTAAAAAGTCAGGAAGCAACAGGTGCTGGAGAGTGATGTGGAGGAAATTAGGAACACGTTAACACTGTTGGTGGGAGCTGAAACTAGTTCAACCATTGTGGGAAGACAGTGTGGCGATTCCTCAGGATCTAGAACGGGAAATACCAGTTGACCCAGCCATCCCATTACTGGGTATATACCCAAAGGATTATAAATCATGCTACTGTAAAGACACATGCACATGTATGTTTATTGTGGCACTATTCCCAATAGCAAAGACTTGGAACGCACGCAAATGTCCATCAATGACAAGACTGGATTAAGAAAATGTGGGCACATATACACCCTGGAATATCGCAGCCCATAAAAAAGGATGAGTTCAATGTCCTTTGTAGGGACATGGATGCAGCTGGAAACATCCATTCTCAGCAAACTATCACAAGATATGAAAACCCAAACCCACATGTTCCTCACTCATAGGTGGGAAGTGAACAATGAGATCACTTGGACACAGGAAGGGGAGCATCACACCCCGGGGCCAGTAGGGTAGGGGGAGGTGGGAGGGATAGCATTAGGAGATATACCTAATGTAAATGATGAGTTAATGTGTGCAGCACACCAACATGGCACACATATACATATGTAACAAACCTGCACGTTGTGCACACGTACCCTAGAACATAAAGTAAAATAAAAAAAAAAAAAGAAAAAAGAAAAAAGAACAACTGATGGTTACCTTAGTGGCAAGATATTTCAGTATCCTCTGCCAATTAGATCATGGGCTATATTGATAGTGTCCACCTTTCTTCTTTGGTCCTAGCAGTCTCCTGGTGTCTCATGTATGCTGATCCCACCAGTGATCCTTTCTACATCAATATTGTATGTTTTTTTCTCTCTCTCTACTGTATTGCTGCCAATTTTTTCATGAGCCCTGAGCCTTCTCTGGGTTTATCTGATTTGTGAGTAGCTATCTGCACTTTTTCTTTTTGTGTGTGTGGGGTGAAGGCTTGTCTCTTACTCTGCCATATTTGTGACAACACCTTGGTGATATCTTGGTGACTTGGTGTAGTCCACCATTTACATTGAGTCATAAGGAATGTGCAGATTTATTAATTGATTTTATTTCTCAATCCTCATGATTAGACAGAGTATCAGTTTATTCCTAAGAAATATATGGACATCTTGAAAGCTATCAGTTGTTGGATGTTTACAGGGTGCTAGGTGTTGAATATTTGTAGTTGCTACAAGGTCTACAATGATCTGTAAAAGTCAGTGGTTATGGTGATGGAAGAGATGATGACCATACAGGGTGACTCCAAAACTGTCTAGTTTTGTTTCTTTGCTTATAAAAGCTTCCCCATCCCCCAAGGTGGTTTTATGTATAAGATACAGAAAGCTTTTCGTTTTATGAGTTGATTAATCTGTTTATCTATACTGTCTCCTGATACAGATAAAAGGATAAGTACATCCTAGAAATTTCTCATTTATTTTCCTCTTAACACATTTGAATCATCCACTCAGCCTTGAAAGGAAATAAAGTACCTTGGACTTTGCCCTGTTCTTTCCGTATATTTTTTATAGCTGTTATAACTAAGAAATGGAACACTAAGTGTCAGCAGTATGTTGCTGAAACAACCTCAGTGCGTTAGTTTGCTGGGAGGGCTGTCATAACAAAGTGCCCCAAACTGGCTGGCTTAAGCGATTGAAATCTCTTGTCTCACTGTTGTGGAGGTTATAAGTCTGAGATCTAGGCATGGGTGGGGTTGGTACCTTTCAGTCATATGAAATAGAATATGTTTGATGCCTAGATTCTGGTTGTTTGCTGTCAATCTCTTTTTTTCCTTGGATTGTGGACAACTCTCTCCAATCTCCTCCTTCATGTTCACATGACATTGTGTTTATGTGTGTGAGGGGGCTGTAATATTGCATTAGGGGCATATTTTTGTCCAGTATGATCTCATCTTAATTCAACTAATTATACCTGTAATAATATTATTTCCAAATAAAGTCACATTCGAAGGTATTGGTGGTTAGAACCTTAATATATGAGTGAGGAGAGTAAGATGCAAACAGTAACACTCGGGCAAGCAAACAATGTTTATTTAATGATGATTTGGACTTTTGGAAATCCAATTCTGTCTCCTATTTTCTTTTGTTGTTTTGAAGTGAACACATTACTAGAAGACTCAAAATCAGTAATCCCATTCAAAACAAAAAGAAGGGTTTGGCAGTGACAGTGAGGCCCAATGACACTGGGTGTTCATTCCTGGAATAATGATTTTAAAGTCAATAAAAATTTGATTTTCAGATTTATTTTGTCGAGAAAGAGCACATTTATTGACTGGTTAAAACTTGGAATGTAGAGGTAAAAGGAAGGGCATTGAATTGTGCCAATCAAAGTTTATGTCTTTTATTTAAAAATTATATATGGCCTATAAGGATTTTCTGGCATGTTCAAAATTAATATCATTTTATATTTATATTGATAGTATTTTTCTTCTAAAATTTTCCTTTAAAATGGTTGATGGGAGCTTGTATGACTATTGATGTTTTACATTGTTTTCTCAGGAGACATACATCTTAGTTTTTTATTTTGTATCGTAATTTTTGCCCTTACTTGGAATCTGATTTTTTTCTCCCATTATCAGCTGAAATATAGCAATATCAAAGACTGCTGTTTTAGGAAGGGAAGTTATTCTAATTTAAATAATTAATGTGACAGTATCTGAGGAATTAGAATTGGAATTCAGAGTAATGAACAGAAAATCCTCTTTTCTCCATAGCTGGGGAAGCAAAGACGAACTAACATAAGGAATGTGCCTGAGTAAAGACAGCCTCGGTTCTGGAATTGGGCACAAACTCTGGCTACTCTCAAGTTTCCAAAGGTCAATGTCACTCTTCCCCTGGGAATGTTTTCCCAGTGAGTTATTTCAAATAGCATGGGCCTGCCCCTTCTCACACAGGTGCAGCGTCATCATCCCCAGCAGGTAACACTTACATGGCATCAAGTATTGCCCAGGTAGGATGAGGAGTGGAAAGTTCATTATGGATTTGTAACTGGTAGACTTTCAGATCTGTCATACACAACAGCAGGCAAGTCACTGAACTTCCAGGCCTTAAGTGGCTCTAATTCTAAGATGGAAATTATAATTTACCTCTCAATGTTATGGGCATGAAACATGGAAACCAAAGTGAAAGATGTAACAAAAAATGGGAGTTGCCGTACACTAACCACAAGGTATCAGACACTCTGCAACCCCTTCTTCATGTGTCCATCATCCCATACCATTTTCCCAGCAACCATGCAGTACAGGTATTTATTATTCCCTCACACCCCCTTTTTTAGAAGAAAAAAAAATAAGGCTGGTACTTTTCCTATGATCACAACAGTTTTTGAACAGCAGAGCAAGGTTGTGTCCTAAGGGCCATGCTGTTTCCTCATCTACCACATCATTAAACAGCTTGGACTGGGCCATTCAGCCAAAAGAAACCCAGTCACAACAGCCTAGAGCAAGTCATTTCATGGAATACAAACTCTCTTAATCTCTTCAGAGTAAACTTCAGTTAAAAATGAAAACTTTATACCAGCTGCTGCCTTTTTTTTTTTTTTTAAACATCTAAGATAATAAACCAGGCTTAAGAAAGTCTCCATCTAAAGGAACTGGCACCATACCAACGAAAAGGGTCCATACTCCTTTCTCATAAAAAATATATTTTTGCCTCTAAATAGAAGGCAGGAAAAGCATGGGCTTAAATTTCCTTTTAATGTTGAGAAAACTACTTGTAAAGATGATGTTTAAAACACTTCAATCCTTATTTTGTCCTGAACAGGCCAGTACTTTCTTTTTTAAAAGGTATAGCTAAATCTCCCTCAAGAGCAGAAATGATTACAATAAGAATCTTTTAGGTTTGTTTTATTATTCTAATTATTCTTAAAATGAACTCAAATTTTGAAGCTGCCCAGATGTATGTATGTGTATGTGTGGGAGGGTAGGAAGGGGATAAAATGGTTAATTTTTTATATAAAGCAAAATGACCTTTTAGATGACATTTCCTGCTGTCCGTATGTATTGTACTTCTACATTTTTCTCATTTAAATATTTTGTTCTCTTCTTATCTAGGCTACAACCAAGAAAAAATATAGTATTTATTCATCTTTATGTGTGAATTTTGCATTTGGAGTATACGTCACCAATTCATATCTAGAGTTGTATGATTTTGATTCTTTGAGTACTATAAAATAACACACTCTTAACAATTTTGCACTAAAATGTAACACTAACCTGACACCTCCCCAATATATCCATCTGCTACGATGGTTTGGTGACCAATCAATATTTTTTCTTAAGTAATTATGACAGCAGTGCCCATGAAGAGACATTCATTATTGGAGTAGCAACATTTATTCTAAACTAAATTATCAGTGTAGAAATCATGCTTCAAATATAGCAAATGCATTTATTTACATTTTTAAAATCATCACTTGCTAATGCTAGAAAAGATATTAGGGCTTTTCATCTATCCACCTGTACTTTTCAACAATTTTCTGAATATATGATAACGTAATTTCAATAAACCTTTTTAATATATTCCACCTTTTATTGGATATCACCATCAGCACTCACAATTTGTTAATTGTGTCATTTGAGGTAGGAACAATGAAAGCAAAATGGTAGTTTAACAAAAGAGTGCATTAAATTGTCAAATAAAGATTTATGACTAAGACCCCACTTGTAACCCTGGGTATCTATACTCACTTTTCCTATTTGCCGCAACATCATACGCCTGCTTTTTGCGGTTCCCCATTTAATTCATGTTTCTTTAAAACAGTAATAACATGTGAGAGTTTTTCTCTTAGTGTTCTTTATATTAATAAAGCTCAAAAATACTTTCTGACAATATGCATTAATCTTCCCACATCATTATGCACAAACTTTAATATTAATAATGTTTATTTGTAGGTGCAGTTAACTACAATCTATCCATGTTTATAATTCTATGGTATTGATATATGGTTTTCATGTTAATAATTTTAGTGGAATTGTCTTTCCAGAAATCATCCCCCTAGGAATTGACTAGAGAGGCTTAGGAAAAAGGGGTTTGGGGTTGGGTAACTGGAGAGTCAGTGTTTCCTGCCCAGGCAAGAATAAAAGGCATCTCTTTTTTCTTGTGAGAAGTGGGAGTTAGAGTAGTGGTAGATCTTGACATTGACAAAAGTCCTTAAGAACCTGCCAAGGATTTTTGTCAATGTCAGGATTTACCACTTCTCTAACCCTCACAAGACCAATCACTTGGTAATTGCTGTGATAACAACTCAGCAATTACCAAGTGATTGATTTTGTGAAAATGGTTGTTCAGCTCTTCTAGCCATTCCACACCATGTTTGTCAGACCCCGGCTGCTTCTGCATGAATGACGTGCTTAATGCTGTAGTGCCCCCAAGTAGCTACCAGACAGACTAGCCTATAGATGGCAGAGCAAAGGTTTTCAGGCAGAATTAAGTTGCTTTAATCACACGGTTGTTTTGCTGAACTTAAAACTTACAACCAGAATGAATGGGAAGGAGATGTATATATTACACATCTCTAAACTGTATCAGGGATCAAATATGATTATGAACCAGATACATACAATTTGTGCTTTTTCCTTTTCAAAGATCCCTATGTACAATGTAACACGTTCTGTGTTTCCATTATTCTGCCACTGCATGGTCTTTTAATTTTTTTCTAGCTTGCTAAGAAATTTTCATGATAGAGATCCCAGTTGCTCCACAGTAATCAAAATCAGACAATGAGTTGTGCTGATGATTTCTTTATATGTTTCCTGAGTTCTTCTACCACAACCTTCTGTGCCGTTTCATATTTTCTCCTCACTTTTTATGAAATTCTAAAAACCTAATATTCATGAAAGAGATCAAGCATTACTGTTTAAGGCATCCTGTGAAAATTGAAACTTCTGTGTGTATTTACATATATTTATATCTGTGGTTACAGCTTTTTTTTCGTTCATCTGCATAGCAGTTTTCTTTCCAGTCATTCCTAAAGGGTATATATTTAGCTGATGTGACATACTTAGTCTACCTCTGGGGGCACACACATACTTGATGGGAAGTGTCTGAGACAACTCTTGAAACTTCATCCTGTAATGTATATTTTAACTACCTAAATTGAATGTCAAAATTATTAGATGAGTAAAATTCAATTGACACTCTCAGACTCTGAGGTCAGTTTAACAGACATGGATGAGGAATGTCAGTGAGGTTATAGATTATAGACATAGGTTTTTGCCACTGTTGTTGTTCTGTTCTTGTATAAGAATGAGGATGAGGGCCAGGCGCGGTGGCTCAAGCCTGTAATCCCAGCACTTTGGGAGGCCGAGACGGGCGGATCACGAGGTCAGGAAATCGAGACCATCCTGGCTAACACGGTGAAACCCCGTCTCTACTAAAAAATACAAAAACTAGCCGGGGAGGTGGCGGGCGCCTGTAGTCCCAGCTACTCGGGAGGCTGAGGCAGGAGAATGGCGTAAACCCGGGAGGCGGAGCTTGCAGTGAGCTGAGATCTGGCCACTGCACTCCAGCCCCGGCCACAGAGCGAGACTCTGTCTTAAAAAAAAAAAAAAGTAGACACCTCTATTTGCTGGCCATGGTAGCAAGTCAGAGTACACCAACATCGGCAAAATTTCTCCAGTAGATCTAAAGTGTTTTGGTAGACATATTTCAATATTTCCATTACACTGTAAATGATCTACATGCATCTGGTCAAATAAAATGCTTGGGAATTTTGTTGTTGGAAAGTTGTGGGGGACTGATGATGTACATCTTTCTTCTTCTTGGGTGGTGGAGGACGGTGGAAGGTAATTCGAGATTATGGTTTCCTCCTGAAAGTGCCCTTTACAACAATTAAATAGCTTTGAGATATCATGGGTTTGGAAATAATTAAAATGATGATCACTTTAAGGCAGTTTTTAAACTGTGTTTAACTCAATGCTTCAGAGTATCTTCATGCCACCTGAAACTTATAGAAAATTTTGAGCATTTTTTTTTAAAGAAAGAGGAGCCTTTGCTTTTATTCCTTTTTCAACAGATTGATGATCTGGCAAACAGTTGCCCCTAGGATGCCCATTAGGTTGAACATGTAGCACAGGTTTTATGGACTACTATTAATTTATTTATATATGTTCCTCTTCCAAAAATTCATTTAATAAAAGCAGTTTTTTAAATCATTCCAATCGTCTTTTGCATTTTGGGGGAGAAACAATAGGAAAGGAATCAGTTATCTTTTATGGGTAATTTGCAGTTCGACAGCAGCTGCCAGGAGGAGGACAGTACCTGTGTAAGTCAGGAATCATTTGGAAAGTACCTCAATTGCAGCTTCCTATAGAGTCACGAGGGATGTCAGTTGCCAGTCAGCTGGCCAACCTGGTCTTGACCCCGGGTGAGATGAAGCAGAGGAAAGCACAACTGTTCCAGCTGTATCTGCTGCACAGATAGATTTCAAGACAAATTAGCATGACTGGCCAGAGCCACCTTACTTTGGACATTGGCATTCACATTCCAGTGTCATTTCTGTGCAGTTCTACTCATAGCATCCCAGAGTTAAAGCTTAACAGAACTTGAGCACTGTAATTTCAGAGATCCTTCTGATGGCTGCACTTGTACAAGGATGGTGCAGCAGCCATGACAACAGTCTAGTTGCTAGACAGGATGTGGTAGCCGCACTGATAGTCCACATCCACGCCAGTTAAGCTGGCCTTTGAGCTGGAGATGATCTAAAGTGAGATGCAGAGAGGTTAAATGACTTGCCCAAGATCAACAAGATAAACAGTGGAACTGTGGGAAGGAAAGGCCAGATTTCTTAGTTCCTAATCTAGTTTCATGTTTCTCATATGGCTCACTGTTTTGGTCAGGTATTTGCTTTTACCCTGTCTTGCACTTTACTGGCCTTATTTGAGAAGGTTTTCCATTTTCGTGTCCCATACTGCATTTTACCTCTTTTAAATTTCTCCCTCACACCTGCCTTTAGAGTTGTAAGGCCTTCCTTTTCACCCCCAATCTGATCCCTCTAGGGGAAAAATGTTCCACTTTCATCCACTGTCAGGTACTTGCCCTTCTAAAAAAGAAACAAATTATTTTGAGGTTTTGCCTCAGTGTTTAGCAAAGTATCTGGCATAGAGTAAGCATTGGATGAAACCTATTGTTTGACAGTTATTAAACAATTGTGATTTAATGCAGCCAGGTTCCAACTGGAAGAATAAGTCATCTGAGTGGTTAGTGGCTTTAAGTACGATTGAGGGAAAGTCCTGAAAAGAACAAAGACCACCAAAATATAAAGGCAAACTTGGGCGCTTCATTTTGCTTATCTGGATTGTGTTATTTAATAAAGTAGTCAATATCAACACTATTTTCCTACAAGGTTGTTTTAAGGATTATATGCGTATGAATGGACATTACAGATTAAAGGAGCAATATAAGACATTAACTATTTCTTTTTATGATCAGCACTAAAGCTATTTGCAAGAATGCAAAGATAAATATGGTCCAGACCCGGTCATTCATAAGCTCATATTTTTCTCTTTATCCATTCGTCTGTCTGGTAAATTCGTATTTTTTAGTCCAGTAATTCTCTTGGCACAAATGTCTGAGATATTTTTGTTGTCACTGCTGGAGGTTTGCTACTGACACTTGCTGGTACTGCATATTCTACAATATGCAAAGCCCTCTGCAACAAAGAATTGTCCAGCCCCGAATATCAATAGTTCTGAGAGTGAAACACCCTGCTTTTTGAATAAAATTGTATGAGGTATCTTGACTCACTCACTAAAAACATTAGTTCTCTGTTTTTTTGTATTCTCCTAGGAATATACACAGACATGTGTTGGCACATCACTAATATTAGAGAGATTATGTTCCATTTTACTGTAAATCCACAAGGCCAGGGGTTTGTCTTTTTGTCTTTGTGCTTACATGGCATTCACACATATTGGACACAGCATCCACTTGTTTGTTCATTCATTCTAAACACTTTTGGCTTTGAGCATCTACTCTATGCCAGGCCCTGTTCTAGATTCTGAGGATATATTACTGAATAAAAACGACATGTTGGAAATTACATTCCAACAGGTGGAAGTACTTACTATGACAGGTGCCTCTTAGAGTTAATATTAAATACAAGAATAGACAAGGTCACTGAGGAACAATGATTATGACCTTCTCAATTCTCTGAGCTAGACTGCAGTGACTCAGACGTGAGAAACGGCTGAGTAGATTGTACCAATTCGTTGATAATGATATGAATTTGTGTGCATTTCACAAGTTAGTGTCATGCATGAAAGTGCCTGTTTTACTAAGTGATACCGTATTTGTATAAGCTTTCCTTGTCACCTGCCATGCAGATGCAGACTGCCTCATCACCATCTTTTATGCCACATAGGAGCTCCTATCATGTGCTAGATAGTAGGTGAACCAGAACTCAGATGTGAAAATTGATTCGGTCTTTTAGAAAAGAATTTAGGCATAAGGAAATGAGTAAGGAAGGAAAGTTTGCTCTTCTTTGAGTATGTTCGTTTGTTACCAAACATTTTGTTGTGTTGAATAGTGAGATGAGTCCTTCAAGTGAACTTTGGCTGGCCTGTTGTAATAGTAAGATGTGCATTCTCAAGCAATAGAACTTAGGAGACATGGGAAGGAGAAATGTGAAGGAAACTAGAGACTTCACTGTGGATGCTGATGGAATGTGAGGAAGTCATGTCCAAAGGTAGGATCTGAAAGAACTTTCACCTAGACAGGAAGTTCTCTCTCCCCACTCCCAAGGAGACACTTCTAGAAGAAAACAGGGAAGCACTTCTGGCTTTTATGAGGTTAAGAACCTTCCCCCTTCCAGATGTCTTTTACACTGAAAGACAGTTCTGCACACAGAAGAAGTCATTGCTCTTCACACTCTGAGTTTCAAAATTCCTGTTCTAGTTCAAGTAAAGGAAACACTTGTTAATAAATTCTCTTTTTTTGTGTGTACATAGAAACACAAAGTAATTTTTGCATGGTTTAGCATACACTGATTTTTTTCAGGAATGCACCTACCATGTAAATCAAAAGAAGGTCATACTATTTTTGTTGATAATTTTACCAAAAGTTCATCATTTTGAAAAATTTTATCACAGATAGCAATAAGAATAAAACATATATGTATCAGCTTGAATTTGTAACTGTCATAGTCATAATGACTCTAATTTCACACTAATTACACTCCCATTTTTCTAGTTTATTCTATAACTTTACAACATATAGTTTACAAGGTAGTTAACTATTATTTCTTCTGTGTAGTCAAACTTGATCATTTATATATTGAGACGCACATTCTTTCTTTTTAAATAATTATATTTTTCTTGCTCTTTTATATTATAGTTAGAGCATTAAATTAAATTTTTAAAAAATGTGTGAAGAGAAAGTTATATAATTATTTTTTCAGATTGGCAAGTAGGTACAACATACAATATTTGTTTGTAAAAGGAGGGACTGGGGATGCTAGATTAGAAATCACTGACTTGAGTGGAGGAGTTCAATTCACTTCATTATTTGTTGAGCACCTGCTGGGTATGCTAGGGTAAGTAAGTAAACATTGTCTCTACCTCAACAAGTGCACCAATCTGTGATTAGATAAGGGATTTTTTATTACCAAGAATGAGAAATATGGTAGCTAAGACTTCAGTCTTAATGAGGATCCAAGTGCCTTGAAGTCTTTGCAAAATACGTCAGAGCATAAATTAATCAGTAGAAAACCACTGGACCCAACAGAAACAGCAGACAGGCACTGCGATTTTCCCAGGTACTCCCAAATTGATTGCCCAGAAAGATAAAGTAACCAAAATGCTTGTCATAGCTTTTCACTTACGTGTTTTGGCCAAGATTCAATAGTGTTCAGGACTTTAATGCACTGAAGCAGAATTGGGAAATTAACACATCGACAGCCAACAAATAGCCATTCAATGTCCCATGTCCAATATATCCTACAAGGAAGTTTTCCCACTGTTTCACTGTATTTTTGTGAAATGATTGCAAAGCAGTTTTTATTATGTACAGTTTACAGATGTGTAAGTCAGGGCTCAAAGACACAGAGTGACATAAGACTCTTCATCACTGTTTCTGTAGCAACTGTCATTGTGGAAATGCAAAATTCTCTGAAATTTTTGACAGTATAGCTGTCAATTTGCTGAACATTTAATCAGCACCCTCTATGTAAAAAGGTATTGTATACCTGGAGATGTGAGAGAAAAAAGACAAATATGATTATTTGCTCTGCCTACAACTAGTAAAATGTGAGCTAGTAAGGAAGAAATACTTGATCACGGGAATTATAGGGCAGAATATAAAAAGCTCAACAGTACAAAGGAAACAACCCACTAGGCAGCAGAGGAGCAAGAGAGACCTTTTTGGAGTAATGGGAGAGTTTCACAGAGATCACATTTGAAAGAGGCTTGAAGAACGGGTAGGATTTTTGTTGCTGCTGTTGTTTATTGAAACAACAACTCACCGGTAACATTTTCAGAGAGGCCTGTGGTTTGGTTTGACTTTTGGAGCCCTAGAATGTGATGCATGCTGAAGAGGAATTTTTTTTTTTTTAACATGTAAACACAAAGTAATTTTTGCTTTGCATCTCAATGACAGCTTTTAGGCTGCAGAGTAATGAGCCTGGAAGCAGAATTACAGGAAGAAAACTCTAGAGTTTATGCAGAGGATGGATTTCTCTGACTGGGGAAGCCACCCAAAGGATTAAAAGCCCGAAAGTACCACATCTTCTTTTCAGAGGATAAGCTACTTTACAGGGAATTACATCCCCTAAAGAGAGATATTGGCATCCCTACCGCTGGTACCTATTAATGTGACCTTATGTGGAAACTGGGTCTTAGCTGAGGTAATCAAGTTAAGATGAAATCATTAGGGTGGGCCATAATCCAATATGACTGGTGTCTTTATAAGAAGAAGAACATGTGGACACAGGCACATCTAGAATAGCATGTGATGACAGAGGCAGGGGCAGGAGTCAGCGCCGCAGGAGCCAAGGGCACCAGGACTGCTGTCAGCCTCTGAAGCTGGGAGAGGGCCGTGGGATGGATTCTCCCTCAGAGGCTGCAGGACCAATCTGCTGGCACTTTGATTTTGGCTTCTACCCCCAGAACTGTGAGACAATGAACACCTGCTGTTCTGAGCCACGCGGTCTGTAGTACTTCCTTACAGGAGCCCCAGGAGACCCACTCAGAAACTGTGGGCTTTTTCTCCTCCCAGGATGACATACCACTCCACAAACTCGATTATTTCCCATCTGGTGAAAGGAAAAGAAAGTTATCTTGAAACAGGAGAATGGACAGGAAAGTATGAGTGGCTTGGAAAGCTTCTCTTTAATTATTGACAGCAACAAAATAGAGCAAAGATATCATAATGTGTGGGTGAGAGATGGACTTCAAATCTGAATTGAACTCAAGTTCCAGCTTCCCTGCTGTACCCACTAAGGGACCAGGCTGTGTCATTTGCCTGAGTCTCTTCCCCTTTCTATTATATAACGAAGATAATAGAACATATCTCAAGTGTCTGCTGTGTGAATTAAGTGAGCTAATCCGTGTCACTACCAGTATAGCACCTGGTATAGTACATACTCAGCAATTGGGATCACTCATGGGAGCATCTGTAATAGTAGAAATAGTATTTATGGGACAGGACATTTTTTCCTAGAAGCTAATATAATACTTTAAAAACTTTATTTCTTACAATCAAGTAATAATAAAATTTTGATATAATAGAATGTATATTTCATTTAATCATTTAAAGATATAATAAATATTGAAACTTTCACACTGGGTCAAAATATGTTGGTTTTATTTTTATGAATGACATAAAATGGATCTGACTGTCTCACAGTCACTCCCATCCAGGGTTAGAAATCCAGTGCATATAGCAAATACAACCAACTAACGATTAGTAAGATAAGAATAAATAAAATTAAGAAAATTTTATTGCAGGTTTAGGAACATCCCAACTTCCTGCTTAATACATTTGTTGAAAACAAGTTATTCATGATGAATGTGGAAATGTATGGATCCTACTGTAAAAATCAGAAATCAAGGAAATTAGAGGTAGAAAAATGGATAATGTAACTGTTCCCAGCTGCTCCCTGGAAAATGTTTTTCATGTTGATTTATCAAGCTGCGCATACCCTAGGAGCAGGGCTTCAGTCAATCTCTTCTGCTGTGCTGTGTGTCATTCTACGGTCAAGGAACTTAACAGTTCCTCAAAATGGCTATGCTCACTAATAACATACATTCCAAAACAAACTGTTATACTGGGTGATACTGTTCCCTTTCCATTTTTGAATAAAATAAGTTAAGATACTTTTAACGGTGATTGATCCAAACCCATTCATATTTGGCTTTAGAATGGATTCATGAACATATAGTTCAATATGAGCATTTCTAAACTTGGGTAATAGAGCATTTCATGCAAAATAATGAAGTCTTCCTTTGGATCCCAGCCTAGATGTATTTATTTGACTTTTTAGCAATCTCTCTAGCTGTACATTATTTCCTTCTGTACCTCACCTCTTCTTACACCAAGCAAGAGATCCATTTTACTCATATTCATGTCTCATTTACATTGCTTTTCCTTTCTTGCTTGTTCACACCAGATGTATAAAATGTGGAAATTAACATGGAATTTGAGATAGTATTTGATATAAAGGGAAATGTACACTTTCTAGGGAGTACTGAAGTGAGTTGACTTGCTGTGCATTGGGCAAGCATGGTGTCTATCAAGCCTGAGGACAGGAATCCATTGCTAGGCTCAATCCATTTGGATACTGGTCTGCAAAGGTTAATGTGCAACTGATTTTCTTTAATAAATGTTTATATAGTCATTTTGAAATAAGACAATTATTAACAAATTTACCAAACTGCTGACTTTTGATGAACAGAGAACCAGGCACCCACTAGGTATTTATTTAGTGTTAGTAGTTGTGGTCCTTTTCATGATCTTTCCCCCATTCCCTTATTTTCCCCTATTGGCAACAGGGTCTTGCAGATATGATTATATTAGGAATATGGACATAGGGAGATTTTCCTGGATTATCCGAGCAGCTCATTATAATTAGGGCTGTGGTCCAAGAAGGAGATAAGTTTATGGAGGAAAAGCATAGAGATGCAATTTTGATGGCTTTGAAAATGGAGCAGAGAGGCCATGAGCCAAGGAAGACAGGCAACCTCCACAAACCGGAAAGGGTCAGGAAACAGACTGTCCCTTAGAGCCTCCAGGAAGGAACAAAACCCTGATTTTAGCCTACCGACACCTGTGTTGGAATTTTGACATACAGAACTGTAAAACAATAAATTTCTGTGGATTAAAACCACTAAGTTTATGATCATTTGATACAGCAGCAACAGAAAATTAATATAATAGAACTATAGGATATACCTTCATAATAAAATCTAGTTAAGAGTTATAGTCTCTCTTTTAATCCATGATAGTAATTAGTCACCAACAAACTCTCAAACACTCAAGATATAATTTTCTCCAATTGTGCACTGATGAACATGGTTATCCATTAGGGTGATGATTAGATAGAATTTGGAGAGGATGCTACTCTGAAAATATGCTCCCTACACAGGGAGCATATTTAATTCTGACTATTTTCAGGTCTGTGATTGCCAAGCAGGAAAAATCTCCTTTCTTTCCTCAAGTTCATCTTTCCAAGAATTTTAAAATATAAGAGGAAATATTAGTATTCCTTTATCTTTCTTAAACATTCTTCATTGCTTTCAAATCTGTGACATAGAATTCTGCGTTTCTCAGACGTTGAATGTAGAAATTCACAGCTTTGACCCAAGGTGTGATGTGTTGTTGTTGTTGTTCTTCTTCCTCCTCCTCCTCCTTCTCCTTCTTCTTATCTTTCCTCTCTGATCCAAACTTTAATTTCTTATTGCTTCCTTATATCTTCAGAAATTTGGTATAAATTCCATAACTTACGGTATAGCATCATGGAATGCCCCTAGTGACATCATATGATGTTTGGAAAATTGTTTCTGCTCACCACAACCAACCTAGATTGAGCCTGAATTGTTTCTCTGTCTCCCATTTCATAAGCACCCTCAAGTTGTTGGAGGTAAACTTTGTCCCTTTTGGTTAGAGTCTCAGTCATGGGACAGATTAATAGTTCTGTGTCTAACTATCATGTGAACAGGAGGTGTATCCTGCTTAGCACACTGTAGGGACATCTGTGTTGGTGGTGTACATAAGACTGGCTAGCATATCCTCCTTTACCAATAACTCCTTACCTATTATTTCCCACTAGTCATTTTGATGTTGACATAAGAAATTTAATGGACATATCTTTAAACAAAGGCATTGACACTGTGCTTTAGCCCAGTGGTTTTCAGGCTTCAGTGAGCCTCAGAGTCATTATAAGAAGGGCTTGTGAAAATATGTTTTCTGTGTCTGAAATACCTGGGATCACGTTTCTCTATTTCCCCACTCCCACATCCCCTCTCCAGCTTACAACCTGCAGCTGTTACTCTTTTGCTCCTGTTAAAAATGTAACCTTCTGTCCTTAATTTATAGCACATAAGGGATTTCCCTTATGTTGATCTTCCCTTCCCCAGGCTTTCCTTTCTGATTCATGTCCCCTTTCTGTGCTCCACACATTCTGCTTCTTTGATCCTTGTCTTTAGCACATTTTCCTGGACTTATCAACACAGCACTTTAGAGCTAGAAGGAATATTTATGACTGGTAAAGCAACTGCATTTTTACCTGAGACACAGGTAGAGAGGGGCCTATTCATCCTCTGACTCCAGAGAAAGATACTGGAGTAAAAACCTTAAATAATTTTGAAGTGCTAAAAATTATTAAGATGTTATTACAGAAATATAGCTTCCTTCCTCATGAAACTAAGGAGAGAAGCTAAAATAACTCCAGCAGTGAAAAGTAAAAGTTAGCAATGCAATGCATTTGAAAATGTTGGCTTCAGGTCCGGGGAAGCTGTTGATTGATCAACTGTCCTCAGTCACCCAGCGGTAGCAGTAGTCACACCTACTACGAGGCCACATGGGACTCTTCCATATACAGGCTAGAGCCCAAGAGCAAGTAGCTAATTAGTATTGAAATGTGTTGCAGGACAGGACAGATAGGGCAAGGGTCGAGAGGCCCTTCCTAGAAACTTCACATTTAAATAAAGCAACCTGACTTCTTTGTACTCATCTTCATCCAAACACGTGGCTTCAAAAAATACAAAATAAAGTTAAATATAAGTAAATAAAAAAAGAGAGCCATACAGTCTCCTCTATCGCCTCTTTCTGTGCTCACCCCAGATTTCACCCTTGTATGTCTTCAGATACTTACTTCTGATATGAATTTTGTTAACAGGCTCCTATACTGAGACATAGGGCTCTTTTTAGAAAGTGACCAGTGGTTTAATCATCAACTCAGACATCAGAGAGCCTCACTTGATTTCTCTGTATTATTTCAAGTTCTAAGAATACATTAAACACGTCTTAGGATGAGTTTCATTGTTAGTGGATAATGGCACGATGGGGTAGAAACAGCACAGAAGATGGTATTAGACATCCAGGATTCAATTCCAGCCAAGATGCTTGACTTTTAAGAACACTGGGTGCCTCATTTGCAAAATGGAACAATAATGCCAGTCTCAAAATTTTGCATGAACAAAGTGGGACCCTGTTTATAGAGAGTCTGGGGCCATAAATGGACTCCAGCAGGTGCTCAAGGGTAATTAATAGTGCTTTTTATTGTTAAAGCTTCGTGGCATAGCCATCATCTAATGCCACTAACATCCCTGTGAGGGGCAGGACCAGGACTAGGGTGAGCAGGGTGAGCTGAGTGGCACAGATGTAGAATTGTTTTCTCTTTTTAATTTTAAAATGTGCCATTTTTTGTCATGGATATTTTTGCGTTGATTTTCATTAAAATAGCTCTCGTGTTGGAATACTACCTTGGTGACTGATGTTTTAGCACTTCATTACATTTTTGCCCAAGGCTAGTGCCTCACTTGATTCACCTTCAGTGCAGCCCTGATAAGAGGATTAGATGGGAGGAAGATGTCTTTCTTATTTCACAGATAGAAAGTTTAGATGCAGTGACTGATGCTGCCGTGTCATCCTCTGTTGGCCTAAACAGCCAGTATCATGAAGAAGTCATCTATTTATACAAATCACTTGCTTGATGGCTATGCTTTTAACTCTTAAGAGCCTTCTCATTCATTGTTCTCTCCACAGAATGAGAAAACATTGTGACTCTATCAGATGTTCGAGCTGACTTGTAATGTGATGACTTGTCATGCTGCATTGAGTCAGCTCCCTCTCATTATGTTGTATCCCAGAGTCCTGGGCTTCTGGAGGGTACAGTCTCTAGGGAAATTGAGTTGTAGCTTCTACATTAGTGTTCTCTCCTTTTGTATCTGCTGCCACATCATACAATCTTCTCCTTTCCTGCTGTTGGATAAAATAGTGCATTGATCCCAGAAAGAACAGAGGCACAGCTGTTGAAATCACGGCAAACACAGCGCTTGCATTTTCCTCTGCTGTGCAGGCCTCACTTTTCTAGGCTCATTCTCCTGAGATGCAGCATTTTGTAATGAATGGCTTTTCAGGCAGACGGCGTGCTGACGCCATGCAATATATGGGCCCCACCTCTCCACGCTGTACCTCTCTCCATGCTGTGAGCTGAGCTGATAGAAAGTCTTGGTTTCAAGTGCATTGAATTGCAATTGTGAAATTGTTTCAAAGTGTTTTGCTGAAACCAAATGATTCTTTGCAAATAATCCTTAAAATTGATATAAATGCTTTAGAGCCAGTGAGCATTCTTGCTGAATAGACATTGCATCCTAATATAACTCGGCGCCGGGCTCTCCTCTCTTTTCTTAAGCTTATGTTTCAGCATGGGTAGCTCAGATCTTGTCCTGAGAACAGCTTTACATATCAGGAGAAAGTAATGCTGAGGTGACAAGCCTAAGAGTATAAGCCTTTTAAGTCTCTGAAATTTATGGTGTCACCGTGTATGCGTGCATGAGTGTGTGTGTGTGCACGTAAGCACAGGCTGAAGTATTGATTTGAATGGGTCTGTTAAACTTGGTTTTCTTTTAAAATATAGAACACTTCTTTTTCTCCCACGAATTGATCAAACCTAAGGTTTCCCTTGCCATGTGCCCCACTTTAACCACCACTTCTCATGATGATTCTATTGTAGAACTATTGTATTTTCTTTGTTATTTTATTTTACTTTATTTGCGTACTGGTATATGGTTTTGTTCCTGTTTGGCACACCATGATTTTCCAAGGTTAGTTACAGTAAGATGGGATTCAAAATATTCTGGAAATCAGAATATGCTTGAGATGCACTGAAAAAGTAACTGATCGTGAAGATACTATAAATACTGGCATATGGATTCATGAAAAGGGATTCCAACTTTTAAAGTTTATGGGTAGGGTGTTCAAGGATTTTCTTATTTCAAGGCATTTTTCTTGTGTATGAGGCAGTTCCAGAAAGTGAATACACAGTTGTGGTCAAGTGAAGTTTTGATTGTTGTCATGAAGTTTATCCTCTGAAGAGTCTTGGACCACAGTTGGCCCCTGTGATCTCCTTGTCATTGTTCCTTCTCAGGTAGGCTTCGTGAAGAAAATTCAGGGAATAAAATCTTGGTTGCTTAGAGGTGAAAATCCAGAAGGGATGAATAGGACATAGCTGGGATTACTGCTGCCTCCCCCATGGTCTTTTCCTCGTGGACAACCTCCGTATGGTACCATCCTGGTATAGCTGTAACAGGGCACCTGCAAGGGTCATTTTTGTTCCTGAAGAGGAGTGAAAAGCCCGTGACAGTGTCTGTCCCCTGCCTGACTCTCCCCCAAACTGTGCCACACTGATATGTGGGTGGCCCGCATAGTGCAGCCCTATTGGGTGTAAGCATTAAAGACCACAAACCAAATACAACCATGCAACAAAACGTGCCTCAAAGTAAGTCAAATTCTATACTGAGATTTCTCAAATGCTACGGAAAGATAAAAACCACGTTATTGCTCAAAATACCTTAGGACCCTATTAGTTTTCCCTCCCATCCACTACATTCACCTACTATGGCTGTTCTTGCACCTTTTTTCCAAGGTGTTTTAGTTTTCTGTGCAATTCCTCCAGCTCTCATCCCTTTGCTTCTCTTGTTGCCCACTTTGTCTATTTCTTTCTGATTCTGAACCACAGAGCACAAGAAGTAGTCAGATAAATTAGGACCCTCCTTGCAGAGTGGGAGAAGGAAGAGGCTGAAAGCCAAATAGAAACCCTATTTAGTCGGTAGTGGAGAGAAAAGGCTGAAAGCAGTTGTATTTCAGTAATTTTGATTCCATCATGGATATAAGCTCCCAGTGGGTAAGGTCCTGTGCTGCAGGCTGTTTGGTCTGAAGGGAATGTGGAGCTGTGGGCCAGCAGGGGTTTTGGAGTCAGCCATCAGTATCTTCATGGTGAATGTCAAGAGCAGCATATTTCTCACCTTCCCATGATATAAATTCATCCCCTCATCATTTTTATGATTCCCGTGCCAGGAGGCTAATGAACACATTTGTAATGTTAGAAAAGTACAGCTTTAAATTAAAGATGTTAATTTTGTTGTTACTCTTAAAACCTGGATGAACAAATGAAAACAAACCTCATCATCATTATTCCTTAATGTTTCATTTCTTTATAAATTGTTTTATTAAGAATTCGTATGAATAGGTTTGACTGTAGATTTCTATCGTGGGCTATACTTACCCTTTTGGCCTTAAGGAAATACATTTCTCAAGGTCGTATGGAACCCATTTGTGGACTCAATGCCCTTCAAAGGTCCAAAATGATGACTGCCAATATTGTTATGCTTTTTTTCCTGTTTTATGTTTTCATTATATCTTTATTGGGGTTTTAACCATAATTCAATCAAATAAGAAAACATAGATTTTTGATCTTTAAGCTCTAGAGGAATGTTTACAATTCTAATATCATAATGAGAGTGGACTGTTTCAACTTTAACTACACTGTTACTAAATTGAGCACAAGAGGAAGAACTTTTAGTGAAAAAAGCGTGGCTTCCTAGTAACTCAAATCTGAATTATAATCTCCAGCACTAGCTATACAAATGTGGGCAAATAATTTAGCATTTTTGAGCTTCAAATATCATAAGTGCATAAGGAAACCTAACGCATTGTGAGGAATAAATGGTGTGTAATGTGTTGCTAAGTGCAAACTATATTCACCTCATTATAATAAAGAACAATTTTAATTTCATTTTTTGTGACAAAATAGTCTGTGCTTGGATATTTTCATGATCAGGACTCTAATTATAAAGAGTATGAAATAAGTATGCAGAAGTGGAGAAAAATTGACAGGTGCATATACTCTTTCTGGGTGGTTACATAATAGGACAAAGCACAAAATACTTCATAAAGCATAAATGTAAAACATTAACATTTCTGCCACTTACGATTTTTATGTAACTATATGGGAGGCATGGAAACCAATTTGATTTTGACTTATGTTATAAAGCTGTTGCCAACCATCCTGTGCTTAAGTCATGTTTCATGGGGAGACAGCAATGCCTAGTGCATTTTTATGTAACATGGATCTTAATTTTTACCTGTAAGATCAGAATGACAACATGATTTCATTGAAATTCATACTGAGTATTCGCTTATACCATATTTTCCATTGAGAATAACCTCAGGAGCCTAGATTGTTATGGGAACAAAAGTAAGACAATTACTCTGAGGGGGAAAGCTGGAGGGAGGTTTGTAGCTGCTTCTCCCACAGCCACCTTTCCTCTAGGCTTCCCTGAAGTCCCTGTGTGGGACTCAGGCTGTACCCTGACATTGATGAGATAGGGATCGACCCAAGACATCAGTGAAGCCGTATGCCTGGACTCTTCTTGAAATGGGCTCCTACTGTTCAAGATTTTGCAAAGAAGATCAGAAGTCATCTTAAGGCCCCTTCCTGTGCTGAAACCATGATGTTCATGCGAGTATTTCCCCTGAATATGTTTATTTCAGCCTTCTTTCATTGCCTGGTGACTGTCTCAAGAAATTTACCTTTTCCTGTGCCTTTGTTGCCCTTTCTTTCTGCTGGCTGATTGGTTGCAGCTATTTCACAACAATGATGCTCAAAACCATATCTACACAAACTGACCCTGTGGGGTCCCTGCCTCATCTTTGAAGGCATGTGGGGGCATGTCCTCCCTGGGACATTCATCTCTGGAACCTGGGGCAGACTGATTAGAAAAGCATATTAACTTTTACCACCCAAGAAGACTTTACAGAGTACATTTTTCCTTGGCTTTCAATAAGATTATCTAGAAACAAATTATCCACAGACAAATATGCTTCTTTTACTAAAGTACATCATTGTTTGCAGGAATTTGGGGCTTCAATAAATAATGGTATTATAAATGAAAATCTCTCATACAGTTACCTAGTGTTGCTAAAAATTATGTTGTATACTTGACACATAATACTTTTCTCTCCTAAAAAGAGGAAAAGGCAAAGAATGACAGGAATTACAACCTGCCCTTTAAAAGCTCGTAGCCTGTGCGGGAGTGGAAGGACTATAATATTTAAAGAGAATTAAGATAATTTAATAAGAAGTATTTCAACAATAAATATCAAAGATTTTGTTGTCAAAAAAAAAGAGAGGAATCTAGTTTATATATTTGTTAACTTGTTTGTTGACTATCCCCCATGCAAGATTATAAACTCTATAAAGACAAGAACAATGATGTATCTATTGCTTACTCCTATATTCTTAGCATCCAGCATTGACCCCAATGCGTAACAGGGCACAAGACACAAGATGTGTTAAATAATGAACTGAATAATCTGGAGCCTTTTCCCACCATTCTTACTAAATGGTTATTCTGGTCTCCCAAACATCAGTTCTGTTTCCATTTTGGCCTGCATTCTATATGGATAAGTGATGGGAGTGGAGGGTTAAAAAATAGTTTTGTTTCATAAATTATGTTATTCCAAATATTTTCAATTTTTTATCTTATAAAATTGAAGATATTTTATATCTTCAGAAAAAAATTGACTTCAGAAAAAAAAAATTTTTTTCTGTAGCTTCTGCTTTGGGCTAAGTTCTTCAAAATTATAGCCTGGAGCAGCTGTAATGGTCAGTAGAGATCTTATAGTTAAATGTAGCTTAAGCTTGGAGTTATTTGTAATGACACAATTTATGTCGAGCCACAGACATGATGCTATACTGGCTCAAGTCGTTTCATTTTTCAAATGCATTTTTTTCAGAATATTTTGTTCACTGGGCTAGCTCTAGTGTAAGATAAAATATTTGTGATGTAACTGATCAGTAGATATAAGAGGGGCAGTTTATAAATATGGGGATCTAGTTAATGAGAATGAGATGGAAAAGTCTTGCGTCCTAAGTTATATTATTACAAAAGGAAAAATATCTGATACTACATATAGCAACAGTAAGCTTACCAAATCAGCTTTTAAAACATAAGAACGTCTGCTCTAAGTAGATCTGGCACTTGACTTTGAAGAAAGACACATACACAAGGCAACATGAGAGTCTCATTTCACCCTCCTTTTTGAAGTGCTCGTTAGTTGATTTTGGGATGATTTCCAAGCCAGCAAAGTTACCATGTGTGCTGTGACAATCCTGTCACCATTGTTTGTATATAAATCAGGCATGTTTTATTTCTGTACCGATGAGCTGTGGATTTCTAGCATGCCCAGAAAGTGTGTTCTGCTGAGCCTCATTTTTAGCTGAATGCTCCTTCCCCTGTGGAGAAAAAAGGCACATTCTAAGGATAGCGAGACAGGTAGACTTGCAAAGCTCAGGAGAGATGTGAATGCTGTGCACAAGATTAATAGTCAGGGAAGATTTTAGGTAAAATGATTCACGAGGCAAAAGTTAATTTGTTTACAGCTCCCAGTTTTCCTTACTTGATCCTCAATTATTCTGAAAAAAGGGGCATCTGTGATTTAAAGCTTTAAAAATGAAAAACAAAAAAACCCATATTCCCTAACATGAAGACTTGGGGTCAGTATAATACCTAATTTTCTCAGTGGCTTCCTCAATACATGCAGTATTTACTTAAGTGTCTAGAAGCACTTAATAAATGTCTATAAAGGTGTAAGCATCTGAAAAATAGTAAGCATTTGATCAATGCTTTAGTCAACTCAGGCTGCTATAACAAAAATACTGTAATCTGGGTACTACACACGACAGAAAGTTGTTTCTCATTGTTCTGAAGGCTCAAAAATTCGAGATCAAGATGCCAGCATATTTGATGTCTGGCGAGGCCTGCTTTCTGGCTCACAGATAGCACCATTGCACTTCCACTGGCGGAAGGAGGGAAATCAGTTCCCCTGGGTCTTTTTTGTAAAGACCCAGTCCAGTGTGAATACTAATTCCATTCATGACAGCTGTGCTCTCACAACTTAATCACCTCCCAAAGGCACCACCTCTTCATACCAGCACATTAGTGACTAGGTTTCAATATAAATTTGGGGGAAGCACGAGCATGCAGACCACTCGGGAAGAAAGAGAGAAAAGGCATCAAAACTTTTGTCTTTTGAAAGACATGCTTTCCTTGCCTTCCTCCCTTCTTTTGGGGTTTTCTAACAGTGACAGTTGACAGAGTTGTGTCGTACCATCAAGAGCAGATAGCAGAGAGATTTAGGTGTGAGTGGGGTGAAAGGACACTGAATCAAAACCCAGAGGTGGCCACACTCTGCCAGTAAAGGGTGATGAATAATCAGAGAACATAAACTTCTATTGGTTTCTCTCTCTATAGTAATAATTTAAAAAAGCCTCCCTAAGATTGTCACCTCCTTTGGTGTCACAACAATAATAGTCATTGAGAGATGTTGCTATGGAAACACCTGCAGGTTGGCCTGGAATAAATACAGGTAAATAGTGAAAGGATAACCCATCAACCCCAGTCAAACATGAAGACACACACATGCACCCACATCCAGATTCCAACAATGTCCTAAATTATTCTCTTCTCTAAAAGGCTATAGTTAGCAAACAAGATTATACCAAGTCAAGCAAAGTATGGATAGCTTAGTAAATAAGATAGCCATAAGCTAGACTTTTCTAAAAAGTTTTGACATTTCTCATAGATTTGAGAAAACTTACTAGCCATTTTTGACATTTCTTTTATGTGTGAAATGTGTAAATTGGGGGAATTCAAGATAGTTGTAACCTTTGCAACATGCTGTGTAAAGTATCATTAGAATTACCTTTCTTGCTAGCCATTTGGGATAGTAGAAAGAGCATATATTAGAGGAAATTTGTTTTGTATCCCCTTTCTCCTCATTTAATCTCCATTTATATTGAAAGAAGAAGAACATTTGTGACTTAAAGCTTACAAAAGAAAAAAAAATCCTCTGTGGAACTATAATTATAATATATAGTTATTATCTTTATTATATGTAATATATAATGCATATTATACTATTTTATAAATATATGTATGTGTGTGTGTTTGTGTATGTGTGTGTCTGCGTGTGTGTGTCTGTGTGTCATGTTTCTTTTTATTTCTCAAGTTGAGTGAACCCTTGCTAATTAGGGAGATGGTTTGCCAGTTACTCTTACTAGAAAGTTTGATTTTAAATCCAACCTTGACTTGGGAATTGACGGTGCCAAAGGAGGAAAGATAGCCTGGCCTGAGCATTAAACATATTAATAATTTACTTTTCAAGTTCTAGTTATTCTGATTTCTTAGGCAGCCCCTTTAGGTTTATGAGTTTACTACAGTGGGTAGAAAGACAGCTCAAATTGTCAACCTATTAACAGAATCTAAGTCAAGCTATTAATAGAATTTGTTACAAAAGTCTTTCACTGGATTCAATTCTAAGTGAAATCTGGTTGTGTTATATAGTGAGAAGCTTCTTTTCTCACTTAAAAGTGACCTTTAAAACAATTTTTATATAAATAATGACTCAGAGTAAGAAAAAACATGCAAAATAAGGGAAAATTAGACTCTGAACCGTTTATATGTACTGCTCTACCCAGTGATATTAAGATGAAAATAGTTTTATTTTAGCCATTAAGTACTCACATTATTCTTGACCAATTTAACTGGATTAAATGTGTTAAGAACTATAAAACTTATGTACAGAATATAGACAATAAATAATACGGAACACTATATTCAGTTCTGTGAAAAGTAAAATGACCAAAAGATAGTAATTTTTTTAAAAGCTTATTATAAAAAAAATTCTACTTAATGTGTTTAAAATTTTGAAGAACTAGAATAGGAAGAAACACTTCCCAATTATTTCAATGAAGTTAATATTACTCTAATATCAAGATAAAAGTATATTACAAGGAAATAAATATATTGATCAATATTCTTTATGAATATAAATGAAAAAGTTTTAATGAAATATAAAAAAAATCTAGCAACATATAAAAAGAATATATACCATAACCAAATGGAAGTGTCTATCCCAGAATGCATTGTTGTTATATACGTATATTCTTCAAACACATCAACATCAGACTAAATTATGAAAGACTAAATGATTTCCCCCTAGAATAGGGAATAAGACAAAAATGTCTGCTCTCTCCACTTCTATTTAACATTGTATTTGAAGAAGTAAAATTATCTCTATTTACAAATGACACAACCCAGTATATAGATAATGCAAAAGAATTCACACACACACACAAACACAACTATTACAACTAATAAATGAATTTGACAGTGTTACAGGATACAAGCTCAATATAGAACAATCAATTGTATTTCTATATACTAGCAATGAAAAATCTGAAAGTGAAATTAAGAAAATGGTACTTACAATGTCATCAAAAGAATAAACACTTAAAAATAAATTGAGCAAAAGAAGCACAATACTCGTTCGGTGTGGTGGCTCATTCCTGTAATCGCAGCACTTTGGGAGGCTGAGACAGGCAGATGACTTGAGGTTAGAAGTTTGAGACCAGCCTGGCCAACACGAGGAAATCCCATCTCTACTAAAAATACAAAAATTAGCCAGGCATGGTGGCACACACCTGTAGTCCCAGCTACTCAGAAGGCTGAAGCATGAGAATCGCTTGAACCCTGGAGGTAGAAGTTGCAGTGAACCGAAATCATGCCACTGCACTCCATCCTGGGTGATGGATTTGTCTCAAAAAAAGAAAAAAGTACAATAGTTGTTCACTGAAAGCTACAGAACATCATCAAAATAAATTATATAATGCCTATATAAATAGACATCCTATGTTTATGGACTAGAAGACTTAATATTCTTAACATGTCAATATGTCAGTAATCACCAAACTTAACTATATTTTCAATTCAATTCATAATTCATATCAAAATCCCAGCTGGCATTTTTTTCAGAGTTTGACAATCTGATCCTAAAGGTTATATGGACATTGAATCGACTTATAACCAAAACAGTCTTGAAAAATAATAAAGTTAGAGGATTCACATTTCTATATCTCAAAAATTATGACAAACCAAATCAAGAAGTATGCCAGAATATAAGGCATAAGAGTAGACATATAATATATATAATATAATTATATATGTGTGTGTATATATATATATTCTGTTTTATATATATATGTATATATACACCAGTAAAACTGAATTGAGAGTCTGGAAGTACATCCTAACGTTGATGGTCAATTGATTTTTGACAAGGTTACCAAGACTCTTCAGTGGGGAAAATGATAGTATTTTAACAAATGGTGCTGGAATGACCAAACAGCCACATGAAAAAGATTGAAGTTACACCTTTACCTCACACCATATACAAAAACTGAATCATCGACCTAAACTATAAAACTCTTAGAAGAAAATTGGTATACATATTCATGACAGTAAATTAGGCAAAGTTTTCTTAGAAAAGACACAAAATCACAAGTCACAAAAAATAAAATAGATACATTTAACTTCATTAAAATTAAAATACTTCTAAGGGAGACCATCAAAAGTGAAAATTGCCTCATATTATGGAAGGAAATATTTACAAGTTATGTATCTCATGAGAGATTTGTTTTCAGAATATATAAAACACAGACAACATTAAAAGAAAATAATCCAATTAAAATGGGAAAAGCATTTGAATAGGCAGTTCTCCAGAAAAGTTGTATAATTACCAATAAACACAAGAAGAATGCTCAACATCATTAGTCATTATGGAAATGCAAATACAAACTACAATGAGATACCTCTTCCCACTCCTAGGATAACCGAAATTAAAAGTCAGATAAAAATAAGTGTTGGCAAGAATGTGGAGAAATTAGAATCCTCATACATTGCTGGGAGAATTGTAAAATGGTACAGACAGTTTGGAAAACACATACAGCTCTTTAAAATGTTAAACATAGAGTAACTCAGGAATTTTATTTCTAGGAAAATTTTTATATACCTAAGACAATTAAAAAAAAAAACACATGTTCATGTAAAACTTGTACATAAATTTTACAGCTGCATTATTTATAATAGTGAAAAAGTAGAGACAACCCAAATGTTCATTAACTATTTAATGTATCATTTATATGGAGAAATATATAAATGGAGAAATAAAGTGTGGTAGATCGACACAATGGAGTATTATTTGTCAATAAAAAGACATTAAAATATCTTGGTCTGGGACAACAACTATTCTCCCTTCAATATTCTTGTTTATCTTCTCCCACTGGGACCTCATTTAGATTCCCATGTTTATTGACACCTTGTTATTTTATTCTCCTCTTATACGTTATTTCAATGATCCTTATGCCAATGCCCTAAACTTGCCAACTGAGGCCTTACTGTACCTTGACAGGTACAGTACTGACATACACCCTGTTAAGACATAAACGAACCTTAAAAATTTTTTCTAAGTGAAAGAAGACAGACATAAAAGGCTGCATATTGTATGATTCCATTGATATGAATTGCCCAGTATTGGCGAATTCATGGAAAAAGAACAAAAAAAAAAATTCATGGAAAAGTCACAAAAAATAAAATAGATACATTTAACTTCATTAAAATTAAAATACTTCTAAGGGAGACCATCAAAAGTGAAAATTGCCTCATATTATGGAAGGAAATATTTACAAGTTATGTATCTCATGAGAGATTTGTTTTCAGAATATATAAAAACACAGACAACATTAAAAAGGAAAATAATCCAATTAAAATGGGAAAAGCATTTGAATAGGCAGTTCTCCAGAAAAGTTGTATAATTACCAATAAACACAAGAAAAATGCTCAACATCATTAGTCATTATGGACTAATGACTATGTTGTCAGGGACTGGGGAAAGGGAAGATTAAGAAATGATTGATAATGATTATGTAGTTTCTGTGATGATAAAATTTTTAAAATTAGAGAGTGATGATGTTGCACAACTCCAACAATATACTAAAGAACACTAAATTGTACATCGTAAAAGATGAATTTTATGGTATATGAATTGTATCTCAATAAAACTGTTATAAAAATAATTTATTAAAAGCTCTATTAAGAGCTCTATACCCTGAGATGTCTAATCTCATGATTTTTAATCAAGTGTGTTCTTCCCATTATTAAAAATCTGTAGCACTTTAGTTGGTAGCACAGGTGGAGTACATGGAGGATCAAATTTGCCTTTAAGTTCACATATTGGTTTGCTTCTTACTAGGTATATAACCTTGAATAAGTGCCCTAAATTCATTTACTTATCTATCAAATGAGTTTTGAAAGGCTGATATTAGGGTTAAACTGTAACACTTTCTTTAGTAGACATCTGCCAACCAGTTAGACACTGCCTGGCAATGGTGATCTGTTACGTATTTTGTGTGTGGCTGTGTGTGTGTGTGTGTGTATTCGAAATATTTTACTACTTTTGTACAGTTTTCCTACTTGACTGTAAATTATTTAGAGTAGAGGCCGTTCCTTTAATTTTGCCTTTGTCCTAGGGAGCCCAGCACAGGGCTTCACACAAGGTGCTTTCTCTGATTTGTTAATAGATTGGGAAATTTTCTTAAGGTATCATAATGGGAAGTCACATTTAAAGTTTAATGTACATGGTGAAATCTAACACATTAAGCACTTACACAGAAGTTAATGTTTATTAATACAGAGGCTTTGTACAAAGATATTCTCTTTTTTATAGTTTAAAATGGAACTGGCATATATTTCATTTGAATATTATTTTACTATAATACAATTCTTAACATTTTGTGCAATTTCAAATATCTCAAATGAGTGGCTTCTTTGCCTTTCATTTGGCTATTAAACTGACTAAATGTATTGGCCATGTGAGACGATGTCATCTATTTATGTTCTCTGGCATCCCTCCCATTAATTTATAATTCTCCAGCCATCTTCATACCAATTCAGCAAGATTGGGTTCCTCTGAGCAGATGGAGTGAGGAAAAAATAAAACAGTAACAAAAAAGGGAGGTTGATAATGCCATATCTTTGAGCGAGCGCGTTTAGCTTGTCATCTCAATGATTCCTTGTTCTTATGACTCCAAGAGACTGAACAGCTTTGCGGACTTTGTTTTTCAAGGCCTGTGATTAGGAAATCTTCCAATTGCCCCTAATTTGCTCCCTCTCTTCTCATTTTCATTTAAAGGGATGAGTTCTGGCAGTACAAAGGTATGATGCCTGCTTGTCATTTTTTGGACTTCCAGGAGAGGTAATGGGCTATGTCCTTTAAAGAATAGAGGGCTATTTCTTGCCCAGATTAAAAAGGAAGCTCTTTTTGACTGTTCAGTAAGGCCATTGAATGCGGGGGGTGGGGGGGCCTGCTTAACAGCATTCTGGAAGTTTGTGGGAGGGAATCCATGAAGTAAGGTAGAACTAGGCAGGGTGTCTGCCCAAGTGGAAGCAGAGTAGATATGGCAGTTCTATCTGGGGAGTCCCCAAGAATCATGACATCATTGATCCTGGGAACTGGAAAGGTAATCAGTGATCATCTAGTTAATCCTCACTCATGTTCTAGGTGAGGAGGCTGGGGTTTGGGGTTGTAGGTAGTTGCTCATGATCTATTAGTGGAAGAACTAAGAATAGAAGCCATGGCTCCTGCTTTCTTTTTTTTTTTTTTTTTTTTTTTTTTTGCATGATCTGAAAAGAATATGCTGCCTCATTTATCAGATACATGCATTAGGTCCCAAGGATGATGGACTAGGGAAACAGTTTGGTATTTCTGGCAGTGAGTATAAATTATCTCATCTGTGGACTCTTAGTCAAAGTAATTTCTCACCAAATATATGTTGAATTTAATTGATCAACAGTTTTCTCTGCTTGGTCCAGAGCAAACCAGTTTTCCATATCTTTTGCTGAGTGTCCTTCCCTTAACTTCGACTATGCCAGATACATGGCATCTCTGTCCTGTGACTCAGGGCTGCTGCTGAGTGACAGGCAACACGTAGTTACTCATAAAGGGCATCACCAGGAAAGAGTAAGAACTAAGAAACCTGAGTTCCCCTACAGTTCTCCCAAAGGGCTCTTTCTCCTTGCATCACATTTCCCCAGGATTAGGGAGTGAGTTGCTCAAGATATATACCTTGAACTTCACTCCCACCAGAGCACGACTCACTTACTCTCTTTTACAAAGACTCTACTATTTCAGGAATGTTGTCATAGAAATATATCATTGTTTCATCCTCCTATTCACTATCCATCTTCTGCTCTTCCTTTATCCAAGACTTTGGCACAAGACTTGCTGTCTTCTTAACTCTAAGTCTGCTTCCTCTGTAATGATGCATAATCTCTTCTACTCTGGGCCTTCAGTTCTTTGGTGCCCTTATCTCCAGTGTTTTTCTCCCCTCCACTTAAGGCACATACACCCAATAGTCATACCCTTAGCTTGTCATCAAAACTATCCACTTCCAAAACCACTAATCAGATACCTTGTACTCTGACCACAACCTATTCTCCGTCTAACCTTCTTGTTTATCTTCTCCCTGTGAGGCCATTCTTCAGCCTTTTTTGGATCCCTCTGTTCATCAACATCTTATTTTCTCATTTCCTTCTTATGTGCCATTTCAATGGCCATCATGCTGCTTCCCTAAACTAGCTTGACTCTGAGTATACATTGTGTTTGTCAGGTAACATCCCATCTGTGTAGTGACCCAGTTGTTCACATTCAGAGTTCCTGCATCTAGTTGTTAAATGCTGCTAGAGAAAGTCACAAACACTGGGAAAATGTTAATTTGTTATGACCAACCTCAATTGTACTCTTAGCACTACCCAAAATCCTGCTCCATTCTTCTAGTCATCTTACTTTTCCACTCTTCTGCTACTCTCTCTCTCTCGTTCGTTCTCTCTCTCTCTCTCTCTCTCTCTCTCTCTCTCTCTCTCTCACAGAGTTTCGCTCTTGTTGCCCAGGCTGGAGTGCAATGGCGTGATCTTGGCTCACTGCAACTTCTGCCTCCCAGATTTAAGCAATTCTCCTGCCTCAGCCTCCCAAGTAGCTGGGATTACAGGAATGCATCACCATGCCTGGCTAATTTTGTATTTTTAGTAGAGACAGGGTTTCACCATGTTGGTCAGGCTGGTCTCAAACTCCTGACTTAGGTGATCTGCCTACCTCTGCCTCCCAAAGTGCTGGGATTACAGGCAAGAGCCACCGCACCCAGCCTATTCTCTCACTCTCTTACCTCCCTCTTCTTGGCAATAATACGAGTCCACCTCTCATCCTTTTAACAGAAGGACAATTCTGCCTCTCCCAGCTCTGTATTTAAAGTGTGCAGTTCTTACATAAACAAACAATGGAGCATACCTTCAGTACAAGTACAACATGGAGAGAATTTAATTATGGATGTCTCAGGATTCAGCACCTGCCAAAGGCTTGCTTAGAACATCTCACTTTGGGAAGAAACATTTAATCAGTACACTTTAAAAGTAGAAAAAGTATGACCTTTAGAATCAGAGACTTGTTTGAATACCTGCTCCATTACTTACTACTTATGGAAATTTAAGCAAGTTATTACTTCTCCAACGGAGAGGCAGGGACATCAGCCTCAGGGTTATCCAGGGAAAGATGGGATGTTTACCTGTCATAGAAATCAGGGAAGTCAGGCACAAGGCTGGCACTGGAGATGCTCTCGAGTGGGGCGCTCAGGACCTGAAAGTCTTAACTAGTAGAGGAAGGCAGGTGGTTAGACACAGAGGATGTTCGGATTGTGCCTGGAAACAGGTCAGCAGAACCCCCGTGAATGATGACATAGAGCAGCAGAAAGCAATTCTTAAAACCCTACTGGCTGATAGGACAAGAGTTACTGATACTCTCTTCTGAGGAAAGTTAGGTGGACTCCAATTCACTTGGAGCTCAAGATGAAGATCTGGGATGGTTACGATGTGAGGATAGGGTTTGACCAACTGACTATATTCTCAAAATTGTCATGATTGTTAGGTTGGCTCATCACAAAGCTGAGCATATTGTCATGATGCCTTGCAAAATGTCTTCATTGAGCTGAAACTTGGTGATTGGCATTTATAGAGGACTGATAGATAAGGAAGTGCTTTGAATGTGGTAGATTATAATGATACATATTCTCAGTCTTGATTGAGCATGCAACTCATTGTGGGTATTTGTAAAATGTACATGTGCAAGCCCCATACTTGAAAGTTCTGATTCAGCAGGTCTGGAATGTTATCTGGCAGTCTACAAATTCCACATTGATTCAGATGTAGCTCATTTAAAAAGAGCTGCCATATTTGAAAAATATTACTATGTAAAAAGTTGCTAAGCCAGAGGAGATGAACGACTTAGAGACTTAAGAGGAAGAGTTTTCCAAGTTAGAGGAGCTGGATGAAGAGGCTTCAGGGGATGGAGGATGATGGAGAAGAGACCTCAGGGCTAGAGGAGGAGGCCTGAAGGCTAGAGGAGAAAGAGAAAGAGGCCTCAGGGCTGGATGAGGAAGAGGAAGAAGAGACCTCAGGGCTAGAGGAGGAAGAGGAAGAAGAGGTCTCAGGGCTAGAGGAGGAGGAGGAACAGACTTCAGTGTTCTCTAAGGAATAGGACTCAACCTTTCAGGGTCATACTTTGGTAGATGCAAAGCACGGAGTTGAGATAACCAGTGATGGCATGGAAACTATTTTCATTGACTCAGTAGAGGATTCTGAGCCAGAGGAGGAAGAGGATGGACAGGTCTCTGAAATAGGAAAGGTAAAGATTACCTCCCTGACTGAGAAATAAGAAGTCTCACATAGACAAAAATAAATTCCCTTTAGTTATTTGGTTGGGGACTCTGGGAAGAAAATGTTGGTGAAACACCAGGTGGTATACAAAACCCAGGAGGAAGAGGAAACAGCTGTGCTCACACGTCAAGGAACTGGCACACCCTGTCTGGCTTTATGTTTGGCCTCTCCCTCAAAGTCACTAGAGATAAGTTATGATAAGCATAAAAAGCATTTACATACAAATTTGAGTATTTCAACAGAAGTCACCAAACTTTTTAAGAAAACAGAAGAAGAGAGACACAGAACTCTACAAACAGAAGAACTAACATCCAAAGAAGCAGACTTAACATAGGAAACAGAAGAAAATTTGAGATGTATGATGATTAATAGCATCAGAGAGATACAAAAGGAGACTGGAAATTTGAAAAGTTCCCATCCAGGTGTGTTGGAAATTAAAAATTCAATAGATCATCTGAGTAGCAGAATGGACATACTTGAAGAAAGAATGAATAGTCTGGAATATCAAATTGAAGAATTCTCTAAGAATACAGTCCAAGTGACCAAACAGATAATTAATAAAGAAAGGCAAAGAGATATAAAGGATAGATCCAGAAGCTCCAACATTCGTTTGATAGGGATTCCAGAAAAAGGGAATAATGAGAATGGAGCAGAGGACATAATTAAGGAAATAATTGATGAAAACTTTGCAGAACTAAAGAAAGTTTCAAGTCTCGAGATTGTCAGTGCTTGCCGAGTACCTAGTAAGATTGATGAAAAGAGACTGACTCCTAGACATGTCTTGGTGAAATTTTGGAATTCTAATGATAAAGAGAAAATAATAAGGACTTCTATAGAGAGAAGAGAATCTACCAAGGAACAAGAATCAGATTGACAGCAGACTTATCACTGGACACACTGGATGCTAGAAGTAAATGGAGTAATATCTTTAAAGTTCTTCAGGAAAAAGGCTTTAATCCTAGAATCCTATATCCAGCCAAACTGGCATTTGATTGTCGGGGTAAAACTAAGGTATTTTTTGATACCGAAGAATTTAGAGATTATGTTTCACATATGACCACTTTGAGTTAATTACTGGAGAATAAACTTTAGCAGTCTAGGATGACTATAAACACAATATGCTTTTCTCCCCCAGCATACATTCAAAAATCAGCAAGTAAAACTGGAGAACACACTCTACCCATAAGGATGGACAGCTAACAGCATACTTAGGGATAAGGAGCAAGAAATATTACAGATATTACCTAGATGTTAATAAAGTTAAGGGTATGTTAAAAAATTAGCTGGTCTGAAGGTAGTGAGTTATTTCAATTGATTGTTCACAGTCAGTTACAGATAGAATTCCTTGTTCTACTTGCCCCCCACCCCATCTCACTACTGCAGTTGACTAGTCTTTTTAGAATTTATACTGTCCTAGCTTGTCTAAGAGTAAACTTCCTGTACTACCAGGGGGATGGGGTGCACCTGTCAATATAACCAGTCAATGTAGCAGGAAAACAGGAGGAGACAGTAACAGAAAAGCACAGGGGGAAAGATGGCAAGGTTAGTTAAAATAGAAAAAGCCACTGCTGTGCTCAGTGGCTCATACCTGTAATCCCAGCACTTTGGGAGGCCAAAACAGATGGATCACTTGAGCCCAGAAGTTCAAGGCCATCCTGGGCAATGTGGTAAAACCGTCTACAAAAAATACAAAAAGAGGAAGAAGAAAGGATATTTCATAAATTTGTATCATTTGTCATGATGTGAATCTTGAATCTTTATATTAAATCCTTTTCCTTTGGAAAAAAAGAAAATATTACTATGTAATCTGGTTCTAAGACCTGTACAACACAGCTCACATTATGTTTAGGTCTATATATTTGTATTAATTCTGGTCCAACAATAAAAATTTTTTTAGAAAAATCAGCTATAGCAATTCACTAATCTCAGTTATCTCACATTATTCCCTGTTTGTTCTAAGTGGCCTTGTTTAATTTTTAAATTTTAAAATATTTGTTTTGCATTATGTTTAAAATTTTAAAAGTCCTTTCAAATTATCCTGATAGCAGGTTAGTTAAATTTTATAATACATATAGTCATATATATTGTGGTACAGGAAGAGAAAATCATTTGTTTTTATACTTTCCCTAAGCCACAATTTTCTCAACTGTAAAATGGGAATTATGTAGATTACAGTTAAATTACCTCCTGAGGTCATTTGGATGACTAAATGCACTAAAATACTTAAAATGATGCCTTGGCATATATTGGCCACTCAAATGGAAGTTGTTATTCATGAAAATAATGAATTTTGTTATCTTTTATTGAGAAGGGATATTATGCTAAAATTCATACAATTCTCTTCCAAAGAGACTAATAATAATGCTCTAATCTCTCAGCTTAGTTTTGGGCACTAATATATTAAATTTTGGAGAGTGTTTCTCTTGGTTTTTGCAATTTTTTGATAGATAGCACAAAACTTGCTGAAAATGCTATTGAAGCTGAAAAAATAAGTTTAAGACTATTTCCGGGGAAGAAATGCATATTTTGTTTATAAGTTGAATTTTTTTTTCTATTTAGGTAACAGCATGCATTGAGCTTTTAATTTTATTAAGAAGGCCGCTTTAGGATCTTTGAAAAAATAGCACAGAAGGAGACAGTTTTGGTCCTACCACCCTATCCTCCGAGTCTTGACCCCTTGGGGAGTTGACAGTCTGGACGTGACACTGATGCATTGCCTCCATGTTTGATGGGCAGAAAGGAATGTATGATTAGTCCACATATCCTCTCCAGGGAACACTTAGAAACAGCCTACCATGAGTTTTCTCGAAAATAATTTATTTTATAGTCTTTCTTTGTGTAAGAACAATGGTTGATAAGAAAAATTAATGTATAATTGATAGCATGTATTTGTATTGCTAGTCTGAAAGGTAACTATTTTTTTAATTCATTCTTCCACTATGGATCTTTTGACAATCAAGCATTTGCAAGTATAGAGCCTGTGACAATGTGAAATAAGTTACAGATTAAACATATATAGATTCCTTTGGTGATACCAAAGCAGAACTTTTTTCTATTTAGACAGATGTGTGGTAAATAAAAGTATCTAGAAATGTAAACAAAGTCTAAATTCTGCTGGTGTTTCTCATTATAAATTATAGCAGGCTGAGCACAGTGGCTCACGCCTGTAATCTCAGCACTTTGGGAGACTGAGGCGGGTGGATCACTTGAGTTCAGGAGTTTGAGACCAGCCTGGCCAATATGGTGAAATCCCATCTCTACTAAAACTACAAAAATTAGCCAGGCGTTGTGGCACAGGCCTGTAATCCCAGCTACGTGGGAGGCTGAGGTAGGAAAATCGCTTGAACCCAGGTGGTGGAGGTTGCAGTGAGCTGAGATTGTGCCATTGCACTCCAGCCTGGGTAACAAGAGTGAAACTCCTTCTCAAAATAAATAAATAAATGAGTTTTTAGCAGAACAGAAAATCTTTTGACTGAATCTAGACTTCAATCATACTTCACACATGTGACTTTTCTTAATTCTGATGCCCTCTTTCCCTTTTTTTTTTTTTTCCTGCAACAAAGAATCATGGCGATTAATATGAAAAAAAAAAAAAAATAAGGTTGTCGCATTTTATTTATTGTGTTTTTAGTTGTTCTCTATTTATGAAATAAATCATTTTACATACTGAAATAAATGACTTAGGAGTAGAAAATGGAAGACTTGTGCTTCCTCTGCAATAATCAAAAGTCATTTTATGTCTTTTTATCTTTAAAAATTCAAATTCCAACTCTTGCTGGACTGCATTGCTTATCATTTTGTTTGCTTTAGTTTCCCTGCGATCCAAGTCAATGCCCTTGCGGTGATACTTAAAATATAGATACAATCGGCTGGGCGCGGTGGCTCACGCCTGTAATCCCAGCACTTTGGGAGGCCGAGACGGGCGGATCACAAGGTCAGGAGATCGAGACCATCCTGGCTAACACGGTGAAACCCCGTCTCTACTAAAAAATACAAAAAACTAGCCGGGCGAGGTGGCGGGCGCCTGTAGTCCCAGCTACTCGGGAGGCTGAGGCAGGAGAATGGCGTGAACCCGGGAGGCGGAGCTTGCAGTGAGCTGAGATCCGGCCACTGCACTCCAGCCCCGGCGACAGAGTGAGACTCCGTCTCAAAAAAAAAAAAAAAAAATTTATATGTGCGTGTGTGTGTGTGTGTGTGTGTGTGTGTGTATATATATATATGGAGAGAGAGAGAGAAACCAGAGAGAGAGAGAGAGAGACAATCTTATGACTTCTTGGCTATCTTTTATACTTAGCTTTTACCATGTACTATTAGGAATATGCCTGGTTCTGGTCAATCGATACATATGTGAAATTATACTGAATATTATAGAGTTGTTAAACTGGTGGAAAAAAATTCATTTAAAAAATTAACTAAAAGTTGCTTTTTGCATTATAGCTATGTTAGTCAACCAAAATTTTTAAAAGTCACAGAAGAAGAGATAAGAGAGTTTTAAGATCAGCACAGTGTATTTCAGTGCTCACTATTTATTTGTGATCTCCTCTTTCCACTCATCAGTTCAGGCACTATGAATAGTGATTCCAACTGGGCCAGGCTACTGTGGCTCAAGTCTTCGCTCCATCATTTACCTGTTTGACTTTAATGTTCATTAACTACTCCATACCATATTCTCTTCTTATTTAAAATGATACTGTTATAGATTTTTAAATTGTGAAGATTCAATTCATTAATACTTTAAAAGTACCTGACATATAGAAATCACTCATTGAACATTAGCTTTTGACCTTCCTTTGTGCTCTTCCTATTGGAAGACATCTTCTTTAAGCCTGATTATGCCTCTTACAAGTTGTTAGACTCTAAGCAAGTCCTGTCATCTCCCCATCCTAAGGTATCCTGTTTTAAAATAAAGATAAAATGCTGATTTGACACAATTATCCTAACAATGAAATAAAATGTCATGTATGATTGAGCCTAGTAGGTAGTAGGGGAATATGAAACAAATAGACATGAAAAATAAACACTTCCTGGCAACCTTGCACTTCTGAGATTGTGAAGAAGGCTGATTAAGCCTAGGAAATCGCTCGTTGCATTTAAATTGTCAAATTGTGCAGCCTATGGATTCTACTATTCAAGAATTGCACAATTCCTTTGGGTTTATGAATCTGTTTATTTATAAATTCATGTTTCAGTGGGGAACATCTTAAACAGCTCCATAGCAAGACAGCAGATAGTTTGTGAGCACCTCAAAATTTGTGACAGAAACCTAAAATACCATTTGACAGTGTTTTCTTCCAAGATGATAATCCTTAGAAAACCTGTAATACATGCAGTTAGTAATTTTCTTAAAATGTCTGTATTTTTACATTTATTCTCATGGTTTCCTCACAAAAGCTTATGATTGATCAAATTTTTAAATTACATTTTAGCACACCTGGGTAGGAAATACTGCATGTAGAGGGCTGAGTGCATTTAATTTTATATAATTTCCTTCTTTTCTTTGCTCTTTTCTTTTCCCTATCCTACTTCTTTTTATCTCTGGTGATTTTTGTTTATTTGTTTCTTTCGTGTGTGTGTGACAGGGTTCTGCTCTGTCGTCCAGGCTGCAGTGCAGAGGCACGGTCATAGCTCACTGTATCCTTCACCTCCTGGGCTCAAGCAATCTTTCTGCCTCAACCTCTCAAGTAGCTGGGACAGCATGAATCTGTTTTAGTATCTATATTTTTCACTAAAATTGGTGAGGAGATGCTTTGAATGGGTAATTCATCACCTCATTAGCAGTCATGAATACCCCAGCTTGTATCAACTCCATTGTTGATCACTTGGCATCACTTTATGAGAATAAACAGAGATGAGATTAATAAGGGGGCTCAGACATCCAGAAGAGGCGGGTTTCATGTGCGAGCCAGTACTGGGCATGGATGGAAAGGCTGAAAATAGAGAGTGAGGCAGTGCCACGGGAGAGCTGCTCTCTATCCTCAAAAGCCCCAGAGCGGGAGGGGTTCCTCTTCTCTTACCGTCTTCATTTTGTCAGGGTCCAAAAAGTCAAGATATTACATGACCACACAACTTTACTTTTATCTATTTAACTTGTTTTGCTTTTTTTTTTTTTTGGTGTTGAGACTATTTTATTTCACTGCAAACAGAAATCTACTGTGAAAGACTTTAAGTTTTGGCACTGCCTGTCCTTTATCAGCTGCCTCATGTTTGTCTAGCTATATCCTGCCAGTGACTAAAATGACCCCCAGATGACAAGCTTTGGCAGGAGCATGTGTATGAACCTTTCAGACACAGACAAAATAATCTAGAGAAAAATTCTCCAAAGGCCCAGACATAACAAAGGCCTGCTAGGAGATCTAGGTTGTTACCAGAGAGTAACTACTTGTTACTGTAGCATTAAAGACTTTGATTTCTCTTTCCAGACTCAAGCACAGGAGTGAGAAACATTATGATTATAATGACATTTTAATTTTCACAATATTCATGGCTTGTGAAGCTGAGATCATGATCTTTTCTTCTCTGCCCCTTCACCCCCACCCGCTCCTTCTCTTCTGTCCGTTTCCACAAGGCATTGTCAGGTCACTGGATTGGCAAATTGATTAGTTTATATTTAAAATTTAGAGACTGTTCAAAACTGAATGTGACATTTCCCTTAGCGGCAGCATGATAAGAGACCATGATATTTTACTCCTGTCCCTCGTTTTGGTCTACAAGCTAAACCTAGAAAAATCTCATAAAACAATTATATTTGGGTAGCAAAAAAAAAAAAAAAATGAATTTATCACCACAAATTACCATTCATGAACAAAGCCATGAGTGATTGCTGAAGATGGATGATTTGCTTCATCTGTCCTTTAGTTAAGCAGTTCTCCACTTAATTCAGATGCTGGGAAAATATTTTCTTAGCAGATGGGTGAAATGGAGATGAGTATTTATAGAATCATCATACCCTGTCACATTGTTGCAGAGAACACTCTTTGAGAGCTGGATGACCAGAGACTTTGCACTTCTGTGGTTGCAATTCTGTGGTCCTTCCAGAAACCCTCTTCTAAGGACTGTCACTCCCTGTATGGCAAAACATCTTCCAAAAGGTGTTCTGAAGTGATCCTGCCCGGGTTTGTCTGAGCTGCTCTCTATGCTCTCAGCTATGGATCAGCTTCATACTCATGCAGCATTAGGAATAGACACTTAAATCTTATCGTTCTCCTAGGTATGATAAGAAAAGGGAAGGAATATGGATTGTAGGTCAGTTTTTTTTAATATATTGGGTACATTTTGTTGGAAGCTTCAGGAGAGAAGGATCAAAGTATGTCATCATAGTACTTTTCTCCAGATTAGGAAAATATAATAAAAGGCAGTTAATAAAATGTTATTATAACAATACTATCCTAAATGATTCCCAGAGGAATGCAATATAACAAAACAATGTCTTCAAGTTTTAAAATCATGTTCCCATGGAGATGGGACTCTCATCTTTTCATAAAGGGCACATCACTAAAATAATACACTGAAATGAACAATGGCATTATTAAAAATAGAAAACCTACTCTAAGTATATTCACTTCTTAAATTTAGCATATTCTGATTTATGTAGGCAATGTTAAGAGAACAAAAACTCACTTTGATATTCTTAAGTGTAAGTTTCTCCACGTTCTCTCATACTTCATCCCTACCCACGGATGATTGAAATTGAGCAAGTGGCTGCCACTGTGATATACTGCCCTATTGTTTCCTGTCTTTCACCATTCTGCCATTTGGTGGTTGCATTATCTAAAATATAGCAATCTGGTCAGGAAAGCGTTGTTATCATCTTTATTTCACAGAAGAGAAAGCTGAAATCAAGGGAAGTTAATGTATCCCAGTATTGCAGCTGGTAAGTGATGAAGCCAGGTTTTGGAATTAAGTCTCCTCAACTTTAAAACCTAGGATTTTCCAGAAACTCAGCTATGATCACTTCCCTAGGATTGTGTTTAGCATCGACAACATGCTGTGCAAATAAAGAAAAGCCTATAATATCATCTTTATAAAAAAAAAAAACACTTTATTTTTTTTTTCTCAGTCGTTACACCAAAGAACAGGAATTCAATTCTGGGCAAAGCTGATTAGTAGTGTTATTAGCTCTGTTATCTCTGTGGGACAGTCACATCTCTGTGCTCTAAAATGTGGACCCAACCAGGCTAATGTTGTGCTCGAGGCTTCTTCCTCTCTCCATAGAAACAACCCCAGCCTTTACGCACTGGTGACATATGCTGCCATTTTAACTGTTTGGGTTGATGGTTTCACATCAACTTTATTTTCTGTTTCAAACCTGTTATATAATATAAAACCTACTGTGAGAGAATGTTCTGTTTCTAAACTAAAGTAAGGAGTTATGCCATTTCCACCATGCGCCTAGTAAAAAGAGAATGGTTCATTTGAAGTGTGAAAATAACTAAATAGTGCCCAGAGGTAGCAGCAGTACCATCTTTTTCTCTGCTCCACTGTTTCTTAATTTTAGAAGGACTTGATTCTTTCCTCCATTTTCCTCTAGGTATATTATTTTCATCATTCAACATTTAAGAACTTTTAGAACATGAAATTTTATAGTCAACCTTGGCAGGGTTTCTATGAAGAATTGGAAAATATTGGCATTCTTGTATCATCTCTGTATGGCTTTGGAAGTCTTAACTAATAACCTCTATATTTCTAAAACGTGTTGGGGAAGGAGAGGAAAAGAGAAGTGACTTTTGATTCTTTAGATTATTTCCTCTGGAAATCTGGTAACCAGTCTGTAGTTTACTTAGTTATAAATGAGTTGAATCTCTTATTAAAATTGGTAACACAATGACACCTTAAAACAAGAAGTAAGTAGGTTTTTTTCCCAAATATAATGACTAGTAATTGTGAAGATGTTCAGAAATTTTCAAGCTCGTATCTTCATGGTGGATGTTTAAATTGCTGTAGACCTTTTGAAGGACAATTTTTAATCCTCATGAAAATATTCCGAAAACATATATTTTGACTAAACTTTTATTTCTAAAATTATATTGTAAAATAATTTAGAACATGTGTATAGATACTAATACAAGTATATTGATTACAATGCGCAGTGAAACCACAAACTCATGCACATCAAACTGATAGAAAACTATTTCCAACCAATTAACAATAGGAGATTGATTGGAAAATTTACCAATAGAGTTAAATACCATTTAGGCATCAAATATTATATTGTAAATATCTATTACCTATATATCCATCCATCCATCCACCCATCTAAACTGTTCGCATGGAAAGATGCTTATTGTATATTACGAAATAAAAATGTGTTACAAAATATTTCAAGTATGATCTTATAGACACACATAATACACACAAGGACAAATGTACATGGTAAAGCCTGAATGAATATACAACAAGGTGTTAAACATGTAAAATATATGGCTTTTCCCTAATTTTAAATCTGTACTCTCCATTTGTTTTCTTCAAAGGACATGTATGATTTTATATTAAGGGAGAAAATGTTTTTATTTTTTTGTAACTTCCTCCTCATAACCAACAAGTATGCAAGTTGACCTACATTTTTAAATAGTCTTCTGTAAATCAGAATGGATATATTTGATCTTTATTAAGGATATAATACAGATTTAGAATTGGTAAAATTAGATCCTATAACAGGAGTAACTAACAAATGATGCTTTCTCAATCTTTGCCACCCCAAAATTAAATTGTGTTGTGATTAGACATCAGTTTCACTGTTCTTAAAAGTCCCTACCGAAAATGTGTTTGATTTATATTAAATAGATGAGTTCTCATAACAAGTTCAAGAGAACAGCTGCTCACATCCTAGAAAACATGAACATTTACATCCATATTCATATTTTTGTTGTTCAAGAGGGCAATAAAAAACACGTGGAAAGAAGTGAGAAATATACCAACCATCTTGCTATTTAAAGGCTGTCAATTATCCTAGTGTGTGACCCAAAGGCAATGGAATTACATTACATTATATGACTGAATGTCACTGTCATTGTATTTTCCCAGTGCAAGATGTCAGGTCTTTCTAGTGCCTGACCTATGATATCACAGTTTAATGGGAAGACTTATAGAACCCCAAAATGCAAAGATGCCTTAGGAAGTGCAGAATAGCACTTTTCAGTACTGAGGTCTGTTCATCAAACGAATAATCAACAGACATGATTTTTAATAAAGGTGGAGTGAGTTGGAGACGTCTTTCCTCACACGAGAAATAATAAGAAATTCAGTAGCTGTGGATCAATATGTTTTCAAGACAGATATTCGGAAGATCATTCCATTGCTTTCAGGTAGTAAAGATTTGTGCCAGTCTCTAGCAGCCCAAGCATACGTAATAGATACACACCAATTAGATGACAGTTGGTAATCTGATTTTCCTTTATTTTTCTCTTTGCGGTCATTATAGTGTTGTCTAATAAAATGGAATTAGAGGATCTCTAGAGGACGGTAATTTCTACCTGAATTACAAATAGGGATGCAGTGAAATAGGGTGATTCATTCTCACCTGTAGTCTGGTCTCATCCCTGCCTTGATTCTTAGTGCAATGTAAAGTTTGTTGTGTTATACACCCATTCCCTGGTTTATTTATTCTTCATCTGCTCCACTTTATTCCAACAAATAACAAAATGCCTTAGTACTGAAGAAACTCATTATTGCTTTCTCATTATTGTATTAGCTTAAAGACATCCCCAGGAGAACCATGTCCCTTAAATATAGCAATATAAAGTGAAAAGTTAATACCTCCCTGTCATTATTTTGATAAAATCAGAGGCATTTTCACAGCTCTTCCCTTTTCAGAGTGAGCTCTTACAGGGATGAGCTCCTTGGCAATTAGTATAAAGAGTTTGATGAACATCAGTTGACACAGAGATGGAGTCACAGATTCCCTGAATGTCACCACCTGTTGGCCAGTGTCAGAACGAGGTGGGACTCACCTCTCTTACCTACCCAGTTTTGATTCATGCTTTATTGCTCACCAACTAGGAGTCCAGAAACGTGCTCATAGTTCTACACTCTGCCCAGTTTTGTTTTTATCCTATTTCCCACATCTATACAATAAATGCAATGCATTCATGGCTTTTGATTATGAGACACATTTGCCTCAAAATACAACTTGCTGAAAATGCCTCAGATTTATTAATACTTGAACACATACACTATACTTGAAGCATTATATTCACTTTAGACCATTTTATGATTCAGAAGGAGATCATCACAACTGAGGTCATACCTTCACCCTCATTACTCATGAAAACCACTACTCCCTTTCCTTTTGTTTTCTCTAAAACAAGTTTAGAGGACCATGCTATTAAAACAGCTGCACTGGGGATTACAGTTTAAAACTTTGTTTATAAATGTGTTATATCCTTTGTTTTCTAGAAAATTGACTTCTTTCTGATTTATCAGTATTTGGCCACACTCTAAGAAGTAAGATTTTGTGACTCATATTTCAGTCTTTGGTATTTTTCAAGGCCTTTGGTTAATTATTTTGACCTATTGCAGGTATTAAAAGGCCTGTGTCTTTCAAAATTCAGTTTGGTTGCTTTTGGTTAGAGTGTGCTTGAGTGGGACGAAAAAAGGAGTTACCTTTTAACAAAGGTCAGGAGTTTCTACAAAACCTCTATGATATTTTGTGGTATTTGTAATATAAGTTTGCTTTCAGGGTCTCACTGCATAATGACAACAGATTGAAAATAATTGGCCTCAAACTGAGGCAGTGATTTGCCAGATCAATCTTGTGGTTAACTGGCTGGCTTGTCCCAACGCCTCCAGTATTCGCCATCAGTATTGTTGATTGACAAGTAACTCCTGCTGTTCTTCTTCATCAGCTGTGTTTATTTATGCCTTATTGCTCTACAATTACACATGGATATATTTTAGTTCACCAAGAAGATTTTTGTAACAATTATTTTCTTGAAATAATTTCAGGTTTATATGAAGTTGCAAATATAGTATAACAAGTTCCATATACACTTCTCCAGGTTCTCCCCTTGTTAACATTTTCCCCAATAAGATACTTCTTGATGACAGAATATGTCCCATTCGTCTCTCAAGCCCCTTGTAGCACTAAGAACTTGTACCTAGTACTTACTGATTATATTTGAATAAATTGAGGGTAGACAGACAATTGGAGAAGTGATTTCAGCTCATGTACACTTTACAGATAAGTAAGAGTGGTGGTTGTATTTATTACAAATACAATACAAACACCTTACGTAATTGCAAGCTTGGGAACAAGCTCTCACTTGTTTTAATTTTTCTTATGACTTTTCAAAATGATTATCATCATGGCCTTAGTTATGCAAAGGCTTTGCCTAATTTAACTCAGAAATGCTTGAGAGATCAAAATTGGTCCGTTTCTCCAAACTGATTACAAATTATATCAGGAATAATAGTTCAGGAAAGACTGACATTTGTTTCATGTATTAAAGCAGGTTTATGTGTTTTACTAGCTCGTTTTGTAAGATTAATTTATATCATTGGACTTTTCCATGTTTTATTAGTGCTGAGAAGCTTTTAAAAACGTGTCATCTAATGTCCTTTTTCGGATGACTTTGGAATTCTCAGTGGTCATCTTTGTAAATATCATATTTGCTTGTGCTGATGTGCACTGAACTTCGAAAATCAATCAGAGAAACTTCTAACGTCATTCAGAAAAACATTCATAGCATATTGGAGAGATCCATGAACTGGCATTGTTCCTGCTCTGTGGAAAGAAAAAGATGAAAAGCAATAAAACCTTGAAGCCTAGTGCACATTAAATGTTTTGTATGGTGCTGGCATTGAACACAGAAATCTCTGTGCAAGTTGAAAAACTCCGATTTGCATAGAGAATGCTGTAATTCAAGAGCAAAATAGACATTTCTTGGGCTTATTTGCATTTGATTATATATCCATGTAGGGATTTTGATAACAGCATCACTGAAAGGATATGGTAACTAAAAAGAAGTCCTTTCTGTGGAAAACAGATACCAAAGCAAAACTTGCACAATTTGTATTAAAGTTTGAATTACTTTCTCAGAATAAATTCCAGTAATACATGAAATCAACTGTCCAAATATCATCCATTGCCTGACATTCCTAATGCAATCTCTTCTTTGGAAAGGAATTAATGCCTCTACATAAATGCCTGTGTGTTAGTTCATTTTCATGCTGCTATGAAAAAAATAGCCATGACTGGGTAATTTATAAAGGAAAGACATTTAATTGACTCACAGTTCCACAGGACTGGAGAGGCCTCAGGAAACTTACAATCATATCAGAAGGGGAAGCAAACACATCCTTCTTCACGTGACAGAAGGAAGGAGAAGTGCCAAGCCAAGGGGGGAAAGCCCCATATAAAACCATCAGATATTGTGAGAATTCACTCACTATCATGAGAAGAGCAGCATGGGAGTTACAGCCCCATGATTTAATTACCTCCCACCGGATGCCTCCCATGACATGTGGGGATTATGGGATTCAAAATGGGATTTGGGTGGGGACACAGCCATACCATATCAGCCTGTTTCTCCGAAGGCAACTCAGTCAAGATAATTACCGAGGAATAAGATAACCTCACATCCAGTTCCAGTCAGTAATCAGGTTCATTGGTGCATCGAGGGACTATAACTAGAGAGAGGCATGTTGTCATGGAGAGAGAGCATCACTAAAGTTTTCACACATTCCAGTAAAGATCAGGTTGCTTTGCTATAGAGAATACTTTGGCTAAAGTGTCTCTGGTTCCAAAAGAAGGCTCCTAGTCACACTTTTGCATATGCCGTGGCTTTGTCTATGGTATGATGAACCTAGTACATTCCAGACTGGTCTGATGAAACAACTGTTTTCTACTCCTGCATTGAACATAACATTCTGAAGTGACTCATCTCTTTTCTCTCCTCAAATGTAATCAAACTAGCAGAAAATGTCTAGAATTATTTCTAGACGCTTTTCAAGTATAAGTTTATTAGAAATGCCCCTTTCCCTCTCCTCTAAAGCCACTATATACTTTACCTTCAAACCTGATGGAGCAAATGCTATCTTGTTTTATTTGTATTATTTTGATTGAATAATGCTAGTCAATGCAGAAGCATGGGCTACAAGCTCCCTGATGAAATCTAGGACTCAGCAACACTTGAATCAACTTGGCAACTTTCCTGTCAGTGGGAATAACATAGAGATAACTCTCTGGGGAGGTATGAGAAAGCAAGAGGGGACATTTGAGAAAACAACAAAAGCACCAGGGAGATGAAAAGCTGGGATTTCTTCTCCATTTGATCACTAACTGAGTGGTGTCTTCAGTTTCCTTGTTAAGTTCAATGTCTATTTATTTTGGCTGTATATATGGGCATTGGAAGCATTTAAAATATCCACTAGTTCCAACTAGAGGATGCCGTTTTTGAAACCAGAAGAAAGCTGTCAAAGGAAATAGGAGGCCTTGCTTCTTCAGGTATTTCTTAGCATTATGTGCATTTTCTATGTACATTGTTCCCAATGCCAAATTTTTTTTTTTAAAAAGGTAACCCCTTGCAACAAAGAAACAAACAAACCAAACAAAATGAAAACACCCAGACAACAACAACAAAAACTCAAACATGAACTTGGTGATGATATCTTTGATGTAAGAAACTAAGCTTATCTTTGGCCTATGGTCCCCAAATGGAAATATCCTCAGCTTAGTATTGTATGCCCATAGAAATAGATATGTGGTTCCTGAGACAGCTCATCCCTTGCACTGCCCTGCCCACTATTAGGCACAGAAACACACATTTATAATCCAGTCAGCCTCATCAAATTTATTTCAGTCCCTCAGGGTGAATTTTTTTTTTTTATTTAAAATTTTTATTTTCTCATTGAAACTGTCAGCATTAAGAAACTTACCTGGAATCCCATGGCTCCCTTTATTCACAGGGAGTTTTCAATTTCCTCTGTAGTACATGGTCTTCTGGACATACTCTAAGCAATATATTTGTTAGCACAGTAGCTTCAACTGGGTAAAACTTACTGGCAATAAGACTTGAACTTAATTTGTTATACATTTCCAGTGATAACCAAACCTTAGGTGCTTTAATATTATAAATTTTAATTCTCTCATTTTTTATATCTATGAATACTTTAATTTTCCAAGCATGACTGTTCATAGAACACATTAAAGTAGCTGTCTATACTAAATTTTGGAGTTTTTCCATATATGCACTCCCAAGCCTGTCATTCTGTGACTTTGCTATTAATTTCAGGAAACAGTGTTGGGTTTATTAATTTAATGTGGGAAAGTCAATTGTAAGGACACAGCTGTAAGGAAAGTCAGCTTGATATTACCCATATCATCTGTTGGGTTTATTAATTTAATGTGATTATCAATTTGATGATAAGCAGAATATTCTGCAGCAATAGCATTCAGCAGTACTTGCAGGTCAGAATGAAATCCTTTTCCAAAAGAGTTTTAGCTAAGTAAGGTATCTTAGTGGTTATATTGCTCCTAATCGCTTGATAAGGGCTCTTTAGCAAAAAAGACAAAATAGTCCTATTAGCGCTAGGTAATAAGGTGCAATGACGTGATCAACAGTCATCTATCGAATCTTAGAATCTGCTCCTGAGATTTTAAACTGTTCTTCAAGTTAAAGGGCAAACATTTTGGCAGCCTGCACATTCCATTTGTATTGGACAGCATTCAGAGCTCTCACAACTAACTTCAGATTTTCCATTGTATCATACTTGTTTGCGGCTGTAAGGAAAGTCAGCTTGATGTTACCCATATCATAGTAGGCTGCTCCTCCTCAACTTCTTCTGGACAGTTTTATACCTTCCCTCTTCAGGTTCAGGTTATACTCCTGCCAAGGACTGTGATGCCTATCATGTACAACAACAAGCAGAATTTCTCCAAAAGGAAAAGAAACTGACATGTCTTTTAGATTTATATGGGCATGGATCCAGTCTTCTACAGTCAGATTTTGATAAACATCATTGGAAATTAACTGTGAAATGAGCCCATTTTTTTACTATGCTTTTAAAGCCAGCTTCTGGAATCTTGAGGGGTTAAGAATTACTGAAAGCCATTTTCCATTGGCAGTGGGATCAAGGGTCCTGGGCATGTTTTATTTCACCTTTTTGGCTCTTGCTGGGTATGCGCACAGCTGGCATCCACAAGTTTTATATTTTATAGCTTCCTGTGTTGGGAATATACCATTCCTAATCATGAAATTGGATCATCCCAAGAGCTAAGTGTAAGCTACAGTGCCTGTAGCACCAGTCAGGGATAGTCCCAGGAGGTGTACACGTGGGACCTGGCCTCAGGGTCTCTGGTTCACACCTGCCACCTAAACGAGGGGCACAGGATACAGCATACCTCCCTTGGAATTAATCTGTTTGCTCTTCTTTTTCTCTGATTTTCTTGGAGTGCTCTTCTCCTTATTCTTTATTCCGTTAACAAATCCATTGGTTTCTAAGTTAGAGGTTATTTCCTTGACAATCATTCCCAATCTACTCTAGATGAAATTAGGCCTTCATTTTAAGTGCTTCTATATTCACTTGTGATGTCCATAGCATAGGACTTATGTCCCTACAAGGCACTACCATATAATGTAATATAAATGGTGTATCTCTTTATCTATATTCCCAACTCCAGAGTTACTCTTATGGGTGTGGAATGCACCCATGTTCTTAGAATGGGCAGTGTACACGTGGATCATTTGATCTCCTTACTCTCAAGGGTCCTTAGCAGAGTTTAGGGTCTCATCCCTTTATTCCAGTAAAAATATTATATTTTCTGAGCGCCCAGGTGTGAAAGTACATGATGCAAATGTTTCTTTGAGCTTAATGCTTGCTGGTTTTCCTGTCATAAGGCTTTCTTGGCAAGCATCCATCACTCAAAAATTATGTTCCTGGATCTTATCCCTCCTCTGAAACCAGGTGTTATGCTTAGGATGATTTTCCTTATTTCCAATCGTAAAAGACCATGTATCAAAATGTTTTTAGTGTGTCCTCTTCCCAGAATTGTTCTTAAATAATCAATACAATATTTTTCTTATGAATCCTTTTAAATGTTTTCAATTTATTCTTTAATTGTTCTGCTCCTGGTGCTACATATATCATAACAACATTTAATACTCTAGATCTTCCTTCTTGGTTTCCATGATATCACCTTTGCTATTTTTGCTGTTTCCTGACTCTATTCTTTATCCCAACTCTGAATGATGATTCTCCCCCTAAACTCCAGCCTTGAACTTTTGTTCTAGTCTCTGCCCTTTAAGGGTTCCTTGGCTTTTGTTCTCCAGGCTTTTTCTATCCTCAGTAAATAAACGACTTTCCATCTCATCTCCAGCTGAAGCCTTTCATTTATAGTTTCAGTTGATTATAGGACATTTCCATTGGCACTTTCTATCACAGCCAAATTGTAAGTGTACAAAAAGGAGCATTAGTTCCCTTTGAGATCAGAGGTGTAGTGAGCAGGTGAGCTGAGATTAGTATGAGCATTTGCATTTGGGAACACAGTGATAATGGGAATCAGGGATGAAAATTTAGGGTGACAAAAAAGCCAGGGATAAAGGGAGAAAGTCAAAAGTAATGAACTAGAAAAAGCCAGCTCAGAATATTTCCTTGCTGAAATGTTTCTCTGCTATCCAGATATCTTTTGTCTTTTATAGTAACAAAAATACCTACTAGTGAAGAATATATGGAAATCACAAAACTATAAATGAGGCTAATTTACCTGCAATATTAGCACCTAGAGTTAATGGTCATTAATATTTTGGTGTATATTCTTCCATACACCCTCTTTATAAGTATTTGCATCATAATGTACTTACTTTTCGTACTCTGGTTTTAAAACAATATATCATAAGCATTTTCACATGCTGTGAAATCTTCTAGAACATTACGTTTTTTAATGGATATACTGTGCTTCAGCATATATGTTTTATATCATGCACTTAGAAAAGTCCCTATTGTTAAACCTCAGAGTTAAGAATAGCTTTGAAGAAACCCAAGGAATTTGAGTGACCTATGGAGAAACCCCCTTTGAGTGGATCCTTAGTGGCAGAGATGGAGAAGAAATAGTGTGAACCACTAAGAGGAACATAGCTTCAAGAGTCTGGCACTTCACTTATCATATATATGACGGGATCCGTTACTTCACATCTCTGAGTCTCTTTTTATCCATAAAATTAGAGTCTTGTGTTAGTTTACCTCTCAGGTCCTTTAGCTCTGACATTTTAAAAAGTCACTGAAGATAATGCGTGAAGAATAGTTAAGTGCATGGCATGAAATTATAGTGGAAGCCGAGAAATGTGGAATTCAGGTCAAAGCTCCTGAAAAGAGAATAAAGTAAATTGTCCCATTTCCAAAGCAGCCACCCACTCATGGATTCTTCTGTCCTCCCAGCCTCTCACCCCTATCTCCAGCAGGCAGATGCTTCCACCAAGAAGAGCTACTTTGCAAAATAGTTTGCTGCTTTTGGAGATCTGTGTGTTAAGAGGAGAAAGGAATAAAGAAGCTATGAAAAGCAGAAACAGCTGATGCTGTGGGTGACCCAGACTACCACACCATGGCCCTCTGGTCTTTAACCCAGTCTCTACACATTGCTAGATTTTTTTCCATTTTCTTTTGACTCTCATCTAGAAATTCAACTCATGATTTAATCAATTTCTTTTGGTGTTTCTTATCACTTATAAATCTATATCACCTTTGATGAAGATTTAAAAATGCACATTCTTCTTTAATGTCAAATTATAAAATGAATACTATGACTAATTACATAATAAGGTTGAGGTTTTCTCATTGATTGCTTTCTAAATAAATTATACCCCAATCTGCCTCTTCCTAGTCTTAGCATTTGGTTTTTCACTTGGAGATTCTGAGAAGCATAGTTTGTTTGAAATCATTTATAGAGTTAATAAATTAGATGAACCTCTTAGAATACTAGGGTTAAATTTTTGGCTTATAGAGATTTTAGAAAGTATTTTGGAAAAGAAAAAAATGGGCGTTTAACAAGCACATACTGTAGAGGAGGCACTCTAGGTGTTTTGTTCATGTGTGTAATCTTACGGGATAGGTGTTATTCTTCACCACTCACCCCATAGGGAAACAAAGATGCAGAGAGATCCAAAGCCACACAACTGAGTTGGCATGCAAACTACATTTTGACCACCTACAAAGTTCCTCCTATGACATCATGATCATATGCATACACCAACTGGGAGCCTCCAACCTATGTGCAGATGTGAAGATTTTCAATGTGTGAAGGTAGACTGGAACACTATTTGAAAGTCTTGCACAGAAACTGTAAATCCATTTCAGAAATACTTCAGAAGCACAAAGCAGAAACCAACTAATAAACAACAGTCTTTCAAGAACTGATTTTAACCTAATACAATTTTCTAACCTATCTAAGATGATCATACCCCTTTGGATAGTCCTATTTGATAGCTATTAACCCACTGTAACTAATAGCACCCCATTCTCTCCCAAAGAGCTCTGGTTTGTGTGATAAATAACTTGATCCTTCTATTTATATTATGTTTAATCATTAAATTTTTTGTGGTCTTAGATCATAAATCAAAAAGGGCCCAAGAGAAAACATTTAAAGAGGAAATTCCCAGGGCCTTATACTGCATAATTGTACCAAGAAATGCTCCAATATTCTTTAATGTTGTCTTGAGAGTAAGCAGAAGTCCCTATGGTGCATTCTCCTTCTAAGGATATCTTTCATTTTCCATTAGTACATCAAGGCTTTTTTAATATGAATTTAGTTTTTTTTCAGGAAGTGTATTGCAACTGAATGAAATGGAATATGGTATCCTAACCCAATCATCAAATCAAAAGAGTTTCAGATACCTTAAAGATTATATTCAGGATTTTTTGCTAAATGAGTAATTTTAGTTGCTCTAGCCACACACACACAAAGGGGTGTGATGATGTATTAATTTGCTTCACTAACTATTTTGCTATCTATAGTAGGTATCCCGTAACATCAAGTTGTGTACTTAAATATGCACAATTAAATTAATGTAAAAGTTTTAAAAAATAAAGATAAGAAAGAAAACTTCAAAAAATGGTCTGAAATTCAACTCCAAGCCTTGGGGACAGATGAACAGTAATCTCTTCTATTAGAGGCCTACTATTTTGCCACCAAAATACTGCAACTTCTAAACTCCCAAACTCTGTAGACTTCTCTCATGTTTATGCTACAATTATGTTATAGGTTGGAATGCAGTGGTTTTCGTTTGGTCCCCAGACTAGCAACATCTCTATCACTTGGAAGCTTGTTAGAAGTAAATTTTTGGACCTGCCCCAGATCTACTGAATCAGAACCTCTAGACCTGGGGTCCAGCAGTCTACTTTTAAGCATGATTTTAAGGAAGAAGTGATTCTGATCTATGCTTAAATTTTAAAATCACTGCTATAATGCCTAAAATCTGTAAAATTGAGTCTTAGCATTAATAGTTTTATTTAATTTAGTAAATAAGAAAGGACATAGTTGTCTTGTGATTGAGAATATACATGTAGTAACCAATCAACTTGAAAACTCTTGAAACTAGGATATCTGAGAGCTCCAAGTCCAAAATCAAAGCAGCATTCATTCATTTAATTTTTATTTAAGACTCAGTGCATAGTGGGCACTGCTGTAGAAGCAGATGGTATAGCATTGTTTGTAAGCAAAACAAAGGCCCTGCTCTCATGGAACATTTTATTTTCTGCCGGAGAGAGACAATAAACAATAAATGCACACATGTTGAGTAGTGTATAGTATCAAGACTAGTGGTGAAAACTGCTAGGAAGTGCTTTGAAGCCTAGTAAAAGAGTGCCTGGCTGAGTGACCACTGCTAATTCAGCTGACTGCAGAAGCCCGTCTCATCAGAGGGCGTTTAAATAAAGTGAGAGTGAGTGGTGCCCTCAGCACAGGGAACAGCAGGTGCAAATGCCTTGAGGCAGGAATATGCCAGGCGTCAGAGAGCACCCTTCCTACACTTGTTTTATAATGAGGGTGCTGGTGGATTCCGTTGGTTTCTGTTGCTCCCTCTCTATGTTTGGAAGGTAGAGAAAATTGTTCCATGCAGTAGTAATTTTGTAAACCAGCTTCCTTGATGTCACTCATAAGTTTGAAAAGAAGAGCAATAAAAACCTACAAGGAGATCACTTGAAGTATCAGGAATGCCTTTTATTTACTGGCCACCAATTCCTAACCTACTTACAAACTAGATTTGTGAGGGAGCTACTACATGAATTTCCAATGCTCAGCTCTTTATTCTCAGATCTGCCTCTCTCTGAGTTCCATTTCAGGGACAAGATTTCAACCATGCCAAAACCCAAGTTATATTTTATCTCATCTTTTTCTTTATCCATCCCCCAAATCTAATCTGAGTTTATCAGCTACATCTCCTAGATGTTTCCGTGATCACTTCTCTTTTTCTCCTCATCATTTTTCACCTGAATTACTCTAAAAGCCCACAAACCACTGTCCTTGTCTCCATTCTGTAAGTCATCCATTTTGCCACTGTAGTCTGATTCCAAAAACAAGATAATTAATCATAACCCTCCTCACAAAGTTTCTCCATCAACACAATGCTCAACACAATCTACTGAGCTCCAAAATCAAGGTCTGCCATAATCTGCCTCAAACTACTTTCCCACTCTCATTTTTCACATATCTGGCAATTTGTACCTATTCAAAACACAAAAAGCTTTCCCTTTCTTGTTTTAATATATGATTTTATTTATTTTATTTTAATTTTGTGGGTGCACAGTATGTGTATATATTTATAGGGTATATGAGATGTTTTGATACAAGCATACAATGTGAAATAAACGTTTCATGGAGAAGGGGGTATCCATCCCCTCAAGCATTTATCCTTTGAATTACAAACAATTCAATTATACTCTTTACATTATTTTAAAATGTACAATTAAGTTATTATTGACTATATCACCGTGTTGTGCTATTGAGTAATAGGTCTTCTTCATTTTTTCTACTTTTGTATGCTTTAACTATTCCTAACTCCCCACCCCCCCCACTACCCTTCCCAGCTTCTCATAACCATTCTTCTACCCACTATGTCATGAGTTCAATTGTTTTAATGTTTACATGCAGTTTTCAAAGTCCCTTTCATATTTCAAGGCCCAAATAAAATGCCAGCTCTTCTATGCAGAATTCCCTGATTTGAGACTAAAGAGAGTTGTTCTTCTGTTATCTTCTGTGGCACAGTAGCTTCATTTTTCTTTAGTGCTCAGCCTTCCATTACAGGTACATGTTGCCTTATATGTTATCCCTCGTTAGATTCTGATCTGTCTTGAAGTTAAAAATGAGTTTTAGTCATTTTATATTACTCTAATTGGCAAGATAATGTAATGTACCTAAGTGCTTGTTAAATTGAATTCAATTAAGTATTAGAAGTTGAAATACTGTATGTTATAAAATAAACATGAGTTAGCTCAGCCCTAAGCAGAATATTTGACTCACGGTCACACTCCTGTTTCATCAAAGCTGAAAAACAATTATTCCCCTTTTCCTGAATTATATTACATGCATAATTCTGATTTTGTGGTACCTGAGAACTTTTATCTTTTCCTTAAACCATGACCTTTTGGATTTAGGGCCATACTATGTAGAGAAATTCCTCACAGAACCATCTTATATTGAGTGGCACACACATAAAACACATGCATGCAAATATAATTCTTTCAAAGGGTGATGGAAAACAACAAAAAAAGATACTTTCAATGAATTTCAGGAAATTACCGCTCTTCAGATATTTTTTTTTTTTTTTTTTTTTTTTTTTT